>NC_045619.1:117339576-117644796 GCF_009829155.1 Mustela erminea
GCTTTAACCCACTGAGCCATGAGGCGCCCCTACAGTTAAATTTTGAAATCAGGAAGTGTAGGTTCTTAAATTGAAAGATTATTTTGGCTGTCCTGGCTTCTTGCTTTTCTGTATAAATCTTAGGATAAATTGGTTAATTTCTGGTTAAAAAAAAAAAAAAAGAAAGTCAGCTGGGATTTTGTTAGGGATTGCATTGAATCTGGAGTTTGGTTTGGGGAGCATTGCCATCTCAACAATATTAAATCTTCTGATCCGTGAAGGATAACCCGTAATTTCATTAGGTCATCTGTAATGTATTTCAATGATGTTTTGTCATTTTTGGTATACAGGTCTTAAACTAGTTTTCAAAATTTGTTACTATGATTTCTAGTCTTTTTAATCCTCTTATACATGAAATTGTTTTTTAAATTTCTTTTTAAATTTTTAAAAAATTTCTTTGCTAGTGTGTAGAAATACCACTGACTTTTTTGTATATTGTATATTGTACATTGATCTTGTATCCTGAAACCTTGCTAGAACTCATGTATTAGCACTAATAGTTTTTTAGTGGATTCCTTGGGATTTTCTTTATACAAGATCATGTCCTATGCAAAGGAATAGTGTTCTTTCTTTCTTACCAGCAAGGGTACCTTGTATTTCTTTTTCTTGCGTGACTTCCCTGGCTAGACTCTCTAGCACATGTTAAGTAAAGTGGAGAAAGCAGTCATGCTTGTTTTGGGGGGAAGGCCTTCAACCTTTCACCATCAAGTATGATGTTAGTTGCAAGTTTTCATAGATGCTTTTATCAGGTTGAGAAGCTCCCTTCTATTTCTAGTTTGTTGTACTTTTTATCATGAAGAGTTTTGAATTTTGTGAAATGCTGTTTCCATGTCCATGGGCACAACTAATGTTTTTTTTAAACTTCTGTTAATATGATATATTGTAGTGATTGATTTTCATGTGTTAAACCAACCTTTCATTCCTGGGTAAATCCACTCGGATGTATAATCCTTTCTATATGTTGCTAGTTTAGGTTATTAAAATTTTGTTAAGGATTTTTACATCTTTATTCATAAGTTGTATCAGTCCATAGTTTTCTTTCCTTGTAATGTCTTTGTCTGGTTTTGGTGTAAGGGAAATACTGGCCTCATAGAATATGGTATATATGAGAACACACACACACACCCACTTTGGGATAAAATTCATACACTGTAGAGTTGTGAAGTCAATGAATTTCTATGTGCAAATGCACTTTTAAGAAATGCAAAGTGCTCGGGCGCCTGGGTGGCTCAGTGGGTTAAGCCGCTGCCTTCGGCTCAGGTCATGATCTCGGGGTCCTGGGATCGAGTCCCGCATCGGGATCTCTGCTCAGCGGGGAGCCTGCTTCCCTCTCTCACTCTCTGCCTGCCTCTCTGCCTACTTGTGATCTCTGTCTGTCAAATAAATAAATAAAATCTTTAAAAAAAAAAAAAGAAAAAAGAAATGCAAAGTGCTAAACTATGTAGGATATGGGAGAGTTTATGCAATAGTTTTAAGGCTCCAGCAATTGCAGCATTTAATCGTAAATATACTATGACATCATTGATTCTCTCAGACATTATAAATGGCTTATTAATCTTAAAATTATAGCACTGTGAGAAGTACTTTCTAACTGAAGCAGTTTACACCTTAAGATTTATTTATTTTAGAGAGGGAGGCGGGAGGGGCTAAGGGAGAGCAAGAGACAGAGTCTCAAGCAGACTCTACCCTGAGTGTGGAGCCCAGGGCAGGGCTCAGTCTCACAATCCTGAGATCAGGACCTGAGCTGAAACCAAGAGTAGGATGCTTAACCAACTGCACCATCTAGGTGCTCCTGAAACAATTTTAATTTTCAACTATAGAAAGATCTTTTGTCAAATATGAAACATAAGTTCCTTATTCAGATGATGTTAACCTGGAAGACACATCGGCTTTGGTCCAATGACTGATTTCATGATCAGCGCATTTCAAAAGGTGTGGAGGGCACGTTGGCTCTGAATCCTATATGTTTACACCATATCCTCTTGTTGTCCCTTAGAAAATTTCAAGGGTTGACTTCTAGGAGACTAGTAGCATGTATTCTAATGGAGCAAAATATTTGTCCTGTCTTTTCAGCAAATCCTAAAACATAGTAATAATGCATAGATAGATAAATAAAAGCACTCTTTTTACACCTTAGTTACCAAGCTATTTTTAAAGGGAAAAATGTTACCCTTTGAAGGAGACCTTTAGGAGCCATGAACAAGCAGCATGTTTTTATTTCGTAGACACTTTTACCCCTCCTGTGTTCTGCACATCATTCTCAGAAGTCAGGTTGAGCCAGTAATTCATCTGTACTTAGACAACATGATTAGCTTTCATGATGAAAGTGTCAACTTAGGAATTTACTAATTATACCTCCTCATCATTCATATGATATATGCTTTCAGAATAATCACAGCCTTCTCCCTGTAGCAGTAGTTCTTCCGATGGCCCTAGGAAGTCAGGCATGCCTTTGAGATGGCTGTGTTTAGTCTCCCACCTTGAGCACCTAGAAAGGGTTGCTTTCTCAATAGCATTAAATCTCCATTCTCTGAGCCAGCCCTCTCTCAGTATTTAACAACGGGTAAGTCAAAAGACCCGTGCTCTCTGGGTGGGTATCAGGATGATGATTTCCCCCTCACTATGGCAGAACTGAAAACCAAGAAATAAAATCCCTGATATCTGGATAGCCTTGCTTGTACATGCTGTATAGGATATGATGAAAACACATCCCAAGACCTAACATGTCTCTTTCTCAAACAAGTGAATCTTCAACTGTTTTCATTAATCAAATAGGGATACAGACAGCATGAAATTTATTCTGAAAACTCTTAGGAGATTTGTGGGGCAAGGGGACTGTAGATTTGTCTTTTTATTTCCCTCATTGTTTTCCAGGATTCATATTTCATGTGATTTGTACTTTCTAAACAAATTTAAACTGACAGCAAGTAAAAAAGGGGAAAGTGGGGGCGCCTGGGTGGCTCAGTGGGTTAAGCCTCTGCCTTCAGCTTGGGTCATGATCCCAGGGTCCTGGGATCGAGCCCCGCATCGGGCTCTCTGCTCAGCAGGGATCCTGCTTCCTCCTCTCTCTCTGCCTGCCACTCTGCCTACTTGTGATCTCAGTCTATCAAATAAATAAAATCTTAAAAAAAAAAAAGTTGGGGGGAGTGTAGGAATTGTGGCCCAAGAGAGTCAAGAAGTTGCAGGGAAGGTCACTCCAAGATGAAAATTTGCCCTAGAAAAGTAAGATAAATGATTATTCAAAAGTAGAGCCCTGGGTCATACATGAGTGGCTTGAAAAAGGCCCATCCATCAACTCCACACCAGCTGGCTCTTACCCCATTTATCTGGCTTAGCCCAAAATAGTGTCTGTTCACTAGTTAGGTTTGGCAATTTGTGACGTTGTGACCATTTTGATATTTCCCTCCATGCACCAGGCTTAAATTGCTACTGAGTTGTCCCCCTATTGTGAACACAATCTACTGACCTCCCGTTGCACACACAGATGCTTGTGGACCTGACTTACCTGCCCCACCTCCGAAATTGGCTATACTGAAATTTAGTTAGGTAACTACTCGGCATTTTACGTTATTAGGCGCACCCAGGGAGTACTCAGTTGAGCTCTGCTCTGTGCCTTGAACACCTTTCCTTTTTTTATACAACTTTTTTTTTCTTACTTCTGTGCATAATTACATCTTTAAAATTTGCTTAGTTTCCCCATACTCTTCTTCAGTGCAGAACTCTCTCAGATGCATTCAGACATGTTAGTAGTCTAGTCATATTCTCTCTGGAGAATACTTGCTTTCTAGGTCCTGTCTCATGGTGTCTCCCTTTGCCTTCAGCCTGAGGAATTCCTTCAGCTCTCCTGTGTTCCATCACTTGCTTCCTGAATCCAACACCTTTTCTACTCTTTTTAAATGTTGTTATTGTTTTTCTCAAACAAAGCTTACCACATTTCCACTAACTGACTAAAAAAGAATATATGGGCAGTATATTTCCTCAGACCTGCATATGTAAAAATCTCTCCTTCTGCCTTTATACTTCATGGATAGTTGGGCTAGGTATAGAATTCTGTTATCAGATATAATTTCCCCTCCACATTTCAAAAGCTTTGCTTCATTGTGTCCTAGCTTCTGGTGTTAATGCTAAAAAGACCCTCTGCCATTCTGGCTCCTCATCTTTGGGGACTTCTCACATACTTTGGTGTGAGCCTGTTTTTCATCTGTCCTGGACACTCTTAGGATCTTTCATTCTGCAAACTCATGTCCTTCAGTTCTTGAGAGATGATCTTGAATTAATTTAGTGATGATCTCTTACCCTCAATTGTCTTTGTTCTCTCTTTATAGCATTACTATTTTTTTAATTGGATCTCCTCTCCTCTAATTTTCTTTTTCTTTTTTTTTAAAGATTTTATTTATTTATTTGACAGAGATCACAAGCAGAGAGAGAGGCAGGCGGAGCAGAGAGCCTGATGTGGGGCTCAATCCCAGGACTCTGGGATCATGACCTGAGCTGAAGACAGAGGCTTTAACCCACTGAGCCACACAGGCGCCCCTCCTCTAATTTTCTTAACTCCTTGTTCCTTTTCTCTGTCTCTCCCTTTTTCTCCTTTCTGATAAATTTGATCAGCTTTCATCTTCCCTTTTTTTGTGGAGGAGAAGTTTTTTTTGGAGAACCTTTGAGTAGTAACTTTTTATTGTGTTCCATTTTTTTTTGGTGGTTGTAATGTTTCCTCATCTCTCTAAAAATCTTAATGATATTTTTGACATTTATTTCCCTGCTGGGATATTCTGTTTTCAGTAAGTTACTTTTTTCTGTTTCTTATTAAGATTTTCCTTAAATGTCTAGTAATCTTGGCTGTTTGATTAGATTTAGCAGGATTACAGGGTATCAGAAGCTGATTGAAGCTCTCAGTGCACATCTAGAGAGATCTGGCTTGGAGGTTTCCTTGGGGAAGTGCTGTGTCAGAAACTTTCAATCTTCTCCCTTATCCTGGTTACATACTCCAGAGGATACTCTTCCAGCCTCCTGCCTGGAGGGCATTTCTCAAATGTGGAGGTTCTTGAGATGAGTAAATGAGGGGGCTGAGGGTCCTAATGTTCTGTGTGTAAGTTCTTCTTATAGAAGAACCCATGTCTCATTTCTGACTAATGTCTGAACCCAGAAAGCCCTTATTTTGTGATATTCTAGACCCTCTTTTTTTTTTTTAAAGTAGACTCCACACCCAGGTTGGAGCCCAACATGGAGCAGAATTCATGACCCTGATGAGATCAAGAGTTGATGCCCAACTGATGAGCCACCCAGACATCACTTCCAGTCCCTCTTAAACAGGCCCCACCTTTATCCCCACATCCAGAGGTACCTGGTGTCACTGACTCCTGATCCTTCTACTTCCCACAGTGTCAATTAGGTTAAGTTTGGCTTTCCCTAATGTTGACTTCAGACCCAGCCTTACTAGGCTTCCAAGTCAGTTCCCAATCATAGTCATACTCCCCAAATCTTCTTGCTGTTATTTCCTCTCCCTTTCTCTTTGTTCTTGTATGTAGATAGCTTTTTAAAAGTCATTTTGGTGGAGTACAGAGTGGCAAAAAAAATTATGTGCATATATTCAGTTCACTGTCGTTAACGAGAAATCTCTTTGTTCAGTTCACTGTCCTTAACGAGAAATCTCTTCTTGTTTCATTTGCCTTGGGCTGGCTTTTGTGTGGTTATGATTCACTGTAAGAATTTTGGTACATTTGTTTGTTTTTAAGGACTTGTGAACTTAGATGGGTCCAAAAAGGCTTCCTTTCTCTGCTGGATCTTTATAAATGGATGCATACTCATGTAACACACACACACATGTATGTACAACAAAGACACAGATTTTTAAGATATTTGTGTGTATTACTGTACATGGAAAGAGACAGTTTTTGTAAGTATTTGGTGTGATTTATGCCCATCTTTTATCTCTACATGAATTCATCCCTTAAATCACATCTAGCCAATTTTAGAATGAGAGCTAAACCCCAAAAGGTTAATATATAATATAGCAAATACAGAGAGATTTTGAAATCCCTGATCTTCCATCCAGATTTCAGACAATGTTGGTTTTGGGGCTTCTGCAATTGCTGTTCCTGTTGAAGCCAAAAACAAAGTAAATTTTCCATTTTCTATATTTTTCAGAGTTTCATATTTTGAAAAGAAAGCCAGTGATCATTCTGACATTGAGACCCAGACAGAGAGAAGCACAGAAAAAGAGAAAGAAGAGGAAAAAGGCCTCGAAACTGTAGGTACTTGGGTTCTAAGGCTGCTGTCACACCCCTGATGTACCTAAGAGTCATATCTGAAGTCGCGTCTTGTGCTGTGTCATTAGATTTAGAAATAGAAATAATCATAATGTTGGATATATTATATTCTATTTCTCTCATATTTCCTTGACCTGATTCAAATTTCATCCTTAGTAAATTATAGTGATATGTGCTCCTATCCCAGTGATTCTAGGGAATCACACCTCTGTATCTTCTTCCTTTTTTTTTTTTTTAAGGTAGATTTATTTATTTTAGAGAGCGAGAGTATACATGAGTGAGGGGAGAGGCAGAGAGAGAGGGAGAAAGAGAATCCAAAGCAGACTGCCAGTGGAGGGCAGAGCCCGGCACAGGGTTCCCATCTCATGACCCTGGGATCAGGACCCCAGCCAAAATCAAGAGTCAGATGTCCAATCTACTGAACCACCCAGGCTCTATCCCTTCTTGGCTGATTTTCGCTCCTAACTTTGTGAGTGAACAGGCCCTCTAGTGGAGAAGGAATTTTGCCCACTTTATAGTGAGATTATTTGAGAATATGACCCAGAAACTTGGGATAAAATTGAAAGATCTCGGTTCTCCCCTACTACTGGTTTGAATGGAATAGTTTGAATGTAAAGGTTCATGTTTCTGTAGCCAGTGTTCTGTGGCACCGAGCTGTGCCCTAGAGCCTGTCACTCAGTCTTAAGCTTAGGGAGGGTGGATGAAGGCAGGAAGTTGTAAGAGCTGTAGTCGTCCACATGAAAGACATTTCTGTAAGATGCTCACTGTAGCCAATTCACTTATTCAACAAATACATGTTGAGTGTCTACTGTATTCCATGCTCTGGGCTGAGTTTCCTACTTCAAGAGACTGGAGAACACTGAAAACACTGAGATGAAGAGACAACCCGGGAGTCATAGTGTGTTGTGGACTAAAGCCAATTTGACAACTGGTAGTAGAAGAGTACTGAGATTTCCAAGGCACCATAAAGCTCACTGACAGCCATTCTGGAGCTGCCAGGAAAAACTCGGTTCAGTGAAAAGAGTGGAGTAAACTAGAAACATAAATCAGCCAAGGACTATGAGCATAAGCTGCTCTCTGGGTAAATTAGATTTTGCTTTGACTCTGCTGTGCTCTCTGATCCCCTGAACCATGAACAGGATTAACTGAGGTCTGACAGAGGGTGAGCAGAAACTAGCAAAACCTAGAACCTTAACGTCTGGGAGTGTTTGTGTGAATTTTCACTCCTACAAGTCTTAAGAGGGGATGTTCTTGTATTGCCAGAATCAAAAAGGAGACAATTCTTCTACCCTTTAAATAAACTTCACACATGTCTATAGGAAAAAAAAAAAATTATGATGAAGTCATTATCACAATGCATACAAATTGATCAGTTATGTAAGAAAAACAGTTTTATATATGAATATTTTCATATGTTTGTAAATTACATATTATGAAACATAAAATGTATATGATTAGTAAATGTAGACATATAAGGAAACAGAGCTGTAGCTAAAACATTTCTTTTCATGGAAGATATTTGCGACATTAATTGTCAAAATTGTAATCGATTTACCAGTCTTAGTTGGACAATGATAGTTCACACAGTTTTCTCACAAAAAGGTTCATTTAGTCTGGATCCGAATCACATGTGCGTGTTTGGGATTTCCTGAATGACAGGTTGGAAGTGAAGTGGAGACATTGAACCTTCAGGTGACGACTCTATTTAAGGAGCTTCAAGAGGCTCATACGAAACTCAGTGAGGCTGAGCTAATGAAGAAGAGACTTCAAGAGAAGTAAGAATGAGAGATGAATTCTATTTTCTTCAGAAAATGGACATTTTTACAAAATATATTATTATGTAAAAACATAGTTTCATTACTGTGCTACTAAAAATAAAATAGAAACCTAATTAAAATATGAATTCAGAAAACACTAATGTCTAGATTAACAAACAGGTTCATTTATAAATATGAAATACTTGTAATGTGGGGGAATGGGGTCCAGGGAAATCTGATTCCGCTGCTCCAGGATGTTGGTTACACATGCTATAGCCTATGGGATGACCTATTAAAAAAAAAACAGTAAGCCAGATTTCCTGTGACTTACCTGAGCTGACAATATTGATGTAAGCAAACATAAATGAAGCTGCAAAGAGAAAGAAGAACTTCAGGGAGATTTCTTGAGGAAAAAGAATTCATTTTTAATCAATTATGAAGGCTAATATTTAAATTCAGAACTTGCGTTTATTTTTCTTAATGTAGCAAATTACCCCAAATCTTAAAAAGCTAAGTTGATGTTGTTCTTTTGGATTAGTTGGCAAACATAAATCCAGTTCAGTATATGAGCGTGTGTTGCCTTAGAGTTATGCCTACCAAGGCTCTACCATCTTATGGTAAATCAGCAGAGCATAACAGCTAAAGCTAAGGACTTTGGACAAACAGGCTTAGTTGAAACATGGATCTAGAATTTATTTGTGGTATTACCTTGAGCAAGTTATTTATTTAACCTCTCTGAGCCCTAGTTTTATCATTTGTAAAATCTGTGTCATTATCCCTACCTTGTAACATATTGAGAGGTTTACCATGCTTGGTGTTAATGCCTTGCTATTAGGAAACTGTGGTTCATGTTTCCTATGATTATATCGAAATTCTCTTTCTGATCTTTAAGAGACCTTAAGACACTTCCTTTTCCCTTATTGAATCTTTGGACATATTCTTTGTGCATTTTGACAGAACCCACACTTCTCAAAATACTGAAGATATCCATGTATCACTCTATGAAAAGCACCTTTAGCCAATTACTACTTTGGTCTGTGTTGAAGAACAAAAATATACTGGCATGTCTACTTAAGGCCATTATTCCATAGCTTCTTTGACCTTAGATCTGTACCTTTTTTTTAACGTTAGGCATAAGGGTTCAGGAATATGTAAATTTCTTTTCCAAAAAAAGGTCTGTATTTTTTTAACGTTTAGTCATGTGGGTTTAGAAATATTATTTGCTTCTAGTAAAGAAGCAAGGAGTATAAAATATTTTTTTGCACCATTAAATCCTTGAAAATGTCAATCCTAAATTTCTTTGTGTTTGCTACATAATCTTGGGTTTGATTTAAAAGCCGCTGAGAAATGAAGGATCATTGTTTATCCTCATGATCTTTCCTAGATGTCAGTCCCTTGAAAGGAAAAATTCTGCAATCCCTTCAGACCTGAATGAAAAGCAAGAGCTTGTTTATAACAACAAAAAGTTGGAGCTACAAGTGGAAAGCATGAAATCAGAAATCAAAATGGAGCAAGCTAAAACCGAAGAGGAAAAGTGAGTATGCCCTAGCTGAATGACCACTTGCTGCAAGAAGGTAGAAGAGCACTTCCATAAGATTGGAATTAGGATTTAGAATAAGTTTAAAATTTTTCTCTTTTATGTATCTCTTTTATGTATTTGTATTTATGTATTTGTATTTATTCTCTTTTATGTATTTGAAGGGGTACCAGGAGACTTCTTTGAAGAGATAAACTTTGTTCTATTATAACAAAATTACTAAGTTACTTGTAATCTATGTTGATTTTTTTAAAAGATTTTATTTATTTATTTACAGGCAGAGGTCACAAGTAGGCAGAGAGGCAGGCAGAGACAGAGGGGGAAGCAGGTTCCCGGCGGAGCAGAGAACCCCTTGCGGGGCTCGATCCCAGGACTCTGGGATCATGACCTGAGCTGAAGGCAGAGGCTTAACCCACTGAGCCACCCAGGTGCCCCAGTGTTGATTTTTTTTTTTTTTGAAAGACTGTTTTCTTTGAGAGTAAAAAAAGGCTAGCAGGTAGTGGAATGGGAAAGGTAGGAGAGAAGGTTTTACTAGTCAAGTTTTCAGAAGAAGGTGGGAAAGTAAGACTAAGTTTTTATATTTTCTCCCCAAATTCTATTTCTTATTTTTTTTAAACAGGTCCAAGTTAGCCACTCTTCAGTTGACCCATAACAAACTTCTTCAAGAATACAATAATTCATTGAAAACACTGGAGGAACTGAAAAGGAAAGAGGTACTCGTAGAAAAAAATGACTTTCATAGCCTCATAAGGAACAGAAACTATAAACATTTTTATATGCAAAATGTTGTGCTAATCCTTAACTGACTCTGGTTTCAAAGGTGGTTCTTCGGTTTATAATTGATTTCTTATGTCTAAGTGTATATAGCTTCTGAGGTTCCCCCCAGTGTATAATGTGCTTTTTTTAAAGATTTATTTAGGGCGCCTGGGTGGCTCAGTGGGTTAAGCCGCTGCCTTCGGCTCAGGTCATGATCTCAGGGTCCTGGGATCGAGTCCCGCATCGGGCTCTCTGCTCGGCAGGGAGCCTGCTTCCCTCTCTCTCTCTCTGCCTGCCTCTCTGTCTACTGTGATCTCTCTCTGTCAAATAAATAAATAAAATCTTTAAAGATTTATTTATTTAGTTATTGAGAGGGGGGGAGAGAGTGCGGAGGGGTATGGTGGGGCGGGGCAGAGGGAGAGGGAGAGAGAATCTCAAGCAGACTCCTGATGAGCATGGAGCCTGACTCCGGGCTCTATCCCAGGACCCCGAGATCATGACCTGAGCCGAAACCAAGAGTTGGACACTTAACCAACTGAGCTGCCCAGATGTTACAGCTTTTAGCATTTCTAACAGTGAGTGGGTTCATAGGAGAGCTACCAGCATGGGTTCCCACGTGACCAGAGCACAGTGAGACTATGGGTGGCCACTGGAGGGGTTGTCTCCAGGGAGCTGTTACAGGGCTAGCTTGCTGCTGCCAGTGACCTTGAGACCCTGGACTCACTGGACTGCAACTTATATTAGTATAACACCAGCAAGGAGTGGCAGTTTAAAAATGGGAAGATGTGTGAGGTGATAGATGTGCCTGTTAACCTGGTGGGGGGAACTCTCTCACACTGTATATGCATATCAAATTATTACATTGTTCACTTTAAATATCTTATAATTTAATTTGTCAGTTTTACTTGGATAAAGCTGGGATAAATGAGTAAAGATCATGAATGCTTTGAATTAGAAGGGATCTTTGAGTTTATATGCTTGTAAATGGACTCTTTGTTTTCCTTTTTTTTTTTTAAGTTTTATTTATTTTTAGAGAGAGAGAATCTTTCAGGGGAGGGTCAGAGGGAGAGAATCTTTCAAACAGACTCCCTGCTGAGTACAAAGCCGAGGACACAGGGCTAGATCCCTCAACCATGAGATCAGGAACTGAGCCAAAACCAAGAGTCAGATGCTTAACTGACTGAGCCACCCAGACACTACATATTTTTTTTAATAAAATATTCTTCCTGGGGCGCCTGGGAGGCTCAGTGGGTTGGGGCCTCTGCCTTTGGCTCGGGTCGTGATTCCAGGGTCCTGGGATCGAGCCCCACATCGGGTTCTCTGCTCAGCGAGGAGCCTGCTTCCTCCTCTCTCTTTCTCTGCCTTCCTCTCTGTCTACTTGTGATCTGTATTTGTCCAATCAATAAATAAAATCTTTAAAAAAAATATTGTTCCTCTCTAGGACTAGTAAAATTTTTTCATTATTTATATACTTACCTTTTTTTTTTTTAAAAGATTTTATTTATTTATTTGACAGAGAGAGATCACAAGTAGGCAGAGAGGCAGGCAGAGAGAGAGGAAGGGAAGCAGGCCCCCCCGCCGAGCAGGGAGCCTGATGCGGGACTCGATCCCAGGACCCTGAGATCATGACCTGAGCCGAAGGCAGCGGCTTAACCCACTGAGCCACCCAGGCGCCCTATACTTACCTATTTTTAATTGGAGTAGAGTTGACACACAATGTCATATTAGTTTTCAGTGTCCAACATAGTGATCTGAAATTTATATACCTTATGAAACATTCATAATTATAGCTACCATCTGTCACTGTACAGAGTTATTACAATAGTATTAACTGTACAGTTGACCCTTGAACAAAAGATTTGCACAGGTCTGCTTAATATGCAGATTTTTTAAAATACAGAACTGTATACGTGTTTTTTCTTCCTTACGACTTTTTAAATAACATTTTCTTTTTTTTTTTAGCTTACTTTATTGTAAGAACACAGTATATAATACATATAACATACAAAATATATGTTAGCCCACTAAATTCTTGGTAAGCCTTCCAGTCAGCCATAGGCTGTCACTAGTTAAGTTTCTGGGGAGTCAAAAGTTACATGTGGATTTGTGACTCTGCAGGGGCTCAGTGCCTCTAACTCGTGCATTGTTTGAGGGCCAGCTGTGTTCCTGTGCTGTACTGTACATCCCTTGACTTATTTATTTTATAACTACAAACTACAAGTTTGCACCTCTTGATCTCCTTCATCCCCCTATGTCTCTCTCCTTAACAAAACAAATGTTTTTTACATTCCACATAAGTGAAATCATACAGTATTTGTCTATTTCTATGACTTACTTCACTTTACGTAATACCCTCTAGGTCCATCCATATTGTCACAGATGGCAAGATTTCAGTCTTTTTATGTCTGAGTAATATTCTCGTGTGTGTGTCTGTGTGTACGTATATAGATCGCATCTTCTTTATCTATTCATCTGTTGAAGAGCAGTTAGATTGCTTCCATATCTTAGCTATTGTAAATAATGCTCTAGTAAACATAGGAATGGATATATCGTTTTGAATTAGTGTTCTCATTTTCTCTGGATAAATACTGGAGAGTGGGATTACTGGATCATATGGTAGTTCTATTTTTAACTTTTTGAGGAACCTCCACAGTGTTTCCAGAGTGGCTGCACCAGTTTGCATTCCCACCAACAGTGCTCAGGGGTTCCCCTTTTTCTCCACATCCTCGCCAACACTTGTTGGGTTTTGTTTGGTTGGTTGGTTGGTTTTGATACTAGTCATTCTGGCAGGTGTGAGGTGATCAGTTTTTAATTTAAACATGTTTCTGTTTTTCTACTGACTTCGCCATTTAAGAGTAACATCAGTGGGGAAAGTAACAGTATCAGCAAGTTACAGCCTCACTGAGATCAGGGTTTGTCATCGTTTCCCTTCTTTAAGTGTTTCTTCTAAGTTAAATGAGTACAACTTTCTGAGTAAGTTATCATTGCTAATTAACAGAACAGTTTAGAGCCAGGCATTTAAAAAAGTAAAACTTCATTTAATGTCTTACTAAAATAGCTTGAATTAGAGGTGCCTGGGGGGCATCATTGGTTAGGCAACCGTCTCTTGATTTTGGCTCAGGTTGTGATCTCAGGGTCATGAGACCAAGCCTCACGTTAGGATCCATGCTCAGTGAGGAGGCTGCTTGAGACTCTCTCTGTCCCTCTGCCTCTCCCCACCCCTGTTCATGTACACTCTCCACTTAAATAAATTAATCTTTTTTTTAAAGATTTTATTTATTTATTTGACAGAGAAAGAGAGAGAGATTACAAGCAGGAAGAGAGGCAGGCAGAGAGAGAGGGAGAACAGGCTCCCTGCTGAGCAGAGAGCCCGATGTGGGGCTCAATCCCAGGACCCTGAGATCATGATGACCTGAGCTGAAGGAGAGGCTTAACCTACTGAGCCACCCAGGTGCCCCTAAATAAATAAATCTTTTTTAAAAAATAGGTTAAATTATTTCACAGTCATTTCTAGAATAATCTTGTCTCTTTTAGTCTGAAAAAGTGGATAAGGTGGTACTTCAAGAACTAAGTGAAAAGCTGGAAGTGGCAGAGAAGGCCTTGGCTTCCAAGCAGCTTCAGATGGACGAGATGAAGCAGACCATCGCCAAGCAGGAGGAGGACCTGGAAACCATGACCGTTCTTCGGGCTCAGGTAAGCTACGTTCTGAAACATGAACTGAGTGAGGCCAACCATGGTTCTGTTCTCATATGGGAAAGTGATGGTGTTCAAAATATATTTTTGGATGTTATATAATTTCCACCAATATATTTAAAGATTTTTTTTATTAAAGCATATCATGGATGGAAAGTGCACCAAACTTTTAAGGGTAGAGCTCAATGAATTTATCCATGCTACAGTTGATAAGTAGTTGGATTATTTTCAGTTTGGGCCGGTATAATTAAGGTTGTTCTGACATTCTTGTGCGTATCTCTCTTTGCTGGACTCTGCCTTCCTTTCTGTGGGTACATACCTAGCTAGGAGTGGAAGAGCACATTGCTAGAGTTCATGTATTACTGAATGTTAGTTGATGTGGCCAATACTTTTACAAAGTGGTTGTATCAGTTTTCGCTCCAACCAACAGAATCCCCGTTGCTCCACATCCTTACCCATACTTATATTATCAATATTTTTACTTTTATTTATAACCATTCTGGGGGGCACATAATGGTGTCTCATTTAGTGTGCATTTCCCTGATGACTAATGAGACTGAGTACTTTCTCGGGTGTTCAGTAGTCTTCTTGATGCTCCCTTTCGTGAAGTGCCTGAAGATGTCTTTCCCCATTTTTCTTCTGGTTTACTGTCTTAATTTTGTGAGTTCTGTGTTTACACTCCAGACACAAGCCCTTGACAATTCCATTTGTTGCAGGTTTCTTGCTTCTGCGATTTGTCTTTTCACACCCCTAAAGGTGTCTTTTGATGAACAGAAGTTCTTAATTTTAATGTAGTCTACATTGTCAGTCTTAATGCTTACAATTAGTACTTCTTGTGTCCTTTTAAAAAACTTTCACTACCTCAAGGCCATGAAGATACTCTGCTGTGTTGTATTCTAAAAGTTTTACTGTTTTGCCTTTTATATTAATATCTAGAAACCATCTGGAATTAGTTTTTCTTTATAGAGTGGGGTAAGGGTTAAGACTCATTTTTTTATCTTATTGCCTTGGCACCATTTATTTATAATGTCATCTTAAGTACTGTGCTGCCCTCTTGGTTGTATATTGTGTTCGGGTATCCATGGTCTATTTCTGGACTCTGTCCTGTTCCATTGAGCTATTTTTATATACTTGCTCTGGTACCATACTGTCATGACTTATTATAAAGCACCAAAATTTTGATACCTGGTAGAGTAAGTCTTCCTACCTCATTGATTGATACTTGTCAAGAAGACCTTATATTTTCCTTCCCTTTTTCATTGTCATTTTAATTTTAGCATCCACTTGGTATTTTACACACATACAGGAACACAGAAGAACCTTCTGGAGCTTTGACTGGAATTATATTAAATACATTATCAATCCATTTGGAGGTAACTAACCTCTTTACAACAGTGACTCTTCCACTGCAAAAATGTGGCATAGCTTCTGCAATTCTTCTTCTTTTTTTTTAATTTTTAAAGATTTTATTTATTTATTTGAGAGAGCATGAGCAAGAGAGAAAATACAAGCAGGGACAGAGGGAGAGGGAGAAGCACACTTCCCTGCTGAGCAGGGAGCCCGATGCAGGGCTTGATCCTGGGACCCCGGGATCATGACCTGAGCCAAAGGCAGACACTTAACTGACTGAGCCATCTGGGCATCCCTTCTTTAATTCTTCTTCTTTCTTTTTTTTTTTTAAATTAACATATAATGTATTATTTTTTTAATCCTTCTAAATAATATTTTTAATCTTCTTAGAATTCAATTATTCATAGATACTCTATTTCAATGATACTGTTATAAATAGCACCTTTTTAAAAATCTTCATTTTTTAACACCTGCTGTTATATAGAAATACAACTGATTTTTATAAATTGATTTTGTATGCAGTAGACTTGCTCAATTCACATTTTAATTTTAATAATATCTCTGAATATTCTTTTGACCTCTTTGCACTCACAGTCATATCATTTAAATAATGACTATTTGGGGTATTTTCCTTTCCAGTTCTTCCTTTGCTTTATTTCTTTTTCTTGCCTTATCACACTGACCGGGCCCCTGTTACACAAAGTGTTGTGCAGATGGCAGGCAGCCTTGCAGTGTTTTTAACATTTTACTGCTAAGTACATGGTGTTTGCTATAGCCTTTGTTGATCTTACTTATTGAATCAAGGAAATTCCCTTTTCTTTCTTGTTTGCCAAAATTTTTATTTCGAGTGGATATTGAATTTTATTGAGGGAATGTTTTTTTCTTCTGGTAATGATATAGTTGGATAATTACATGCCTTTTTCCTTTAATTTGTTAATGTGGTGAATCACATTGATTTTTAAATATTAAGCAAATTACATTTCTTGAATAATCCTTCATACATATTGCTGGATTTGGTTTGCTTATATTTTGCATAGGACTTTTGTGTCTATATTCTTGAGTAAGATTGGCCTGGAATTTTCCTTTTGCTAATGTCATTTTGAGGTTTTGATATCAAGGTTTTATTGAAAATAAGTTGAGATACATTCCTTCTTTTACTTGAGAAGAATTTGTGTACCATGGCGTATTGTTACTATTTGACCCCACTCTTGCTTCTAGTTGGTGGAGGACTTGCAGAAAGTTATCAGTGAGAATGAATCCTGCCTGAGATACAAAACCACAGGAAATGTGGGAGAGAACCTTTGTCTTTTGTTGTTATTTTGTTTATTTGCTTAATTAAAAGTAGGATTGCAGTAGACCTTTTTTACTACAACTCTTCACTCATGATATCTTCCATATTAGTACTCATAGCCATTTGTTATCTTTTTGAAGAGTTGTATAGTATTCCAAAGTGTGCATTACCATCATAGACTTAACCAGTCCTTTAATATGTATAGGCTGTACCAATATTCTTGCTATTACCAACAATGGTGAACTGAACAGTCTTGTATGTATGTCTCTGTGCACTTGTGGAATCTATAGTGAGATGTAGACATGGAATGGTTGGGTTATTGGGTATGTCTGTCTTTAAGTTAAATAAATATTAACAAGTTGTCTTCCAAAAATGCATAACCAAAATTATCCTCTCACCGAAGGAGATAAGAATGTCTATTTCCCCACCTCCTTGCATCATTCTTTTAAATGTTTGCCAATCTGATAAAGATAAATTCTTTTTAATATAATAAAGTTAACAGTTTATTATTTCCTAGTGACTACCTATATACTCATTACTCAAATATTAAATCCAAAGGTAACCACCTTTGGATTTACTGGATGTACGGTCTTGAGTTTTATTTCTATAGGAAGAGAATTTCAACCCAAGCCCTTTATAGCATTTTGTTTGTTCAGGTACCTCATGGTATTGTTGTCATGTCCTTTTCCTTCTGTACACGGACATTTGTTGTGTTTTGATAGATAATCCCGTTCGTTCACTCAGCCACTTCTTTTTGAGCACCTGGGATGTGAGCCACTGGTGTCGCTGCAGGGCACGTAGGAATGGACAGAATGACCCAGGTCTGACTGGCTCAAAGCTAATCATTGGTAGAAGTAAGACAGTAACTTAAATTGAGATTGGTCTCAAAAATTCCCCTGATGCATCAGTGATCGCATACCGTGTTGGACCATTCTTAAATGGCAGGAAGTCCCTTAAAAGGACCTTTTATCACATAGCTGCGGACGGGAGGTTGTAACTAAAACTGTGATATTTAAGTTTTTATTAATTTTTACTTTTAAAAGTAAGAGATAAGGGGGCCCCTGGTTGGCTCAGTCGTTAAGCGTCTGCCTGCTTCTCCCTCTCCCACTGCTTGTGTTCCCTCTCTTGCTGTGTCTCTGTCAAATAAATAAATAAAATCTTTTTTAAAAAAAAGTAAGAGATAAATATTTGTATCCTAGAACCATGAAACTTGGGGGAAAACCTAAATTTTAAGTATAAAAAGTTAAAAATTGTTATTAGAATAATGTTCATTTCACTATTAAGGAGCTCATTTTTACTTTAGAATTCTTAAACAGTGAAGAAATCTCTATCACAACATAATATTTATATATTTCTAGGTTAGAAATTACCCTCCAGCTTAGCAGCTGCTACAACAAGTGTTTGTCATCTTTAGGTTTCTGTGAGTCAGGCATGCAGGAGCAGCTTAGCGGGGTGATTCTGACTCAGGGCCCCTCATGAGGCTGCACTCAAAATGGACCGAAAGACCCGTTTCCAAGCCAGCTCACTCACATAGCTGCAGGCAGGAGGCCTGAGTTCCTCACCCTGTGGGGCTCCCCACACGGCAGCTTGCACACTCTCATGACCTGACAGCAAGCTTCCCCAACAGCGGGTGACCCAGGGAAGAACAAGGCAGAAGCCACGCACCATCATTTCTGCAATATCCTAGTGGTTACATGGGTTGGCTCTGTTTGTTGTGGAAGGGGGCTATGGAAGGGTGTGAATACCAAGAGGGGAGCATCACCCAAGCCATCTTGGAGGCTGGCTACCACCGTGAGAAGGAGGCATAGAATACAGGCTTCAGTCTTGGTTCAAGTGCTGGCTTGACAACATACCTAAACTACCCCAGACTGAGAGCTGTTAAACTTGTGAATGTAAAGTGAGCATAGCAATTATACATTCACAGGACCTTTGATCAAGTGAAGTAAGGTAAGAATATAGGCACCTGACATAAGACCTTGTACATGTTTGGAATGCAATGAATAACATCTATTTATTATTGTTGTTTAAAATTTAATTTAAGGCCAGCCTTTGTAAATATACCTGACAGAGTAAATAAAGCATTTACTATATGAAGCTAATCCTGAATATGACTTATTTATTTATTTATTTTAATAAAGATTTTTATTTATTTATTTGACAGACAGAGATCACAAGCAGGCAGGGAGGCAGGCAGAGAGAGAGGGGAAAGCAGGCTTCCTCCTGAGCAGAGAGCCTGATGCGGGGCTCGATCCCAGGACCCTGGGATCATGACCTGAGCCGAAGGCAGAGGCTTAACCCACTGAGCCACCCAGGTGCCCCTGAATACGATTTTTTTTTAAAATGACCAGAGAATTAGGGTGCCTGGACAGCTCAGTCATTAAGCGTCTGCCTTCGGCTCAGGCCATGATCCCAGAGTCCTGGGATTGAGCCCCACATTGGGCTCCCTGCTCGGCAGGAAGCCCACTTTCCCTCTCCCACTCCCCTTGTTTGTGTTCCTGCTCTTGCTGTCTCTCTGTCAAATAAATAAAATCTAAAAGAAAAAAAAAAAAAGACTGGAGAATTTTACTGAACAAATGTTATGTGCAGTACTTAAACCACCTATATCAATGTTACTGTTGGGTTCTGATTGCCTAAAGTGTGCGCGCGCATGCATGCACACGCACACACAACTTGTCTTCCGTCTGAAGGTTGGGAAGTCATGTGCTGGCTTCTAGCAGGACTGTGCACACCTGTTCCTGATGAGGGAATCACAGAAGGCAGCACTCCCCCTGTGCCTCGTCACTCAGTGGGCTGTAGAGTATCCATGGGTTCGTCTAGGTAGTAACTTTTGTCTCTCCTAACATCTACCAGATGGAGGTTTACTGTTCGGACTTCCACGCTGAAAGAGCAGCGAGAGAGAAGATACACGAAGAGAAGGAGCAGCTGGCCCTACAGCTGGCAGTCCTGCTGAAAGAGGATAATGTTTTTGAAGACGGAAGCAGGTGAGGCTCAGGAAGGCTGAGAGCGCACGCTGGCAGCCCAGGGCATAGGCCGAGCATGGGGGGCCTGTCTGAGGTGCTCCCTATGAGCTGAGCACACTTCGCTTGACTGTGTCCCTGACACTCGGCGTGACTTCCCGCGAGGCCTGGCTGTGTCCTGTGGGAACGTGATAAGTTCTTTGCTTTCAGACATGCTGGGAAGACATGACCTTGTGTGTTCCGAAGCCCTGTCCTGCTGTCCTGAGGGGTACAAAGTCATAAACACTTCGATTTTGCAACATGTTTTAAAAGAAAATAGGGCTAAAATTACTTCTGTCTTTTAAATGTCCATTTTGAGAAAAATTGGAAACAGAGAGAAATAGAAATAGAAAAATACAGGGATAGAATGTCACACGCTATGATGTGCTCCACCCAGAATTGACAGTGATATACATTGATTTGCATCGTGGATTTTTAAAAATATTTTATTTATTTATTTATTTGACAGAGATCACAAGTAGGCAGAGGCAGGCAGAGAGAGGCAGGGGTTGGGGGAGCAAGCTCCCCTGCTGAGCAGAGAGCCCGATGTAGGGCTCAATCCCAGGACCCTGGGATCATGACCTGAGCTGAAGGCAGAGACTTTAACCCACTGAGCCACCCAGGCCCCCCTGCATTGTGGATATTTTATACTGCCTGGATCTCGAGTGGTAACATCCCCATCTGTTGTATACTTCTACATAGTATCAGTATAATACCTATGTCATATCTTGAAACAACATAATATTTGTTTCTCTGTGTGTAAGTTACAGGATGGTCACTAGGCATTATTCTGCAGCTGGCTTTATCTCACACTGGGATTTTAAACGTTGGAGGATTGTGTGTATATATGCAGTTTATTTCATTCTAACTGCTCTATAGTGTCTTGTTTTAGAAATATGCCACTTTTTTCTAATCCATTCCATTATCAGTTGACAGTGTGGTTATTTACTTATTGATATTTTTCATTTCTTTCACTACTCTGTGTCTTAGTGCCAATAATATTTAACATTCAACTTAATCCTTAATATCTGGTTTCTATGAACCTTGCTTTTATTTTTCAGCTCTTTTTTTTCTCCATCCCATTGTTGAATGTCTGTCTAATGTTGTCATAGTTCAGGGCATTAGAACATCACTATCCTGTTGCTTTTCATCCCAGCAGGCAGTCCCTGATGGAGATGCAGAGCCGTCATGGGGCGAGAACCAGTGACTCCGACCAGCAGGCCTACCTTGTTCAGAGAGGTGAGTTGCATGTGATTGTAGGTGATCACGGTTCCAGGGAATAACTATCCTGTAAAGAGAATGCTTGAGGACAAATGTAGTAAAGACACTACATTTTACATGAAAATTCCAGATCAAACTGTGAAGAATGTAGTACCCCCAGCCTTAATTCCTGTGTACCCTCTTCTTCATTACCATTACCATTACCAACTGAATCCAGACACCAGACTCTTCATGTTAGCACTGAAGACCTGGTGTAGCCGAACTTTCAACACCAGGTCTTCAGTGCTAACATGATGAGTCCCTCTAATTCTCTAATTAATTTCAACTCCCTCTAATTCTCTATAGCTATTAGCCAACTGAATCACTCCCCTTTCCTTGAGCTTGCTCTAGGCTTGTGTACCTGCGTGTACTTGGTTATGCAGTGTCCTTCACTCACTCATCTCCCTGTCTCCCTTCCACTGCTTTCCAGTGAACCCCTACCCCATCTGTAAAACCCATTTCAAATATCATCTCCAGGAATCCAGCAAAATGTGACCTCGCCCTCCTGAATTTCAGAAGTACTTTCTTCCTGTTGTAGTCCTCATCTGCTATTTGATTTTATAATTACGTATGTGTTCTAAATATGCATCTAAGTACCACATTAATGAAGCTCTCCCAGAACTTGTAAATTCACCTATTACCTGGTGTTACGCACATAATAATGTTCACATTTACTGAGTTTACTGTGCACTGACATGAACACTGGCCTCAGGCATGTTTACTGTCACAGGGTAAAGCTGTGTTCTTCCCCAAAAGCTGTATTTACCCACTTGAGCACCACCAGACATTTTCCCTAATCTGGTTTTAAGTAACACAGAAACACCCATATACCTCTGTTATCAAAAGTGTCTGTAGCAGTGTTTTGGGTCCAAAAAGAACATCTCTTGCACCTTAATTTCTTAGGAGAAGATTTTCTTTTGTCGTAATTAAAGAAGGAATGCCTATTTATGTTAAAAAAAAAAGTCACATACTCTTCTACTTATATTTATAATCCAGAAATCATCACAAAGTACACATTTATTCATGATTATCCTAATAAGCTTTTTGTCTTATAAAAAGCAATATTCCAAACAGACTGTATTGAGATTTTCATTTTATTTTTATTATTATAATTTTGTTAGCTTCCTAACAAAGCTGCCTTAAACAGTAGCCCCTCTTGACAGTATTTCATTGTTATGGTCAACTGTGGCCATCAGTGCACCTGTTGTAGTCAGGGACACTCAGTTGAGCACAAGGCCTGGCCAGGTCCATGGTGATGTGTGGCCTGGTTGGAGAGACAGGATGTGCACATAAAAAGAAGGTTCATAAAACAAGATAATATTTAAGTAATAGGAATAATGGTGCTGAAGGTCAGAGGACAGGTTGATCACTAGGGGCCAGGAGAGCTGAGAAAGGCCTTGAAAAGGTGTGACTTTAAGCTTGACCTTGAAGCTAGGATTTACATAAGTACCATGTGAGAATAAAAGGTCCAAGGCAGAGAGGAGGTGATGTGTTAACAATGAAAACTGACTAAGCTTATTTTATAGCAAAGAGCCAGGAGGTAGAGGTAGGAGGTATTAGTTAACCAACTAATAAAACAGCCCAAGTCTGAGTCTCGAAACACAGACCAGGACAAAAAAAAAGGCACAGGTGGACACAATGTTTTAAAATGAACAGTCCCTGGTCAGTGGCCAGTTGTCATCCAGAGCAGAAAAAGCTGACTCTGACGCCTGATCTAAGGCCATGAGACCATTAGAAAGTCCTCCACTTTCAGGGCATGAACTCATGCCTTGTCAGTATTTCTTTTCCTTTTTTTTTTTTTTTTAAAGATTTTATTATTTATTTGAGAGAAAAAGAAAGCATGAGAGGAGATAGGTCAGCAGGAGAAGCAGACTCCCTGCTGAGCAGCGAGCCCGATGTGGGACTCGATCCTACGACTCAGGGATCATGACCTGAGCCAAAGGTAGTTGCTTAACCAACTGAGCCACTGGGCACCCACCTTGTCAGTATTTCTGTTTAAGGGTGTTGCTGAACACAAACTATCTGTAATTGTCTCACATATTATTCAATTCAGATAATATGCTCAGAAGCCAAAAACCATGTTAAATGTTGCCTCCACTGTCAGCCTCCAAAAGCAAACATTTCAGGGGCTGACTGAAAGTCCTCAGACCAAAATGCTTTGTGTTGGTCCAAAAAGGTCAGACCAAGGAGATGTCCTGGGAGTCAGAAGTCGCTTCTAGCATCGATCACAATTTGCACATGTGGGACCTACTTAGAGTCGAGGCTTATTTCAAGCATTCTTTAATTTAGACTTGACCCTCATTCCAGTTCTAAAATTGGATGGAATGCCGTGACCCATTCTTTCTCATCACTTACTTTGCCTGGGCAGCCCTCACCTACACCTAGAATTCCTCTCAAGTGCAATGGGTCTCATCAGGGGGCCCTTTTCAGTCCTCCCACTAACCTGCCTTGTGCATGACACAGTGTGGCCCTTTCCTCATACGTCCCTGCTGTTGCTTGTCTCACCTGAAGTCCCCACCATCTCTGTACCCCTCTGGTCCACCTCCTGGGTCTCAGATGCATGGGCCAAATGAATGCAGTTGTTTCTGCTTCTGAGAAGCTTCACACTTTTCTGGCTGCCTCTCTGTGTGCTGCTTACTGTTTTCTCCACAGTGTCTCCTCTTTAGCTCATATCTTCATCTATCTCATTCTTTCTCTCAGATATTCTTGTTTTTATTATAAAGCACATATTGTCCTGCACCTAGAACTGAAACCACATATTTTCAGATGCCTACAATTTGGACTAGAGCCCAAATCTCAAGGTAATAGGAAAGCGGGTACCATTCTGGGAGATCTGCTCTATGTGTGTAGATGTCTTAAGGACCCCATCCCCCAAAATTCCCTGTATTCACTCCCCTTTAGGTATCACTTACAAAATTTAACAAATGTTAACATTCATCATTTGTTATTAAAATCAAACAAAACCACTTACAACATGGAAGAAATGGAATAGTGTTTCTTTAATGTCTATTCCCAGGAGCTGAGGACAGAAACTGGAGGCAGCAGCAGCAGCGGAATATTCCAATTCATTCCTGCCCCAAATGTGGAGAAGTTCTGCCTGACATAGACACGCTCCAGATCCATGTTATGGACTGCATCATTTAAGTGTTCACATCTCACTTCCCCCCCAGACTGTTGGTAAATATCAAGATTTTTTTTCCTCCAAGAGTTGTGCTTCTGTGTTATTTGTTTTCACACAAACATTTTGCCTCATTATGTTTATTTTAGGAGAAAGAAATGAGTATGTTCTAAATGGGACATTTTCTGTGGATTTCCTTAGAATCCTTAACATATCACTTTTCTGATAATAGATTCTTTCTTTCTTTCTTTTTTTTTAATGTTCACATATGTGAGCTGAACTATTCACGCAGTTAATGAGCTTGTGACATCAGGGGACAGAGGGAATATAACTGAAGGAGGAAGCCTCACAGATAAACTTTGAGAGTCTTTTAAGGAGGCAGGAAAAATGAAGTGGTCAGAGATTTAATCGATAGTATCTTTGGAGTTTTTTTTTTAAAATAAATTATATTGTTATTTTTCTTCATCCTTTAAGACACATCTATATGAGGTCGTGTGTATGTTGTGGTTTTATTGCACCTACACTAATTGTACCATTTAGGATGGGGCTCTTTTCCTATGAGTGCTATGGGCTTTTACTTGATCATTCGGATGAGTGAAAATGTATTGGCGTATGTGAAGAACATACGTTAAGTTCACTGGTTTCATTGTAGCCCCACGTATATGGGCTTATACAATAGATAGTTTATTAATTTCTAAGAAAGAACAGCTGCCTATTAATTTCCCTGGATCAGGCTGTATACTCATAATCACAAAAATAGGTATTACAAAATAAAATTTTGCTTTTGAATAGTTCACATTGTTCGTATATGATTGGCCAAGCTCATGGGATGTTTCCCATATTCAGCTTTATATAAACTTAATGCTTATTCAAATCTGTTTGGTGAATTCTATGATACAAGCAAATCCCCTTACTAGAGACTAGTATGTGTTGTTTGAATTAGAGATTATTCCTGCTAAGGAGGTAAAAAGATAGGGATTTGCTCTATTCTGTAAACCCACAGTTTACCAAGATTAGCTAATACTGAGCCAGTCATCAAAGTAAACAGTGTCTTTGTGTGTCTATATCCTAAACATTTAGAAGAAACTTAAAAGATATACTCTGGGTTTATCATAATAATCTCTCTTAGGCAAACTTGATTTAATAACGTGTGTGTGCGCGTATGTGCGTGTGTGTGTTTATTTATGCATATATGTTTTTTAAACCAGGAATCAAAACAGTTAATTCTGTGTTCATGCCAAGAGAACACACAGATTGACTGGTAGCTTGGATTCCCCCATCTCATTCCAGGGAGAATGCTTGTGAAAGATATGTCTAAAGTAACCATGAAATTTTCATTTTAACTTGATTATAGTTTCTAGTTTTAATTTTTTTCCTTACTATTTTGTATTGGAGGAAATAGATTTCTCTAGTGTCTTAAATAGAAAAGCAACCCAAATGGTTTCACATTGAAGTTAAGGGACTATCCTTTTATGTTGTTCAAGTAAAAATATAAGCTGATTCCAACTCTGAGGTAATAATGTGAGTGACTTATTAAAGCTGTGATCAAATTGTTTGCTGGATAATTAAAAGAATTGCAAATGAAGGCAAGTTCATATAGTCAGTTTAAATTAAAGCCATTGTACTGAGGGAGGCAAACAGTTTGGTAAACAGCTTGTAAACTGTGCATGTTTTCTCTAACTGAGTCTCTTCAGAGGTCCAGCTCCCATGTTACCAGGTAATGACACTTCATTGGAATGTCAGCCTCTCTCTGGAACCCACTATCCTGTGTTCTCCAAGTGTGGAAAATGGGAGCAATAGGGACATGAGAATTGGGAAGAAATAAGAATGAGACAATGAAAAGTTTGCAGCTAAATAAGATTACAATATTAAGTCTTCAGGTATTGTATTTTAAAATAATTTTGATCTAGTCTGGCATATAAGGAGCTTGGAAGTCATCACTCCATCCTCTTAACAAGGAAAAGGCTGAACAGACTGAAAATCACCAACTCTTTTTAAATCCCTCAGAGAACTGACGTCACAGGGCAAACCACTGCGCAGAAATTGGAGAGACAGTCAGACAGATACAGAGAGTCTCAGATTACCAGATCAGGGTCTCAGGAGCAAAAACCATAGTAGGAACCAGTATCTTAGTAGGAGCACTTAAACTATAATTGAAGAATTGCCAAAGGCTCAGCATGGACAAACTTGAGAATTAAAAGCTTTAATAGGAGCCCATTTTGAAGAGCACCCCCACACTTGTGTGAATTTTACCTCCAGGAGCCCTAGAAGATCCCCACAGTGAAGATTTCTAAAAATTCTCCCATACTTTTAGCAGGGGAAGAGGGAAAGCCATTTTGAAATACACCAAAGTACTCTGTTCTTAGGGATGCCGTCCCTCAAGGGAAATTGCTTTTCCAGACCCTAATCTGCTGGGTTATATCAGAACCTGACTGACCCAGGGGAAAGGAAATACCCAACTACCACCCCTTCTAGCTTTACTCCTTTCACCTGAGGAGGAGAAAAAAGTCTGAGAAGCACTTGTAAAGGTCGTAGTTCAGAGGCAGAAGCTCAGTAAAAGACCAAGACCTTATCATAGGACGGTGGAACTCTTTTCCCCAAGCTCTACGTTACCACCATATCAGCAAGATCCCTGTCTAATAACGGGATTACAACCAGAAGAACTGCTCACCTTTGGGTTTATTAAAGAAGAGGTATATAGGGAATCCTAAAGATTAACAGGAGAGACAAAACAAGGACACCAGAGGAAATTTTAGCCTGACACCCAGGAGCTGCAGCAAATAGTAAACATAGTCTAGCTCTTAGCCAGGTGAACATAAAACCTCACACTATAGATTTATTTACCTCAGTTCCTTTTACCTACTGCATCATTTCCATTTTTCAACAAGAAATTATACGACTACTAAAAAACCCCACAACTTAAAAAGACAGAGCAAGCATCAGATGTGATGAATATAAGACTGGAAATTTAAAACAACTATGGTTAATATCCTAAGGGCTCTAATGGGAAAGATGATAACATGCAGGAAATGAAGGGTAATATAAGCAAACAGATGGGAACACTAAGAAAAACTCAAAACGAAATACTAGAAATCACAGGCAGTGTAACAGAAATGAAGAATGCCTTTTGTGGGCTCATGAAAAGATTGAACATGGTCAAGAGAATCTGTGTGCTTGAAGCAATGTCAATAGGAACTTCCAAAACTGAAATGCAGAGAGAAAGAAGAATAAAAACAGAATCTCCCAGAGCCATGGGACAATTTTTTAAATGTAATATATGTGCAATGAGAATATCAGCATGAAAAGAAATTGTGCTAAGTAATTATGGCTGAGAATTTTCAAAGATTAATGACAGAGACCAAACTACAGATCAGGAAGCTCAGAGATCACCAAGCAGGTTGAATACCAAAAAATCTTCACCTAGGTATATTGTATTCAAACTGCAGAAAATCAAGGGCAAAGAGAAAATCTTGAAGAAGCCAGAAGGAAAAACAAAACAAAACAACCTTATCTGTAAAGGAGCAAGGAGAAGAAATATATAAGACCTTTCTTCAGAAACCATGCAAGTAGGAAGAAGGGAGTAAAATACTTAAAGTGTTGAGAGAGAAAAACCACCAACCTCTAATTCTGTGTCCATGGAAATTGGACAAAATGAAGGAGAAATAGACTTTCATAGACAGAAAAATTGAGGAATTTCTTTCCAGTAGACCTGCTTTGTAAGAAATGTGAAAAATTCTGCAGAGAAAATGGAAGTTACTTCCATCAGAAACTCAGATCTACATAAAAAAGGGAAAATTATTAGAGAAACAGTAGATGAAGATGAAGACTTTTGTTTTCTGCATTCTTAATTGGTCTAACAGAGTAACAGTTCAAAATAATAATAGCCATGTGTATTCAGTGATTATAGCTAATGGACCAGTGGAGTGAATAATAGCAATGTTATAAGGGATGGGAGCAGGGAAGTGGGATAGTCTGTTAACAGGATGTTCGCACATATTGCAAACTCCAGTGCAACCACTGAGAAAAAAATGTTAAAGAAGTATATGCTAAGTTATGCTAAGAAAGGAGCAAAAATGGAATAACATAAAATATTCGGTTAAAAGCAGAAAACCAGGTGAGCCTGGTGGTGGGTATTAAGGAGGGCACGTATTGCATGGAGCACTGGGTGTGGTGCATAAACAGTGAATCATGGAACAATGAAGAGCTAAAATAAAAATTTTTTAAAAAGCAGGAAACCCAGAAATAGAGTGAAAGGCAATAGAAGAAACAAAGAAAAAGGGCAATGAATAGAAAACAGTAACAAATGTTGTAGATATTAATCCCATTATGTCAATACTCACTTTCAACATCATTAGTCTAAATATGCCAATTAAAAGACAGATTGTGAGAGCGGATTAAAAAAAACAGGATTCCACCTATGTGCTGTCTGTAAGAAACCCACTTTAAATATAAGGACATGTAGATTACGAGTAAAGAGATGGAGAAAGAAATAGCAAGGTAACACTAATTAAAAGAAAGCTGGAGGGTGCCTGGGTGGCTCAGTGGGTTAAGCCTCTGCCTTCTGCTCAGGTCATGGTCTCAGGGTCCTGGGATTGAGTCCCACATCAGGCTCTCTGCTTGGCCTCTCTCTCTCTCTCTCTCTCTCTCTGCCTACTTGTGATCTTTGTCTGCCAAATAAATACATAAATAAAATCTTTTAAAAAAAAGAGAGAAAACTGGAGTAACTATATTAATTTAAAGAAGACTTAAAAGCAAAAAGAATTGTTGTAGAATGGTCGAGTTTCATTCTTCTACATATAGCTGTCCAGTTTTCCCAGCACCATTTATTGAAGAGACTGTCTTTTTTCCACTGTATATTTTTTCCTGCTTTGTCGAAGATTATTTGCCCATAGAGTTGAAGGTCCATATCTGGGCTCTCTACTCCATTCCACTGGTCTATGTGTCTGTTTTTATGCCAGTACCATGCTGTCTTGGTGATCACAGCTTTGTAGTAAAGCTTGAAGTCAGCAGCGTGATGCCCCCCGTTTTATTTTTGTTTTTCAATATTTCCTTAGCGATTCGGGGTCTCTTCTGATTCCATACAAATTTTTGGATTATTTGCTCCAGCTCTTTGAAGAATACTGGTGGAATTTTGATCAGAATGGCATTAAAAGTATAGATTGCTCTAGGCAGTATAGACATTTTAACAATATTTATTCTTCTGATTCAAGAGCATGGAATGGTCTTCCATCTTTTTTTGTCTTCTTCAATTTCTTTCATGAGTGTTCTGTAGTTCCTCGAATACAGATCCTTTACCTCTTTGGTTAGGTTTATTTCCAGGTATCTTATGGTTCTTGGTGCTATAGTAAATGGAATTGATTCTCTAATTTCCCTTTCTGTATTTTCATTGTTAGTGTATAAGAAAGCCAGTGATTTCTGTACATTGACTTTGCATCCTGTCACATTGCTGAATTGCTGTATGAGTTCTAGTAGTTTGGGGGTGGAGTCTTTTGGGTTTTCCATGTAAAGAATCATGTCATCTGTGAAGAGAGAGAGTTTGACTTCTTCATTGCCAATTTGGATACCTTTTATTTCTCTTTGTTGTCTGATTGCTGTTGCTCGGACTTCTAATTCTATGTTGAACAAGAGTGGTGAGAGTGGGCTTCCTTGTCGTGTTCCTGATCTCAACAGGAAGGCTGCAAGCTTTTTCTCATTGAGGATAATATTTGCTGTGGGTCTTTCATAGATAGATTTTATGAGGTTCAGGAATGCTCCCTCTATCCCTATACTTTGAAGCATTTTAACCAGAAACGGATGCTGGATGGATAAAAGACCTCAACGTGAGACAGGAATCCATCAGAATCCTAGAGGAGAACGTAGGCAGTAATTTTTTTGATATCAGCCACAGCAACTTCTTTCAAGATATGTCTCTAAAGGCAAAGGAAACAAAAGCGAAAATAAACTTTTGGGACTTCATCTAAATTAAAAGCTTCTGCACAGCAAAGGAAACAGTCAAGAAAACAAAGAGGCAACCCACGGAATGGGAGAAGATATTTGCAAATGACAGTACAGACAAAAGATTGATATCCGGAATCTATAAAGAACTCCTCAAACTCAACACACACAAAACAGACAATCATATCAAAAAATGGGCAGAAGATATGAACAGACACTTCTCCAATGAAGACATACAAGTAGCTATCAGACACATGAAAAAATGTTCATCCTCACTAGCCCTCAGGGAGATTCAAATTAAAACCACATTGAGATACACCACCTTACACCAGTTAGAATGGCCAAAATTAGCAAGACAGGAAACAACATGTTTTGGAGAGGATGTGGAGAAAGGGGAACCGTCTTACACTGTTGGTGGGAATGCAAGTTGGTGCAGCCTCTTTGGAGAACAGTGTGGAGATTCCTCAAGAAATTAAAAATAAAGCTTCCCTATGACCCTGCAATTGCACTACTGGGTATTTACCCCAAAGATACAGATGTTGTGAAAAGAAGGGCCATCTGTACCCCAATGTTTATAGCAGCAATGGCCACGGTCGCCAAACTGTGGAAAGAGCCAAGATGCCCTTCAACGGACGAATGCATAAGGAAGATGTGGTCCATATACACTATGGAGTATTATGCCTCCATCAGAAAGGATGAATACCCAACTTTTGTAGCAACATGGGCGGCACTGGAAGAGATTATGCTGAGTGAAATAAGTCAAGCAGAGAGAGTCAATTATCATATGATTTCACTTATTTGTGGAGCATAACAAATAGCATGGAGGACATGGGGAGTTAGAGAAGAGAAGGGAGTTGGGGGAAATTGCAGGGGGGGAGGTGAACCATGAGAGACTATGGACTCTGAAAAACAATCTGAGGGTTTTGAAGGGGCGGGGGAGGGGGTGGGAGGTTGGGGTACCAGGTGGTGGGTATTATAGAGGGCATGGATTGCATGGAGCACTGGGTGTGGTGCAAAAATAATGAATAATCTTATGCTGAAAATAAATAAAAAATAAATAAATAAAAAAGAATTGTTGGGGATAAAAAGGGACATTACAGAATAGTGAAAGGGTCAATTCTCCAAGAAACATAACAGTCCTTAATGCATATGTACCTAACAACAAGGCATCAATATACCTAAGGGAAAAATGATAGAATTGCAAGCAAATATAGATGAACCTACTAGTACAGTTAGAGAATTCAAAATCTCTCAGTAATTAACAGACCCAATAGTCAAAAAAATTAGTAAGGCCATAGTTTCCCTGAATAACACTATCAGCAAGATCTAATTAACATTTATGGAATACTTCATATTCCAAATATAGCAGAATATGCATTTTTCTCAAGTTCATGGAAAACATTCACTGTGATAGACCATATTCTGAGCCATAAAACACAGCTTACCAAATTTAGAAAAAGGTAAGCCATATGCACAATATGCTGTCATACCACAATGGAATTAAACTAGAAACCAAAAACAAAAAGTTACTGGGAAACTTTTAAAAAAAGTTTGGACGTTTAACACACTTATAAATAATACATGGGCTAACGAAGAATTCTCAAGAGAGATTTAAATAAGTTTTTAACTAAATGAAGTGAAAATATAAAGTTTGTGGACTGAAGTGGAAGCCAAGCTTAGCAGGAAATGTATAGCATTGAATGAAAGATCTAAAATTGGCAATCGAAGCTTCCAGTTTAAGAAACTAGAAGAAGAATGAAAAATTAAACACAAAATAAGCAAAAGAAAATAAATAATAAAAATTAGAATAGAAATCAATGAAATCAAACCAGGAGGCCAATAAAGAAAATAATGAAACTGAAAGCTGGCCCTTTGAAATGATGAACAAAATTGATAAACCTCTAGTTAGGTTAAGAAAACAGAAGACAAAAATTGCCAATGTCAGTATACCAGCAATGAATGGTTAGAACTTTAAAAACACAATAACAATAACTTATTAGTACCAAAATACTAAATACTTATGTATAAATCTAATAAAATATGTTTTATAAGATCTGATGAAAGAAGTCAACTAAATACATGGACCAATGTTTCATGTTCCTGTATAGGGATACTCAGTATTATCAAGATTTTGGTTTCTCCCAACTTGATCTACAGAGTTAATATAATCCCAAGAAGTTATTTTGTAGTTATTGACAAAGTCATTCTAACAGTTAATATGGAGAGGCAAAAGACCCAGAATAGCCAGCATAATATTGAAAAAGAAGGACAAAGTTGGAGGACAGACACTACCTGCCTTCAAGACTTACTCTCAAACTGCAGGAATCAGGATTGTGATATTGGTGAGAGAATAGACAAATATATCAACGGAGCAGAACAGAGAGCCCAGAAATAGACCCAGGTAGTCAACTCATCTTTGATAAAGGAGAAAAGGCAATTTAATGGAGAAAGGATAGTATTTTTTAATAAGTGATGCTGGAACAAACAGTGGACTTCCACATGCAAAAAATAAATCTAGACACAGACCTTATACCTTTCACAAAAATAAAACTCAAGCCACAGACTGGAAGTAAGTCTTTATAAAACATTATCTGATGAACGACTGGTATCAAAATATAAAAAGAAAAAAAAAGAATTCTTTTTTTTTTCTATACACAAAGAATTCTTAAAACTCAGCAACAAGAAAGCAACTCAGTTTAAAAATGGGCAAAAGATAATAGATATGTCATCAAAGATGTGCACTTGGTAAACACATTTTAAAAGATGTTCAACAACATGTTATTAGGGAATTGCAGATTTAAACAATGAGATACCACCATACACTCATTAAAATGGCTAAAATCCAAAACACAGCACCAGTCGGTGCTGAGGAAGACGTGAAATAGCAGAAACTTTTCATTCACTGCTGGTGGAAATACAGAATGGTAGTTTGGGGGAAGAGAGTTCAGTGGTTTCTTGCAAAATTAAGTGTGCAGTCCTTTATATCTATTTAAATGAATTGGAAGCTATGTCCCCACAAAACCTGCACACGAATGTTTACAATAGCTTTATTCATAATTGCCCAAACTTGGATACAACCAAGATGTCCTTCAATAGGCAAATGCATAAACAAACTGTGGTACATCCATACAATGGAGTATTACTCAATGCTAAAAAGAGATAAGCTATCAAACTGCAAAAAGACATGGAGGAACTTTAAATGCATATCTCTTAAGTGAAAGAAACCAGTCTGAAAAGCCTACATGCTATATGACCTGAACTGTATGACACTCTGGGAAAGTCAGTACTATGGAAACAAGATCACAGATTGCCCCGGGTTAGGTGGAGGGAGGGATGAGTAGGTGAGAGCACAGAGGATTTTTAGGGCAGTGACTATTCTGCATGATACTGTGATGGTGGCTACATTTGTCAAAATCCATTGAATGTGAAACAGAAGAGTCAATCCTAATGTAAACTGTGGACTTCAGTTAAAAATAACGTATCAAAAAAACTATGTACCAATATTATGTATCAATAAGGCTCATCCTTTATAACAAATGTCCCAGCTAGTGCAATATGTTAGTGATAGGAGAAATTGTGTGTGGAAGGGGATTTATGGGAACTTTTATTCTTTGCACTCAATTTTTCAGTAATCCTAAAACTGTTCCAGAAAATAAAGTTCGGGGTGCCTGGGTGGCTCAGTCGGTTAAGCGTCTGCCTTTGGCTCAGGTCATGATGCCGGGGTTCCGGGATCGAGCCCTGCATCAGGCTCTCCACTCAGCGGTGAGTCAGCTTCTCCCTCTGTGATCTCTTCTGCTTTTGGGCTGTCTCAAATAAATAAATAACATCTTTTTAAAAAACAATTTAAAAAGTCCATTATTTTCTAAAAAAATGAAAAAAACAACTTTGAAGCACAAGATTATTTAATATGAACATAAAATATGTTGTGTATGTCATAAAATCAAGATTCTTGTGAAGATTGGCTAACACTTCCATTTGATCCATAATGAAAAGGCTAACTTGGAATTGCTTTTAATGAAATAAATTTATTATGCCATCATTAATTCAGTGGAGGAAAACTGATACAAGAGCTAGTTGCAGCTTTTAAGTATAACAGGAACTAAGTCTGTGAACGAACATTCAAATGTCTTAGGGGAGCAATGAAAGGTAAGAAACCTGCTTTTCTCTGAGAAGCAAACAAAAAGTAGAGATAATTTTACAGTCTTTTGAATCCTTTGACTGAGTTCATCGTTTTAGAAATTACTGAAATAACATTATGTACTCTTGTTGCAAAAAATGCTAGTCACCACTGAGTAATTTGTTACTTTTTTCTAGCTAAATACTTGCAAAGATGAGAAATATACAAAAAGTATTCATTCAGAAATTTTCTGTAAGTTGATGGGTTTATATAGCAGTTTTTAAATATACAGAGCCATAATTCTGGGTAAAATTTATTTTACATATATAATAATAATAATTTTACATATATATAACATATATAAATATATATATAATTTTACATATGTATTACAATATATATTACATATATAATAATAATAATAATAATAATTGTTATTATTATATTATTAGCTGGGTTGCAAAACCAAGGAAGAAATATGTTGAACAGTCTTATGAATTAAATAAAACCAACAAGGCTGGTGGTTTCATTGGCTTTCCTTATGGAAAACATCATTTGAGGTAACTAGATGGAGGAACATACCCCATTGTTTAAAGTAGGCACTAGGTTGATTGAAAAGCACTATGTGATATTCTCAAGTTTTTCTCATCAATCCTCAAAATGCCCTATGAAATAACTATCACTAGCCCTGTTTTGCAGGTGAGTCAATTGAGAGACAGGTTAAGTAACTGACCCAACGTTGCACAGTTAGTATGTGGCTGGCAGTTAACAACCACACAGTCTTAATTAATTCAAGTCTAAGCACTTAGCCACTCTGTTTTCTTCACATCGATCTTCCTCTCCTGCCTGCTCAAATCCTTTCACTGCTTACAGAATATAATTCTTGACTGGTGTTCATCTTCTGCACTGCATTTTAATGTTTCTACCTCATCTCTCTGTTCCCTCCTCTTCAGCAATTTTGGAGCTCATTGGTTGTCACCTTATGTTATTTATCTTTTATGCATATGTCCCATCTCCCACTTTGGACTGTAAGTTCTTAGAATATGGACCACATCTCTGTCCAACCCCGTGTGACCCTGAGGCAGGAAGTGATTATAGCTGATAACTGGTGTGTGAAGATGTCCTGGAAATTCTCATTTGAGCCCTCCTAAAATAGCCTCGAATCCATATCCTGATCTCAGCACTTTCCAGAGAAAGAAACTGACCCTTCAGATGCTAAAGGACTTGTTAAGGAGGAAATACTCTATTTGTTTTCATTCTGGAACATTTATTGTGTGTCAGCCACCAGCAGCAGGAGGGAAGACAGAGATAGGAAGATGAACAAGAACAGTTCCCTTGTCTCCAGATGTGGACAGCACGGTGAGAAGAAGCAGAAGACGCCCATAATGCAGTGTGAAAGTTCTATGTGCCCTCCTGGTCTCAAGTTATGCTAAGCACCATCCTTGGTCAAAAGGGTCAGAGGGTCTTCACCAAGGAGGAGATGCCTACACTGAGCTTGGGTGGATGAGTAGGAGGTGATCCAGGGGTTCAGGCTCTCCAAGCAGAGGGGTCTGCATGTGCAAAGGCTCTGAGGCATGCCAGAGCCCAGAATCTTTAGGAAGATTAAAGTCCCAGCTCAGTGTGGTTGGAAGAAAGGCTGGTTCCAGGTGGAAAGAGAAGAGCTGAGATTCAAGGAAAAGTAGGCAGGACTCAAGTCTGTAATTCAAGTTCCTGAGTGGCAAGAACTTTGTGAGTACAGGAACTGAAGGACTTGACAAATTTTGTTCAGGGAAAATGCAGGCCAAGAATTTGTCATAATCAAGAGCAGTAAGAGAAATGGATTGGAGTGAATGAGATGGGATATAGATCAATTAGAAGTAAAAAAGAGAGAGGTGCTCAGAGGTCAAGGAGCGTCACAGAAGTGAGGATGTAGAGGAGGGGGTGGGGTCAGGAGATGCAAGAGATAATCTGTAAGATGAGGGAGGGCTGGACAAGGACCTGGAGAATGAGCACTTCCAGCAGGGGTGATAAGGGAGGTACTGAGCCATAGGGCCTAGTGGCATTTGGGGGAAGAAGGCTGGAGCCTACTAACTTCACCCTTTCTGGTTTTGTGATGTGTTTTAAAGGACCTTTCATGACTCTGGTATCCTCTGAAGTTTTAGAACCACTGCTATAGAAAGATGCAGTTATCATAAGACTGAACATGGAATGCTGGGTTCCACCCTTGGTTTCTGATCTAGAAAGTCTGGCTTCAGGCATGAGCATTTGGTTTCTCAAAAACTCCCAGGGGCTGCTGAAGCTGCTGCTCCGGCAAGCCAGACTTGGAGAAGTCCTGCTGTCCCACTGACATTTGCCATTCCCTTCTTACCACTCTCCTTTGCCTGGGCCATCTCTTTCCTGCAGGCCCACTCCTTACACTGGAAAACTCTGGAGCCAGAATACAAACAAAGACCCAAGGTACAGAGTTTTAAAATTTAGGGGCCAAGCTTAGAGTCTCCTTGGAGTTTCACACAGAAACATGGCCCCAGCCCTGCCAACCTTCATTCTCCTTCCACCTGGACTCAGTTCTGTGTAGCCCTTGGCAGATTTTCTCCAAGTGTGGGGACACCGGTGCCTACTAATCAAGCTTCCTTTAAGTCCCACTCTGCCCGCAACCCACCACCATCAACTAGGGACCCCTTGGACAGAGGGATCCGCCCTCAAAGGACAACCAGGGGAAGGGGCCTTACTGGGCCTCAAAGCAGATTCAGAACCGTGGGGTCAGAAAAAGTCCCAGGATCCCAGGATCCCAGGGTGAGAGCTTGGCTACAAGGGGCTGCCCAGGATTTGGATGAGTGCATCCCTTAGCCCTGGGACACCTCACACTGTGGGGAGGGACACAACTAGAAGAGGACCAGCATAAGGTCAGGTGAAGGTCAGGCCCAGGCCTAGGGTTAAGCATGGGACTGCTTTCCTAACCACTCCATCCGCTCCTGTTCAGCTTCTGTCACCGGCTCCCACGTCTCCGGCCTTCTTCACGAGAAGTTCTTAATTGGAAGAGTGTCTTTGAGAAAATATGTGAATCCCCTCAGAAAGTAGACAAAATCTTGACTGTATGAGGCTACATTTTTCTTGAGGGGGAAAATATTTTTGTTCTGTTCTCAAAGGGTCTGTGATCACTCCGTGCCAAAAAGATCAGCACCATTGCATTGCAGACCTCTCTTCTGAATCCCGGATCTGGAGATAAAGCTTCTCTAAATCCATGTCTTTCATACCTCATTCTGAAGGCTGAAACCAAGTCTGTCTTCTGCCCTAAACCTATTCTTTTTCCTGTGTTCCTTACTTCAGTGCATTGCGTCAAAAAACACCCTAAACTTTTTGTGTTTCCCACCTCCCTTTCATCAGTGCATCTGAATCTAGTCTCCTGATTCTTTCTCAAAATCACCACTGTACTCACTCCAACAATAATGCCTCGATCTCTCACTGGAGGAAAGTTTGAGAGCTTAGATCAGTACTGTTTTCTACTTCTTGCATGGATTTGGGGGGAAAATGGACCTGGAAAGTCGGGTTGAAGAAAGAGCATTGGAAAGCAAATCAGATTGGTCCAGGAATGTCTGCATCATGGCCAATAAGTCTATGATGAACTTATATAATTAGATGTAGTGACGCATTTAATTTTCTTTAATTTGATTACAATAATTCTTCCATTACTATGAATTTTTCAACACTAGCAGTTCTCAAAAATGGTATTATTCCCATTCCTGGGTCAATATAATAAGCTCAGGTAATAAGGCACATTAATATTCCATTAGGACACAGAAAAAAAAATCAGTGTAGATGGTATCCAGATTGTTTATTTTCATCATCCTAAAGCTGATTTTAGTTTTTCTGAAAATGAAAGCAAACACAGTGGATAGAGATACAGTCTTACATGAAATAATTAGTGAGGTGGTGCAGGGCCTGAATAGAGTCTGTGAGAGGAGGATTAAAAAAAGACTTAAAATTGTTATTTGAAAGTCAGAGAAAGACAAATACTACATGATCTCATTGATATGTGGAATTTAATAAAGAAAACAGATGAACATATGCTAAGGGGGAAAAGAAAAAAAGAGAGGGAAACAAACCTAAGAGACTCTTAAGGACAGAGAATAAATGAGGTTGATGGAGGGAGTTGTTGGGGGATGAGCGAGATGGGTGATGGGTATCGAGGACACTTGTTACAATGAGCACTGGGTGTTGGAAGTGATGAATCACTGATTTTATTCCAGAAACCAGTATTGCACTGTACGTTAATTACTAAAATTTTAATTTAAAAAGTTTTGGGGAGCCTGGGTGGCTGAGTTCGATAAGTAACTGCCTTTGACTCTGGTCATGATCCCGAAATTCCCCGGGATGGAGTCCCACATCCAGCTCCCAGCTCCACAGGGAGTCTGCTTCTCCCTCTGACCTTCTCCCCTCTCATTCTCTCTCTTTCAAATAAACAAACTCTTTTCTTTAAAAAAAAAAAAAAAGTTAATTAAAAAGCGGTCATTTGCTCCATCAAAAACTCTTCTGCTTTGAATTCCTTCAAATTATGTAGAAGCTAAATATAATCCTGCACGTAGACATGGCAGTTCTCAAAATTATGTACAAACACCATTTTTAGAATGTAAATACCTAAAAAAGTCTGAATTTTACTAAAAAGTATCCCGTGAAAAATAGGGCCCTCTAACAAGTTAGTCTAATGCCAATTTAAATTCTCCAAACCTGTGGACCACAAATTCCTCTGTGAAGAGTGATTTCTATAGCATCAAACAATGTCATCGACTTAAGATCTCACATTACAGATGGTGAAGCAGAATCCCAAGGGGGTAAGTTAATTCCCCAAAGTTAGAATTAAAAGTGAACCAGATTTTTGTTTGAGTCTAGTCATCTCAGTTGAACACAAGAGGTTGTGAAATAATTATCCAGTTTATTCAGACCTCTCTAGGATCAGTCCAACACAGAACATTTGTGGGGCCAGGAGAAACGTCTGGAATGTGCTCCCTGGTTACGTGTGTATGTGCAGGCTTGGCCTCAGTCGTTACCCTCCACCTCACAGAAAGAAAATGAAGCTCAGAAGCATTGGATGACAGTCCCACAGAGTGTCAGGAATTCAGTTTCCACCACCAGTAAAAATACCCTACAGGACGACTTAAACTTCCCGGCGCTAGGGGTCGCCAGAACACTTGAGTTTATCTAAAGGAACCCACGTCTTCACCGACCGGAAGTTCCTTTACCCCCAACAAAGAGGGAACGCCGTCACGTGGACCAATCAGATTGCCCTACGCAAGGCCGGCATTTCGCTAACTCATCCCGGTTGTCCTCGCCAAGAACGCTGACGTTAGCCAATCAGCGCGGCCTGAAGCCGGCGTGCGTCTGGCGTCAGAGGTGGGGTGGAGCCAAGTTGGAATTTTGGCGGGTCCGGCTGTAGGACGCGAACCGGTTCGGAAGAGGGTGAGAGAAGTCGGAGTCTGGGTGTGGGGGGTGGCCCTCCGGCAGCTGGGAAGGGCGGCCGCCACGCGGGTCTGTGGGAAGGTTGAAGAGCTCCGAGGGCGAGCAGCGTGGAGCCCGGGCAGGTCAGGCGGGCGAGACTGGAATTGGGCGAGCGCGGTGTCCGAGCGGCCGGGTGGGCGCCGGCTGAGGAGCGACCGAAAGGTAGGGGCCCCTCTCAGAAGCACCCGGGAGGTGCCAGGCGTCGGGCCGTCGTCTATACTTAAGGGGCCGGATTTGGCTTTTTCCTGAAGAAGGCTTTTAAAATGCCTGCCAAATGCGTGCCGTGTGGACTTAACATTCATTTTTTTAAAAATTCATGATTTGCTAATAGTCCTTGAATGTGTGCCTCTGCCGGCCTCCAGACATAAATTATTTATGAATTATTTATGCCCGCACGAAGCTTAGAATCTCAAGAGAGTAACATAACAAACAGGCACCCCGCAGTGGAAATTGTAGTAAAGTCGCGTAAAGGATGAGGTGTGAGAGGGTGCCAACGGGGCCGCTCGGGTAGGGTGGTGTGGAAGGCTCAGAAAAATCGATGCCTACGGGGGCGCCGAAGGGATGAGAAGGAGCTAGGGGAGCGGTTTCTAAAGAGCCGGAGGCCTGAGAGCGCTCACTGTGTTCGGGAAGATGACGGCAGTCTAGTCTGAGGAGAAATAGGCAAGGGACAGAGTATCCATTTCCTCATAGACTTCTAAATTTGGTTCAACCAAAGAAAAGTCACTAAAGAGGTCTTGGGGGGTTTTTGTTTTGTTTTGTTTTAATTTGAGAGAGAGAGCTCCTGCAGGAGAAGGAAAAGCAGATTTCCCCACTGAGTGAGGAGCCCCCCATGGAGCTGGATCCCAGGACCCAGAGATCATGACCTGAGCCAAGCCAGACGCTTGAGGGACTGAACCACCCAGTCCCCCCCTTTAAAGACTTTTTATTGAGGGAATACCACGATCCAATGTACGTTCCTAGAAAATTACTAAGAAAAGAAAAGATTATGGTGGCTGCTCTTTGGAGAAGAGATAACAAAGAGACCAATACCAGAAGCCCATGCAGTAGGTTCAGGCAAAAGATAGAGCAGTATTTTGGAGACAGACCTGATGGCAGTTGTTGGGTGGTCCTGAATGTGAGGGTGAGGTAGAGTACACAGCTTTGAGGGGGAAAAGGCGGTTGGTTATAGAGATAATACAACAGTTGGATAACCCTCAGGAAGCTTATAGTCCAGCAGGTTTCCCAGGAGACTCTCAACACAGTGTGGTGCACACGGTACTTCCATAGAAATATTTGTTGAATAAAAAGAAAGCATCATAATTAATACTTGATATTAGACATACCAAGGTTAGCTGTAAAGCTCATCAGTTAAATAATAGCTTGGAAAATTTGTACTTTTTTCTTGCAGTTATTAAAATTAATTTAATGGGGGTGCCTGGGTCGCTCAGTCATTTAAGTGTCTGCCTTTGTGTCAGGTCATTGATCTCAGAGTCCTGGGATGGAGCCTGCTTCGAGCCTGCTCAGCGGGGAGGCTGCTGCTTCTTCTCCCTTTCCTGCCCACCATTCCCCTTGTGCATGCTCTCTCTCTCAAATAAATAAAATCTTTTTTTTTAAAAAGTCAATTAAATGAAAGAAGGGCAATGCACAGAATAATATGATTTTACCCTTCTTTTAGCTCTGCCAACACTGAGTTTTGCTGAGTAGTATTGAATTGAAATCCTGATGTGGCTAAGGCTGCAGTTGAGTAGAACCACCCACTAGATTGCCATGGATAAGGTTGCCGTCACATGTGTCATAGTAAATAAAATGGGATCGTAGCCCTAATATTTAGACCACTATCAATAATACTTGTTCACAATCCGTCCCATCCGTGTAATCTAGTACCCTACAAAGGGTACATCAACTGAGTTTCTAAAACCATAGTTGAAAGTCAAGGTGAAGGGAGATGGTGTTGGTAGGTGGAGATGAGAAGTGGTCAGACTCTGGATGAATTCTGAGCTTCAAGCCTGTAGGATTTGTGAGATTCTAGATTTGTTGCCTATGAGTTGTGAGAGGGGACAATCAAGGGTGACTTTTCCCATGTTGATTTCATAGCCTAGCCAAGATTTGACATTACTGCCATCTTCCTGGGCACCTGATTCTCCTTCGAAGCTCTCAATCACAACTCTTCTCTTGACAGCATGGATGGTAAGTTCTCTTTATTTCATGGAAAACCACCCTTTTGTCCACAGACTTATTTATTTTACTTGCAAAATAGTGAAAATAGGTATACCCCACCCTCAAGTATTTTCTCAGTGGTTCAGAGAAGATCTCACTTTAGTCAGTGAATGTTATTTGTTTCAATCAGGTGGGATTTTTATCTCCTGGCAGCATTGATTGTCTTTCATAATAATGATAGTTGGCATGTACTTACAATGTGCCAAGCACTATTCTAAGGTCCCTACTTATATTAACTTCTTCCCTACTTATATTAACTTCCTTAGTCCTTTGAGCAACTGTATTTTTTAGACTGGAAGACAGATGGTTAGTAATTTGTCACGGGTGAGATTGCCAGAGCAGGGATTGGAGCCCAGTTTGACTTCAGAGTTCACAATTAATAATGAAGTCTGTTGAAATGGTTTTATCTAGCTCTGGGTTAAACTCTTATAGTCCTAATTTTATACCCTGCCCTTTTCAAAAAAGTAGAACCAAATGTTGAAATTCCTCACGCTATAATAACATGTGACATTGATTGTACCTTTGGTAAAATAATAGTGTCCTGTTTCCAAAAATCATCAAAATGCCTTCTGGGCAGTTAATTTAATATAAAGTATAATTATTTGCTGGGAGACAGTTATGAGAGTAAGTGGTGAATGGTATGTGTTCTCTAAGAAATCATTGTATCTAATAAACATTGATTTGATTAGCATGGTGTTAATAATCTGGTTCAGTACAGATGGAATCAAAGCATTTACTGGTTCTGGGCATACATGGTTGAACAAAATCCCTGCTTCTATTCTATTGCAGAGAGCAAGATTGTAACAAATAAGTAGGAAAATATCAGGTAGTTGGTACAATGGAAGATACTAGAATGAATTTGTATGCTGAGAGAAATGCTCCAAAAGACAGGGAATAATGGGTGATGTGGGGATGAGAGCTGGTGCTTATAGGCTTAAGTCCTTGAGGAGCTAAAAGGAAGAGGGTCCAGTGTATAAATGGAATGAGGAAACACAGAGATTAGGTCAACATAACATGGAAAAGACAGGATTTTCTGTGCTGACTGAGTTAAACCAGGGTGGGCGGTATCACTGGATTAGACCTGGTGCTCTCATGAAAGAAAATGGGTTCAAGGTAGGGTATGGAGCCACTTGGCCACATTTGTCACCTGGGACTCCCAGTGGTATGAGCCAAGGCCTCTTGGGGTGTGCTGTCTTCCATAGCTGGTAGCCAGACAGAGGGGGGCCTCTTGGCTCTATTGAGGGAATGTGGCTGTCTCACCCAGAACACAGGGAGCCAGATTGCCTCTTCTCTCTTGCTGCACCCTGCAGTTGGAGTGTTGACTCAGCAATTCAGATGAATCATTATGCAACCTCTGACTTTAAGCTTTAGACCCTTTTATCAGATTCTAGGCCACGAGTTTGGCTACTGGCTGTTTTCCATCTGCTAAGAGTGCAGAGTAGTGGAAAGAATATTGGTTTGCTGGTCTAGAGATCTCCATCCTTTTTTTTTTTTTTTAAAGATTTTATTTATTTATTTGACAGACAGAGATCACAAGCAGGCAGAGAGGCAGGCGGACAGAGAGGAAGGGAAGCAGGCTCCCCGCTGAGCAGAGAGCCCGATGTGGGGCTCGATTCCAGGACCCTGGGATCATGACCTGAGCTGAAGGCAGAAACTTTAACCCACTGAGCACCCCTAGAGATCTCCATCCTAAGTCAGGCTCCTGTGCTGACCTGTTTCACCATATGGTCCTGAACAGGCCTTTGACCTTTCTGTACTTCAGCCCTTATCTTTGAGGTGAAGAGGGTGTGTGAAATGGCCTTAATGTCTCTGCTTTAAAATGGCTCAGATTTATTAAGGACTAATGCCCAAATATGGGGGAAAAGGGGGGGCACAGAAAATAAACAAATCAAGAAAGAAGAAATCCAAAGGGCCAATAAACATAATTCTTTGCCTTCTGAGAATTCCGGAAATGCAAATCAGAACAGTGAGATGCCTTTTAAAATCATCCATCAGACTAGCAAGAAATTTTAAGTGACATATCAGATATTGGTGAGATGGTAGGAAGAAATGGTACTTGCATGCAGTGCTAGTGAGGGTATAACCACTTTGGGACCAGTTTGGCAGTATCTAGGAAGGTTGAAAAATGTGCGTATGCAATAGTCCAGCAATTCCACTTCTGATAGGTATTTCCAGGAAACTCACACATATTGCAGGACACATTCGTGGTTGCTGGACAGTTTGTGATGGGAAAGAATTGGAAATGGCCCATATATTGGATTGGATTAAAAATATGGAGTGGATTGGATTAAAAATATGAGTTAATAAAATGTGATAGTTTTACTATGGAATGCCCTCTAATCATTGAAAGAAGTAAACTAGAACTCTATGTTTTGATTTAGATTAATTATACATGCAATGTTGAATGAAAAAGTGAAAAGTAGACTAGAAAGATATACCAAAATTACAACACTTAATTGCAGTGGGGCATAGAGGCAGTGGAAGGAATTGGCTAAGATTTGGCACAATAAACTTAATAAACTTTTTTTTTTCTTAAGTCATGCAGTGTAAAGGCAAGCAAACATGACAGTGGCTAATTCCGGGTGATGAAATATAAGTACATTTTATGTAATTCTTTGTGTTTTCCCTACACTTGAAATTTTTTTTCCTCAAATAATTAAAAAGAGCCTAAATGTATGTTTAGTGTGTTTTTGAATTATTCCCATTATTATGGATTGGGTTTCTTGGAAGTTGGCATGGAGGCAGGTGCTTATCAGCTGAAGTAGCACAGGTGAAAGGACACAGCCCTGTGCATGGTGCACTGGGTTCACTAAGCAGATACCAACCTCTTCCTCCTTAGCCCGGTGCCCTCTAAGCACCTGGGGAGATGAAAGATGGACACAAGAACAAGAGTTTTACCAGGCAAAATGGTGAATCAGCAGAGTCATTTCAATTGCCTTATTAATGGTGTATGTTTTAATTCATTGTGCTTGTCATTGTTGGTTTTTCTCAGGTGCGTTTACATTCTGTCATTCTTCTTTCTGCACAGGGGAGGAAGATGATTTGTCTCTGCTGACTGCGCTGCTGGAGGAGAATGAGTCTGCCTTAGATTGTAATCCAGAAGAGGGTCACCCCTTGACCCAGGGGGATGGCGAACCCGACGCATATGATGAGCTCTTTGATGCAGATGGTGATGGTGAATCTTACTCAGAGGAGGCTGCTGATGGAGACCTGGAAGAGACTGAAGAGCAAAAGGAAAATTTGGCCACTCTCTTTGGAGATATGGGGGACTTAACAGATGAAGAAGAAGTTCCCACACAGCAATCACCTAAAAATAGAGTCCTTTCCGCTCCTGCTCCCAATCAGGGGAAAACTAATCAAGAGTTGCAAGGTGCCCTAACTACTTGCTCTTCTAATTTCTTCAGGATACACTAGATGGGAGCCAACAGTTTTCATCAAAATAGCTGCTGAGTCAGGGTGGTGATAAATGACTTGGCCAAAAAAAAGGGTGGGAATTAGTAGATGAGACATTTCAGGCTGCAGAGGCCCCTGTCCCAGTGTCAGCCAGCTATAACTAGTCCTTCCCATAATGGCTCCACCAGCTTTCGTGCCTATTACAGAAAAATCTTCACTTAGAGGTTTATATGCGTGTAGAGCCAGGGGTAGGACTGTAGGCTTCTCCTTCTTCTATTTGGGCAGGAGGCCATTTATGAACAGAAGCTTTGAGGAGTGCCCTTTTCTAATTTGTGACATTGTCTCACATATTTTGAAATTGTAATCCAATTCATTGGTTGTCTATTTCTTCTAATAGAGGAGCCGCATTTATTGCATTAATTATGGTATTTACTTTATGATATAATAATCATTCCCTGACACTTAAAAACTTGTTAGCTGGGAATATGCTTCTGTGATATTTGTCAGTAGTACCAGTTTGTAACTAGCTTAGATATTAGAGGCTTGATTACTGAAAATACGAAGTTTATTTCCCTGAAGAACCTCTTTGAAGTACCAAAGTTAATGGTAGTTCTCAGTATGTGACTATATTGTGGGTCTCAGGGTTTTAAGGTGGGGAGTGGACACCAAAAATCATTCCAACATTTTCATCATGTATAATATTTCTTCTGCTGTGGATCTTAAATCAATACATTTTTTCTTCCCTAGATGAATTAAGGAAGTTACAAGAACAGATGAAATCCTTACAGGAACAGCTAAAAATAGCAACACTTAAGCAGCCTGCAAGTCCTCCCCTTCTGCCCAAATCTGGTAATCAAACTGTAATTCTAGGAATAGTGTGCAATTCTGTTGTTAAGAAATTATAGCATTTTTTCTGCTTTCAGCTGCTGGTAAAATAGACTTTGAGCCCCTTTCTAAATTTTCTTTGTGAATTTCTTTTTCTTTTAATAAAGTAGAGAAGTCTCCACGCTCCCCTCTTAAAGAGAAGAAAGTTCAGAGAATTCAGGAGTCAACATGCTTCTCTGCAGAGCTCGATGTCCCTACTCGACCAAAAACCAAGCGAGTGGCTCGAACACCAAAGATTTCACCTGCAGGTATAGTAGTCAAGGCCTCTCTGGTTTTTCACTACTCTTGCTCTATTTAAAAGTCAATTTGACACTGTCATATCTATGTGCAGGGGGCACTGTCATACCTTTCTGGTTGGGAGGGCCAGGGGTCTATCTTATCTGCCCATTGAGAAAATTAAATTTGTTGGGAATGAGAGCCATGTGGTGTATTTTGTGATCTTTCCTTACATCTCACAGTGCTTAGAAATTCCTTAGATAAAGAGTAGCTATATTTACTAAAACAGTGAATTGAATTTTTTTAAACTCTATAGTCTTCAGTTGACTTGAATTATAGTAAGTATAACCACTGGATTTAGTTCTCAGGCAATCCAGAGATTGACTCTTTGGGCCCCTGAGTTCAAGCACAGATTCCTTTTAAAATGGCTAAGTTTTATTTGAAGCCAGATTGTATTAAAGCAGATGGTCCGTTCTTTAGAAAAGACTTCTTTGCCCAGAGTAGAGATGTGTACTCAAGTATAGTTCTGGTTCAGCCCACATGTAAGCAAGCACACAGTTAAAATGAAAAATATCTATGACCCCCATGTATTGATTTTGTTGCACTGCCTCAGTTTGCACATGGTAATACTTTGAAAGATCTAAGACAAAATGGTCTGGTTACTCAGAGTAAACAGCATATTATTGATCACTCATGTTCAAAAAGGCCCTTTTAAATAGCAGTGGCATAAGACACAATAGCAGAGAATAACAGCTTCTCCATATTCACATTTGAAACAAATTATATATTCCATGTATCCATTTATGAATGGCATCCTTCCCTTTAGGACCTTTGACATTAATAAGGTGTTTCATTAAGTAGTATCCAAAGTTAAGTTTTGAGGGGGTGAGGCATGGGCAGGCTTTCTAGAGGTTCTAAAGTTCTAGGGTTGTCCTGACCCTGGAAGCTTATGATGATGACCCAAAGTCTCTTTGAGGATAAAACAATACAGTGTTATTTCAGAGAAAATACGTTTATTAAGGAAAATATCCAAAATATCCTGACTTTCAGGAACATTATCAAACACTTCTGAAGTAAGAAAACTAACTACATTGGGGATATTTAATGCAACCAAGTCAGTAGAATTCCCTGGTCCCCCTAGTTCCCCACCCCCTTCCCCACCACCACCACAAATGAAATGAAATGGAACAGAATGGGATGAGATGAAACCAGAAACAAAGAAAGGGAAGCTAACATTGGGTTTTCTTCAGGTCACAGTTGATCTACACACAAATCACTAATTGATCCCTGAAGGAGGGCTCTTACTCCCTCGTGGAGTCTACCACAGCAGTCTGTGTATGGGGAATACTCAGTCAGTGTCATTGCACAAAGGATCTGTATTTGAGAGCAGCACTGTAATATAGCCGCCACCTGTTACATGTGACTTTTTAAGTTTAAATTAGATTAAATAAAATTAGACCTTCATTTCTTTGGAAACACTATTCCATTTTAAGTGCTCAGTGGCCACCATATCAGACAGCATCAGTGTATAACCTTTCCATTGCCACAGGAAGTTCTTTCGGGCTACACTGCAGAAGTTTGGAGGATAGTACAGAAATGGGCTTGTGGGTGTCCTTTGTTCTCAAGATTTTGTTATTGCATATGTTGATTTTAAAAGAAGCAATTCTATAAAAACAAATTTTGTAAGGATCAGTGGGATTTTTTTTCCTTTCACTTAACTTTTATGTTAATTTTCTAGAGCCCAAAAGCACATCTTCGAAGATGACAAGTATACCTCCCCAACCACTCCGAACTACTCCTGGAAACAAACCTAGTGGGTTGGCCAGAGATCACAGCACAGGAACCCCCAGGAGTTCAGGGGAACCGGCTCAGGCAGTGGTCTCTGTGGAAGCCTTCTCAGGCCTGAGGCTCAGGTCAGTAACTGTAGAGCCCTCACATTTGGTTCTTACGGCATCACTAGATGCTTTGTCCTCCTTCCCAAGGATTAAGCCTTTTTGAAATAATGTGTTTGTACAGCAGATCCACTTAACACCAACATCTCTTGAATTTGGCAAATTTTGGTGTTAAGATGAGCCATAGTATTCAGTACAGTTTGATTGTGAAATGTTTAAAGAATGCATTTTCATTTATTCATTTAATATGAATATCTGTAAAAAGGAAGTGGACAAATAAATAATAGTTTATTTAATCAGAAACAGTGATGGAGACTATTTTTAAGCCCATAAAAGTATATACAATTTAACCAGGATAGTAGTACCTTTTTGTAACTAATGTTAAGAAAAGTATCTGTGCTCTTTTTCCTACAATGCCAGGTAATCTCTTAATTAGAATAATAATCTAGTCCTTGCTGGTTTCTTGACCCAGGCGGCCCCGAGTGTCTTCCACAGAGATGAACAAGAAAATGGTTGGCCGAAAACTGATCAGACTATCTCAGCTCAAGGAAAAGATGGCAAGTGAGCAGCTAGAAGAAGTAGACTGGGTGACTTTCGGGGTTATATTGAAGAAAATTACTCCACAGAGTTCTAATAGTGTAAGCCTACTGATTTCTTAACTGCTCCATCACAAGCTGACCATGGGTGCTCATGTTCATGATTTCTCTACCTTAAGCCTGTCGGTATTTTATCTTGAGAATGCTGCTAGTAAGTTCGCAGATTGCCTCACCATAGTTGGATTGCTGTCTAAAGGTTAAATTTGTAAAGAATGCCCTGCAATAATAAGACCTGGTTGTACAGAGTCCTTGGGCTTTTCATTGTTGCATTTCACTTGTCATTGTTTTGGGGGTACATGTGGTGGCCCCTGTGACACTGTCATCCCTCTTGTGGGAGAGAAGCGGAGTTTCTAGATGCTCCAGAGAGCGTGCCTAGAAGGAAGAGGTCAACCTCAGAAGTTCTGAAATTGCCATCCTATGGCAGCACAGTGGATCTTAGAAAAGTTCTAACAGGTTTTAAAATCGCACTTGACTGAGAGGTAACGGGAAGATGACTTTGTGGCCTGGCAACTCAGAAAACCTGGGGCCTGAGCCTCAATCTCCCTAGCTATGTGAACTTAGGTTGATCTTTAATCTTTGAGAACGTCCATTTCCTTCTTTGTAAAAGGAAAGAATTGGCTTTTGGTTAGACCAGAATTCTCACTGAGCTCTCAAATACTATGCTTAATCATGCTCAATCCTGATTTCATTCTCTAATTGAGATCTTGGTCAACCTTAGATTGTTATGTGGGTCTTGATCTAGCCCTCTAACTGTCAAGGTGAATGTGAACACATCTGGTTCATTTGATTAAGTTCTTAATTGTGTCACAAGTGGCTATAATGAATTTGAAATGACAGGTGTGAAATTTTTCTGAACACTTCCAAGAAAGACCTTGTACAAATTCATGGAAACATAGTTATAACACTTGTATCCAGTCAATAACTCACCATAACCTATGAGCACACCTGTTCTGGGATACCTGTGTGAAATAGTTTGATTCAATATTCAGATTTTTTTGTTTAAGTAATAACTGTGAAAGTAGAAATTTTTATATAAATGGTTAGCATTTTGAGTTGCATTTCTTCAGATATGTAATGCTTCTGAAATTTTACATTTAAACGTAACCAGCTGTCTTTAAATGATACTTTTGTTTTTCTTCTAAACTAGGCAAAGATTGAATAGCACAGAGCTGACATCTTTTTATTAATATTAATAATATAATTAACCAGTGGTAAATAATAGATCCTTTAAATTTATATCAGTAAATTATTAAATGGTAGTGCCACAACCTCCTCTGGTCCTTTTAATACTCCGTGTGTGTGTGTGTGTGCGTGTGCGCGTGTGTGTATAGTTAGAAAGGTCATACTATCCCATTGACTATTTAGACCTGAGAATTGGAGACTTCACTAGCATTGCTACTGACTTGCCTTACTTCACCTTCATTTCTAAAATGAGAAAGGTAATAAATACTAAAGCCTAGAGAGAGGTTTAATTTATAATGAACAGACATTCTTAAGATTTTATAGTCAGGGTGGTTTATATTTATATATGCTTTCACAGTAGAGCACTTGAACCATAAATGGAGACAGTATAGCCCATTGTGCAAAATTTATTAAAAATAAGAATAAATATTTGTTCCAGGGGAAAACTTTTAGTATCTGGCGACTGAATGATCTTCGTGACCTGACACGGTGTGTGTCATTGTTCTTGTTTGGAGAAGTTCACAAAGAGCTCTGGAAGACTGAACAGGGTACTGTCATAGGGCTGCTCAATGCAAACCCCATGAAGCCCAAGGATGGTTCAGAGGAGGTAAGAGTCTGTTTCCATGGCTTCTTTCATCCTTCCTTCTTTACCTCCTTTCTTCCTTCTTTCCTTCTTTCATTTTTTTCTTTCTTTCCATCCTTCCGTCTGTCCTTCCTTCCTTCCATCTTTCTTTCTGTCCTTTCCTTCCTTCCTTCTTCCTTTCTTTCTTTCCCCCTTCCTTCTTTCCTTCCTTCCTTCCTTCCTCCTCCTTCCCTCCCTCTCTCCCTTCCTTCCATCCTTCCTTGTCTTTATAGCTTAGCCAAGTTCTATTAAAAACTTGTTTACCTCCAGATACTGAATCAGGTTTTTATATATCTCCACTAATTTGACTTTTTGTTTGTTCCTCACCCACCAATATTCTGAATTTCCACCTACTCTTAAGTGTTTCATAACAGCTTCTTTCGTTAAATCTTTCCACATCAGTTCCAAGTTTCTTGGAGTGTTTTGAACTATTCTGCTCAGGTCTCCTTACATCTCTCTCACAGATGTCCATTGGGAGCATCAAGCAGGCAGGATTTTCTAGTTGACGGGACTTCACTCCATTAGTTGTACAGCTGTAGCTGCAACTTAGAATCAGAGTGATTTTATCTTCTTAAGCAGCAGTAGAGTTTTCTCTGCTATTGCACAGATCTGTGAGAGGCAGAGTTATTTCTCTTCTTCCTTTCACCATAGAATGGCAACAAATCATCTGTTGGTTCAAAATGTGTTTAGGAACAATAGAGAAAAAGTTCCCTACAGGGGTTTTTTTTTTGTTTTGTTTTTAAGATTTATTTATTTATTTTAAAGAGAGAGAGAGCCCAAGCCAGAGGGGCAGAGGGAGAGGATTTTAACCCGAGCTGGGATGCAGGGCTCAAGCTCATCTCCCTGAGATCACAACCTGAGCCAAAACCAAGGGTCAGATGCTTAACTGACCAGTCAGGCTCCCACACTACATTTTGTTTTAATGGTAAACATTGGGGTGTGTTTTTCTCCCATAATAAATAATCCCAGTGTAGACAATGTAGTGATGTCAGGACCAGTGTCTGTGAGCCTCTCAGCCTTCTCCTCTTCCACTGGATGGCTTTGAAACTCTTTCCCTTACATCGCCATTCAAGGCAGGAGTGAGCCAGCACCACCGTCTGCTTTTGTTGGGAACTCCTGTGTCGGTCTCTTTGGCCAGAACACAGTCCCATGACCACTGCTAGCTTCAAGGGATGCTGGGGAAATGAACAGGATCCGTCACCTGCAGCTGAGCATTGGTCAGCCCAAGTGAGATCCAGATTCTATAGCAGAGGCACAGGAGAGAATGGATATTGGGTACAGAATTGAACATGTCTTCTATTCCTCCTATTCCTACAGCTGTTTTGCAATGTCTGGTTTCTAATTCCTGTAGACTGCTAAAGTCTTGCTAACTCCCACCAGCCAGCCTCTTACTTATTCTTGCCAATGAAAGGGCATACCTTTGTGGGCTTTTAACTCCCGCCCTGTGTCTTCTCTGCAGGTGTGTTTGTCTATTGATCATCCTCAGAAGGTCTTGATCATGGGTGAAGCTCTTGATCTGGGAACCTGTAAAGCAAAGAAGAAGAATGGACAGCCGTGTACACAGACTGTTAATTTGGTTGGTTTCCACCCTGTTGGGATGGTTTCTCCTGGAGATGGGATCTAATGGGTGTAGATTGTAGATAGCCTAGTGGTAATAATCTGTTTGCAACAGAGTTTCCTACATAACAAGAAGCACCAAAGTAAGAAAAATTCAGTGTGTGGTGAGTAACTGCCAGTTTGAAAAACTGAGGACAAGGGAAGGGTTTAATAAGGTGATCTTTTACTGCCAACTGCCTAGGAAGTATAAGGAAGATGGAATTTGAGTTTGCCCTCAATTCTGAGCAGTGCCAGAGACCAAACACTGTAATGAAATGCACTGAAAACCTTATTTTAATCTCTGAACTCCAACATGTATTTTCTTAGAGCTTTTTAAAAAATAATAGTCATGATAACTTGAGATATAATTCCTGTATCGTACAGTTCACCCTTTTAAAGTGTACAATATAGTAGTTTTAATACTGAGATGTACAGCTATCACCACTATGTAATTTCAGACCCCTTATCAGTACCCCCCCAAAAACCCCCATACTCATTAGCAGTCATCTCCCATCACCCTCTTCCCCCAGCCCCTGGTGAGCACTACTCTGCTTTCTGTCTGGATTTGCCTTCTCTGGACATTTCATATAATGGAATTGTACAGTCAATAATGACCTTTTGTGTCTGGCTTTCATGTAGCATGATGTTTACAAGATTTGTTCATGTTATCACATGTGTCAATAATTCATTCTTTTTTGTGGTTGAGTAATATTGCATCATATGCACAGACTGCTTTTGTTTATTCTTTAGTCAGTGGTCCTATTATAAATACTGCTGCTATCAGCAATCTTTTTTTTTTTTTTTTTTTTAAGACTTATTTGTCAGAGAGAGAGAAAGAGAGCACAAGCAGGGGGAACAGTAGAGGCAGAGGGGGAAGCAGGCTCTTTGCTGAATAAGGAACCCATTGTGGGACTTGATCCCAGGACTCCAGGATTATGACCTGAACCGAAGGCAGACACTTAACTGACTGAGCCACCCAGGTGTCCCTGCTCTCAGCATTCTTGCACAGGTTATTATGTGGACGGATGGGTGGGTGTTTCCAGTTTCCTTGGGTATATAACCTGGAATTTCTGGGTTGCGCCATAACCCCATGTTTCAGCTTTTGAGAAGCTCCCAGACTGGCTTCCAAAGTGGCTTTTACATTCTCACCAGCAGAGAGGAGGGTTCCGTTTTTTTTTATATCCCGGCCAACACTTGTTTTTGTCTTGTCACTGATGACAGCCATCCTAGTGGGTGCGAAGTGGTGCTAATTAGAGCTCTTTGAACAGATTAAATGGCAAGTTTTTGTGTTGTCTCCTTGTAGTTCCCTCATTCCTGCCTCACAGATGAGCTAGTGAGCAGGAAATAGCAGGAGGGAAATAGTTGGAAAAAGAGGTATCAGCAGGAAGTGCCTGACATATTTCTACATAGCAGTGCAATCATTAAAATCCCGTTTTTGCTGCGTCTAAGAGCCACCCAATGAAACATTAGCATGTTTCCCTTTTTTCCTTCACCAAAGGGGTAATTTTGTCCAGGAGGCAGCCAGAGGAAAATAGAAAAATTTCACTATAACCTAATGTTTATTTATTTATTTTTTTAAGAGAGCTAGAGAGAGCTCTTAGGGGTTGAGGAGTAGGAGGAGAGCGAGAGAATATTAAGCAGACTCCACCCTCAGTGCCGGCCCCGAAGCGGGGCTTGATTTCATGATCCTGAGATCATGACCTGAGCCAAAATCAGGAGTCAGACACCCAACAGACCGAGTCACCCAGGCACCCCAATGTTCTTTTATTCTTAAATCAGTTTGTATTGAAGTAAAATTCATATAACCTACAATTAACCATTTTTAAATATACACCTGAGTGATATTTAACATATTTACTCTCATGTAAACACCAGCTCTCTACTTCTGAAATCTTTCATTATCCCACAGAAACACACCATACCCATTAAGTAACCACTCCCTACCTCTCACCTCCATCCCTTGGTGATGTCGCCTTTTGTGTCTGACTTCTTTCACTTAGCATAATGTTTTCAAGGTTCACTCTAGCAGCTGATTTTATTTCCATAGTAGCAAAAGGGCATATGCGGTGAACAGTATCACTTTTTCTTTCACCCAACTAGAGCTTTTAAGTGGAATTTCATGGAAGTCGCTGCATAGCTGTACACTCATTAGTGCCCCTGAAGCAGGGAGAAAGGAATAGTGTTTATTTTTTTTTTAATATTTTATTTATTTATTTGAGAGAGAGAGAGAGAGAGATCACAGGTAGGCAGAGAGGCAGGCAGAGAGAGATGGGGGGGAATCAGGCTCCCTGCTGAGCAAAGAGTCCCATGCGGGGCTTGATCCCAGTACCCCGGGATCACGATCTGAGTCAAAGGCAGAGGCTCAACCCACTTGAGCCACCCAGGCACCCCAGGAATAGTGTTTATTGACGCTGTCCCCTGATGTGTCACCCTAGCCCTGAGACAGCTGCTCTTCCTTTTGCAGAATGACTGTGAGTACTGTCAGTATCACATCCAAGCCCAGTACAAGAAGCTCAGTGCCAGGCGAGCCGACCTGCAGTCCACCTTCTCTGGAGGACGAATTCCAAAGAAGTTTGCCCGCAAAGGCACCAGCCTACGAGAACGACTGTGTCAGGATGGTTTCTACTATGGAGGGGTTTCTTCTGCATCGTATGCAGCCTCAATGTAAGACATTCTCTGGGGAATCTTTCAGGACAGAGATCTTGCTACTCTACTTGTGAGAATAAACCCAATGGTTGTACTTTTCTGTAATGGTCCTAGAAGACTTGTACAGGTTTTATCTTTCATAAATTCATGGGCTAGAATAAGGTAGACAAGGATCTCCTTTATTTCCAGGTAGAGAGGAAAACACGGAGGCACAGATATTAGTTAAATTTTGTCATGATAGTCTTTAACACAGCCCACACTTCTTATTTTGCTACTAAAGTAAGTAGTACAACTTTGTCAGGTCTGATTGTATGGCCATTAAAAGTATGTTAATTCCAGTGTTGGCGTCCATTAAGTAAGTCATTCCCCTCCTGACTATTACAGTGAGCTGGCAGATCTCTTGGAAGCCACATTTAACTCTGAATTAATAGCAGTAAAGCCTTAAATAGAGTGGAATGCTGTTGAGTCAGACATTCATGGCCATGTTCTGGGGATCTCGGGCCCTCCACAGAGTCCCCAAAGTAGGTGATCAATAGCCTTGCCACTGTAGGGTAGAAAGCGTATCTGAGGACATGACCGGTGGGAACCTGTCTCAAAGGAGCTACCCCTGGTCCAAGAACAAAATAGTTCGTTCCCAGGCAAACAGAAATTGGGCAAGAAGACTCTAACCTTCTACCTGACTTGTTATATCAAACACATTTTTAAGATTTAAAGTAATGTCTATATTTTTCCGAACTGCAGAAACCAATAGTCCTACATTATAAGAATGTATCTGTATATATGCAGTTCAGCCAAAAGGAGATGATAAAAACTAGGTGTAATTCTGCTACTGAGATAATGATTAGTTCCTTGCTATATGTGAACACATGCATACACACTCACACACACAGAGAGAGAGCTGTATATGCTTCTAGATGTTTTTTTCCCATGTGTCTAAAATTCCAGTAATATAAAGTGAGATAATACTGGACCTATACTTTGCAACTTCCCTGCCCCCATAAAATAATTAATACTTTCCTTTTTGAATATGCACTTACAGCATTATTTTTGGTGACCACATAGTCTTTTACATGGCTTTGTGATAAAACTATTCCCATAATGCTTAATGGATGAACATTAATCATGCTTCTAACTTTCAACATTGCAAACAATATTTTAGCCCATTAATATCCTAAGTTTTTACCTATTCCTTAATTTCTTTAAGATAAATTCCAGACCACTTGATCAAAGTGGTGTCATATTTTTTAAATTTCTTTTGCCATCTTGCTCTTCCAGAATGGCCTCCACCAAATTTGCAGGTTGCCTGACATAATGCATTCACCAGCTACGCTGTAGGATTGTGGTATTAAGACAGTTCTTATACAGTGCTTTGAGAAACTTTGATAGTTTGTAATAAATGAATACTTCTGTGCCTTTACCTCATCAGAGCATGAATTTAAGTGACTTTCCTTTTGGGGGGTGACTCTTATCATTCCAGTGCAGCTGCTGTTGCTCCTAAAAAGAAGATTCAAACCACTCTGACTGATCTGGTCGTTAAGGGGGCAGACTTGATCATTCAGGAAACCCAACAAAAACTTGGTAACTTTGTTTCTTGATACTGTATTTCTTTCTGCAGATTAAATATGTAGTCTTTAGCATTGAAATGAAAATGGTCACAGTTTTTCATGCCCTAAGTTATAAATATCCACTCATCACTATAGCTAGTGAGTGATGTGGCCTAAGCTGAAACAATCTGCCTTGCTTGCTTTGCAGCATCTTAAGGGAAAACAGCGTATTAATCATGGCCGAGTCTTTGAGTAGATGCTTTGTAGATTTTCTTGATATATCTGCTCTCTTAATGGCCAGTATTAAAATTGGTAGTATCAGGTTCCTGGTGATACTCATCAGTTACCTTCTCATTTAAAAAGGTGTAAGTCAAAGAATGGCACCTCTGCCCTTTTCACTGGGGACTTTGTTCCTAACAGTGGTGAGGGCCTAGGACAGACCCTACCCATAGCGAACGTTCTGGATGTAGTGTAGGAAATGACTATACAGATACTGGTGTCCTAATCATCACTTGAAATAAGATCTATTTGTCACACCTTTGCAGTCCTACTAGTCTACTAGAGGCTAAGGATTCTTTTTTTCTTGGCATTACATCTACTACATTTACAAATGACTAAGTTGTGAATGTAGAGTTTTAAAGGTAATGTCACATAATCTCAAACGCCAAAACTTTGAATCCTCTAAAGCTGATGTTTGTATATTCCAGGAATACCCCAGAAGAGCTTGTCTTGCTCTGAGGAATTCAGGGAACTAATGGACTTGCCTACGTTTGGAGCCAGAAACTTAAAACAACATTTAGCCAAAACCAGGTTATCAGGTAGAGTCAACTGTCCCTGCTCTAGCCCCACGTCTGTGCTCTCCTGGCCCCTCGGAGCCACTCAATCTGTGGCTTGTGTTTCAGGGGTGATGGGGAGCTCGAAACCTGCTTTCCAGTCTGTCTCAGCATCAGCCCTCTTGAAGCAGCAGAAGCAGCACATGCTGGAGATGAGAAAGAAGAGGTCAGAAGAAATACAGAAACGGTAAGAATAACTATTTAATATCCCATATTAGATCTCAGGGATCCTCAGAATGTCTTAGTGGGTTTCCAAAATGTGGTTTTAGATTTTGGGTTGACTACCATTTTAATTTTGAAAGTTCAAAAGTAATTTTAACTTAACCTAAGAAGATAGCCTTTTGAGTTCTATGTTTCTGACTGTCGAACCTGAGACCAGGTGGGACAGGTTACAGTAATTAATACCCCAGGGAAAAAGAGAAAGAAGGAACCCTCGAAGGTTTTGGAAAAGGGGAAAGCGCATGTTGACCTGTTTCCTTTCATTTCTTAGTTCTACCACAATTCATTTGTAACTTACAGGCTAAGCCAATAATTTGCAGTTGTTCAGGTAGATGGTAAAATGAGGCACTGAAAGTGGAGAGTCATTTTAGAAGCAGAAACAAGTGGAAAACAGTGCAGAAGGTAGATGAATCAAAGATTCTTGCACTCAAGTTACCAGAATAGTGATAAGAGTAACTATCTACAGACGTGTCACGTGTATGAAGATGCGTACTGCACAAAGACAGTGTCTCACTCAGGCCTTAGCGTAATCTGTGAAGGGTTGTTATCCTTGTTTTATGAGTCATGTAACTGAGTGCCAGAGAACTGGTTGGTGATGGAGTCAGGTTTGGACTCTGACCTGTTCTGCCCCCATTAAAACGGTTATCCCAAATCTGGGCCACTGAAAGATAGATGGTCAATAAACAGGAAAGTCAACTTTAAGTCACCAGGAAACTCTTTGGAAAAGTCCAGAGCATAGATTTGGCCTCAGGCAGGTGAATTTGAGGTGCTGATGGAATATCTCTAGAGGTGTTCTTCATGTGACTACAGATGATGTAAACAGATAATACTTGGAGTTGTGGCCTTGTGTGAAATAGGGGCCACCTGCTCATTTGAAGGTATTACAGTTGGAAGTTTTTCAGAATTTTACTAGCCAAAAAAACATCTCTTTGGTCAGGGTCTCACAGGGAGGTTACAGGAGTGGGCATGTGGTAGTGAAAACAATCCTGGTCTGGGATTACCCCGTGCTAGACCTCAGCCAGTCACTTACAAGCAATAGGGTCTTATTTCTTCATTTATTAAATGAGAGTTCCGGACTGCATAGTTTGTGCAACTGTTTGTTTTTAATAGGCTTTAGACTATTTACCAAATTAATCACCATGCAAATTATAGGTTCTTTCTGTGAAGGACTTTCAGATGTATCCTGTGTGTTATCCCTTCCCAGTAAACTAAAATACAGAGAAATTCCATGAGTTCCTGGAGGTCCCAGCTAACCAGAGAGCTAGGAATACAGCCCACATCTCACCTTCAGGGCTGTGTTCTATAGAGAGGCACCCACTAGAAAGCCAGTTAGCAAAAATAGTGATCAGTTCTAAACTGGTGAAATGAGAACTTATCAATGAATAATCCGTTAACCAGAGCTAGTAAAGCCAGCATGTTCTCAGTGTGTGCTAATCTGAATTCTTGACCAAGAAGCAGCAACTACTTTATTAATGACTACTTATCAGCTGGTGGCCTGGCCTACAGTGTCCTAGTCTGCATATCTGTGGCTGTGTATTTCTTTAAAGATTTCTCCAAAGCTCAAGTGGGGTCAAGAGCCCAGCTGTGCCACCCTCCTCTCAACGGGCCTCTTCTCAGTCTTTGCAAATGGGGGCTGCGTTGCCCAGCCTGGAAGGAATGCCAGCAACACAGATGCCCAAGCTTGGGCGAGGCATCTCAGAAGGAGATGATATTCTCTTTTTTGATGAGTCACCACCACCAAGACCAAAACTGAGTGCTTTAGCAGAAGCCAAAAAGGTAAGTGGCATCTATTTTCAACATTTGAATTTGCATCCTGTAGGACATAGCTGGAGTTGCAAACTTTTTGTATCTTTGATCAGGAAAGACAGACAGTAACAGCTATTTCTTGACAATGATAATTAGAGTCAAAGGAATTTCAAGTGATAATGGTATCAACATTGATTTAATCCAAGCATGTTATCTGTTCTCAAACACTGTTCCTTGTGAGGCTGAGGGAGATGGCCTAAATGCTGGCTAAACCAAAGGAAACAAATTCTGGGGCTTGTTAAGGCAGATTGTAAAATGGTTGTTAAAGAATCCTTCTTTAAAAGAAACCTTACAAAAATAATATCTTGGGGTATCTGGGTGGCTTAGTCATTAAATGTCTATTTTTGGCTCAGGTCATGCTCAGGGTCCTGGGATCCAGCCCTACTTTGGCTCCCTGCTTGGCAGAAAGCCTGATTCTCTCTCACCCAGTTCCCTCATTTGTGTTCCCTCTCTTGCTGTGTCTCCCTCTGTCAAATCTTTTAAAAATAAATAAAAGAAGTCTTACACAGGAGCTAATTACTCTGATTGACATGGAAGCTGGGAGTGCTCAGAACCCCCCTCTCCTCTTCCTCAGCCACTCTAAGCCCTAATTAGAGCCTGTCTTCTCTTTGTTTCTAGTTAGGCCGCTGCACCACGTGAAGGGCCAAGGCTTGTTATAAGCCAAAGCTGGCACCTGCAGTAATGATAGTGATAACAAGAGCACATGTGATCTTGGGGTAATGAGTTTTGAGCCCCATGTCGGGTATAGAGAATTACTGAACAAATAAACTGTAAAACAGAACAATTGCACATGTACCCGTGATATAGACACACATGTTTGTATAGGTTTGTGCTTTGCATTCATTCTCTCATTTCAATCTGCACAACCTAGTAAACACTCTCATCTCGTTTTATAAATGTAGAACCTGAGGCTGAAAAATTAAGTAATTTGTGGTAAGGTTACAAACTAATAAGTGGCAGAGTTGGGACCCTATCCTCATTCTGTTTAATTGTAAAACAAACTTCCACAGTGTTTATGTGATTCCTCTGTGGGTCCTGAAAGCCCACACAGTATAAGTGATTGTTTAACTTAATATTTAAATAAACTGAAATTTTATTAGCTTATAGACCTGTCCTCCATGCTTTACAATTTTAATAACTGGGTTAATAATGTTAGGCAAAAAAAAAAGGTATATTTTGCTGATTTGTATTTGAGAGCAGAATTCCTGGATTATAACTAGAAAAAGGACATAGGGCGACAGATATCTGTCTCGTAATTAAGATTTTTATCTTTTTTCCTAGTTAGCTGCTATAACCAAATTAAGGGCAAAAGGCCAGATTCTTACAAAAAACAGACCCAAACAGCATTAAAAAGAAGCAAAAGGAGCCCAGGATGTCCTGGAAGTAAAGGAACGTGTAGAAAAGAACACCTTTTCCTCCTCAAGGTACTGGGGATTTCAGAGTTAGTAGTGGGAAAGGCCACCATCTGTGAGGAGGTGTTCCAAACCATAATCACCATCCCTGATACTGGAAGTCATTGTTTTACTTAAAGTGGCCTCTCTGTACGATACCTAAGTAGAATCTCTGCAAACTGGAGTGGACCGTTTTCTATAAGCACATTAAATTGAAATGAAATTATGCATAATCTAAAAACTTGAGAAAAAGATTACTCATGGATCTTTACACAGATATATTAGTGTAAAGATTTACTTTGAAAGCAGTGGAATTTCTTTGTTTGCAAATTATCATTTTTACTTTGAAAACGCTGAAGCTGGCAGTAATACTTTACCATCAATTTATTTAAAAAGATTTTTTTTGATGTTACCTATCATCATAGTCCACTCCTATCTTAAGGTGAAAGAGATTCTGATCCAGTGGTCAAATCTGCCATTCCCCATATTCTAGACCCTACTTTTCAGTATACTCCTGAAGAGCTTTCCTCTACTGGTACCTAGTGGGGTAAATGAAGTGTGAGGGGCCTGACTGGCAGATATGGAGAGAACTAGAGGAAACTGAGTTTATAAGACTGCCTGGCTTTCCAAAATTCCTCTGTGACGGCTACTGTGTTTCCTTTCTTCTCTAGCTGAAGATGAATTAGAGCCTGCCAGGAAAAAAAGGAGAGAACAACTTGCTTACATGGAATCTGAGGAATTTCAGAAAATTCTAAAAGCAAAATCGAAGCACACCGGGTTACTTAAAGAGGTAAGAGCTCAAAAGGTCAGCAATGATAGAGATACCTTCCAGACTCGAGGCACTTTGTTGTGAGACTAAGAATCTATTTCTTTGACCTCAACCAAGATGTATTATATGTCTGAGTTAACTTTGAAGAACAGGAATATTTCTGATAGAATTTAGCTTTGCCTCTGTCCTTGAATTGAAGAATATCATTTATCATTATTTTAATGGACCTCAATGTTATAAAAAATGTTGCCTCATAATTATGGCTTTGCATTGATATTTAAGCAGTTCACCACTATAGCTGTTCTTTTCTGTCCTGCTATACGGGGAGGGATTTTTTTTTAACCTATTCATGTATTTTTATATTGTGATTTCAAATACTGTAAGTCAGTTACCAACCCATTAGGAGTAGTTGCTCCCAAAGCCGTGTATTTCGGATTGCTCCCTTATTACCCTGAAATAAGATTCTTGGGTAATATAAATTAACCTAACTATAAATTTCAAGAATATCCTATGTATTATGTAAAGAAGGAAGGAAAATACTTATATTAAAAGTATATAGTTGATCATGTTAATATGTAGGCATAACTATCCTAGAAGTAATAATGAACATTATAAGAAGATTATAAATGTAAATGAGACAATAGAAATGAAGTCTCCTTAGGTGTGTTGTTTTTTATTTTTTATTTTTTTGGTGACTTAAATACCATGGGTCTGTTTCTTTGACAGTGTAATTTTTTTTTTTTTTAACTGCGAATAATCCAAGGAACTTTTGAAGACACCAAACTACAGTTGTCCTTCTATATACACAGGAGTTGCCTAGTTGTACTCTTGATATATTTATTCAATGTATATTTGAACCATGCACAAATATTGTAGGGTTGTATATAAAGCAGTAAGATTTAATGGTTATAATTGGGTTTTTCATCCATATGGGTGGATGACTTCTAGAACAGTCAGAAGAATCCTTTCATATGGAGGGACTGTTCTGTGCATTGTGGGTGCAGCTTCCCCGTCTCTGCGAGTAGCAGGGGTAACAGTCGTTGGGATGACCAAAATAAAGTGCTCCCGCCAATTTTCACAATGTCTCCATGGGGGCAGTACTGTCCCTATTTAGTGCTAGTGCACTGAGTGCTCTGCTCTTCTGATAAACTACTGACTAATGAGACAGTTGTGTATCCTACCATTCTACCAGACCTGAAATGTGACCAGGAGAGAAGCTGGGGCCAACCTTGAGAGGCTGTAGAGCTGAGCTCCTGGCCTCTGTGGCCACCAGACACCTCGGGCTTTGTGCAGCTGTTCTTACTCCTGAGCTGTGACCACCTTCAGCTGTCAGTCTCTCTCTGCCCTCACACCTACTCCCTGTTGTTCCAAACAACCAAGGATTGCTCCTGCCAGGTGCTTGGTCTGGCAGATAGTATGGAATAGACTAGGCTGTCATGCGTGGGGAGGCACTGAATACCTTCCTTGACTTGAGTCTGTAGTGGCATAGGAGAAATAATTTCCTTCTGATGCACACTCTTGATGCGGTGATGCTGTTAATGATGTTAGTATTTTCAGTTTGTACTTGGTATTTTAAAAATCGCCAGATGATTTCATACTTGTTTTTGGAAAAATAAGAGCTTATGTCTCCTTGTGATCATCTTTTGGTTTGCAGTTTCTTGAGCTCTTATCAGGTGTCCTCATAACAGCTTGTCTCTTCGGTGGTTTTTATTATGATTATTGAATTGGTTCCTGAATACATTTTGGATTTGGTGCAAGGTCTTTTGTATGCCTTGTCGTTGCAGGCTGAGGCTGAGCTGCAGGAACGCTATTTTGAGCCATTGGTGAAAAAAGAACAAATGGAAGAAAAGATGAGAAGCATCAGAGAGGTGAAATGTCGAGTAGTGACATGCAAGACGGTGAGTGGAGATGCTTCTAACCCTGGGCCCTGTTTGGAGCTGTTGTGACCTCTAGTGACTCAGCGCAACACGGAGATATATGGGATATGGGGCCATGTCTTGTGATTGCAGTCCTGCACAGGTCATTTATTTATGCTGGAAAGCAAGTTGCTCATGACAGCCAAGGACCTGGCTGCCTGCCCGCTTGGCCTCCAAGCTCTGGTGGCATAATGTTGGTGGTGAGATTCTCCTCTGATTTGACCACAGCTCCTAGTTCTGCAGGCGAGCCTTATCCATTGGACCCAAGTTCTTCTGACCTATGCTTCTCAAGTTTCTAGCACACCCTCAATCCACAGCTCACAGTCCTGAGACATCAGTTGAATGATTTCCTTTGGCATCACCTGTTAGGACCAATTACTATTAACCCTTTGTACTCAGGGCTTAACCTGCTAAATTGAATCTCAAGGCAAAGGATAAATTGCATTATTTTCTATGTTTGCAGAATTTTTACACTAAGTCTATTAGAAGATGATATACCCTCCATCCTTGAACACTGATAAAATAGGACCAAAAAATATTTCTTGCAGAACTGTATCCTTCCATTACCACTCATTTTATCCTGCCTGACTCATCTTCCTCATAAGCACATGTGAGAGAGAGGAGGAAGAGGCTTAGCTTACCAAGTACCATTTTCTCAGTCTTTATTCCTTTTCAAACCTCAACATTCTCCTTTACATTTAGGGGATGGCCCTGAACCAGCTGTCACTAAAAGGTAGGGATTCCTTGAGAAAATTCAGAATAAGTAAATGTTTTTCCTGAGATAACAGCTTGTACTCTGACAAAACAGCAAACCTAAGGACATAGCTGGTGTGTTTGTCTCCCATTGCTGCTCAGACAAATAATTAACCACCTTAATAGTTTAAACACAACTTTATTATCTTGCACTTCAATAGGCCAGAAGTCTCTGTCGGTCTCACAAGGCTATAATCCAGGTCTGGCAGGACTGTCTTCCTTCTGGAGGCTCTAGGGTAGAATCCATTTACTTCCCTTTCCCTGCTTCTCAATCCCACACATATTCTTTGGTTTGCAGCTCCTTCCTCCATCTTCAGAGCCAGCCATGGCAGGCCGAGCCCTCTTCTCAACATCCTCTGGCCTCCTACCTGTGCATCCCACTTCTGCTTTTAAGGGCCCTTATGATTCCATTGGGCCCACCAATCCAGGATCATTTCCCAATTTTAAGATCAACTAACAACTCTGGTCTCCCTTTGCCATGTAGCCTCACATCCTCATAGGTTCTAGGGAGCAGGTTGTGTACGTTCTGGGGGTGTGGGAGGCTCTTTTGCCTACCACAGCTGGCATACCACTCTGCTCTGTACTTTCGGAGGCTGCCAGAACCAAAAGTTACTTACCTAGACTCTGATTACCAGAAACCACAGTGCTCTGTCCCAGCAGCTCTTTCAGTATTCACCCATCATTTCTTTCTTTCCTTCTTTCTTCCTTCCTCCCTCCCTATCTCTCTCCCTCTTTCTTTCTTTTCTTTCTTTCTATCATACGATTCCATTTATGCAAAATTCAAAACAGTCAAATGAATCTCTGCTGCTAGAAAGGAGGGTAGTGATTACCCTTGGGGTGCGGGGGGAGCAGTGCCTGTAAGGGGGTGCAGGGAGGGCTTCAGGAGTGCTAGGAGGGTTTGTTTCTTAGACTGGATGCTGCTTATTGTTTCCTATACTCTTCAGTCCTTTTGAGGATCAAAATTACAAGTGAATTATTAATATCTCTGCTTGGTTCTGCTGCTTATGAAATAGGAGTAGTAATAAGCTTACATCCTATTCTGAGGCTTTTTAAGAGGAAATAAAAGGGCTACTGAAGAGGCCCCAGTGTCCATGTCCTATCACCAAGCAACGGCAGTAAATTTGGGACAGACCTGATGAAGCTATCGAAAGGTTTCTGGGGCTTTTGTTTTGATGTTACAGAAAGTTATTGTGTACTTCATGCCTGATCAAAAATTGTGGCAAACATAAGAAAAAGTGGCATCAGTGTGTGAGACTGAAGAAATCGCTGCAGCTAGTAGATAAGATGGTTGCTCTGCTCACAGCTGCCTGAGCAGTGGCGAGAAAACAGAAGTCCTCATGGAACAGATTGCCCTTTTAGCAGCTAGCCAGTTTCTCCTTCGAGGCTCTTGACAGATGTGCCCTCCTGTTGGTTTTATGCAGTGTGCCTATACGCACTTCAAGCCTTTGGAGACCTGCATCAGTGAGCAGCATGACTACCACTGGCATGACGGCCTAAAGAGGTTTTTCAAGTGTCCTTGTGGAAACAGAAGCATCTCCCTGGATAGGCTCCCCAAAAAGCACTGCAGGTAGGAGATCTCACCTGGCATTCTTAAATCCTCTTTTCAGTTCCCATTTATGCCATTCTGCTAGAACGCTGGACAATCTGTTTTAAGGTCAGGCCTTATTTCCATGACTCTTAAAACTTCTGGCCATCCCTAAAAGCTCATGGAGGGAAGGGATCCTGAACTCTTCAATGCTTTATCCCCAATACTTAGTATACTGCCTAGCCCATAGGGGGTCGTTACAAATGTTTGTTGAATGAAAGACAGAAATCATTTCTCTGAAGGTCCTGGAATTGCTGGGACAAGAACTAGGGAACCAGAACCAGGGTAGAATCTTAGAGCGATGAGCTAACTTCTGTGGCTGTTTTTGCCCTGGGAGGTTTGGTGGCCTCAGGGCCAGGCGGGGAGCTGAGAGTCTGGGTCTTGTCCTGGTGGAGGGCCACCTGTGGAACTGTTGATGGAGATTGGGGTTCTCCCACAGTGGTCGATACTCCCTTTAGGATATTTATTTCATTCAGGTTTTCTAGTTGTTCTCAGAGCACTAGTCTAGGGACTAAGTTGTATGCCACTCAGAAGTAGAATTAAGATCACATTACATGAATAAAACAATTTTGTGGGGACTAATGTCTTTTATATATGAAATCATCCCTTTTTAAGATCCTGGAGTATCTTTCCATTTATTCATCCTATCCTCTATGGCTTTTATAAATTTTTAAAATTATCTCCACAGAAATATTGAGTATTCTTAATTCTTAGATGTGTCATCACTTTTGTTGATACTGTGAATGGCAACTTACTTTCTAGTGTATTTTTTAGTTGCTTACTGTCGGTGTAGAGAAATATTATTAATTTTTTATATGGTGAACTTGCCTCTGACAAGCTTATCAGACTCTTAGGCCAGCAATTTGTTGATTTCTCTACATAATTATCATTTGCAAATAAAGACAGTTTTACCTGTTTTGTTCCCATCCTTACACCCTCTATTTTTTATGTTTCCTGATAGGGCTGGTCAGACCTCCAATACTATTTCCATTTCTTGATCTTTATCTTAAAGTGAATGTATCCTTCACAAATTTCTCCTCCAAGTATAACCTTTACCAACTTAAGGAAAATCCTTTTTATTTCCAGTTTACTATGATTGTGGGTAGGTAACTTCTCTTCATTGTATGATCTTATCCTTTAGCTTCTCAGTGTGTTAGTAAATTGAAGAACTTCTTTCTTTATTTTGAATATTAACCCCTTGTCCGATAGATGGCTGGCAAAATTTTCTTTTGTTCTGTAGGTTGTTTTTCACTTTGTTACTTGTTAATTTTGATGTGCAGAAGCTTTTGAATTTAATGTAATCCCATCTATTGATTTTTGCTTTTTTTGCCTGAGCTTTTGGCATTGTGTTCAAAAAATCATGGCTAAGACCAGTATCGATGAACTTTTTCCCTACATTTCCTTTGAGGAGTTTTATGGTTTCAGGTCTTAGATGTAAGTGTTTCATCCATTTTAAGTTAATTTTTGTGAGGGATGTGAGATAATAGTCCAATTTCCTTGTTCTGTGTGTATTTCTCCAGTTTTCCCAGCACTGTTTGTTGAAGAGACTATTCTTCCCCATTGGGTACTCTTTTTTTTTTTGGACAGAGAGAGAGATCACAAGTAGACAGAGAAGCAGGCAGAAAGAGAGGGGGAAGCAGGCTCCCTGCTGAGAAGAGCCCAACACACAGCTCGATCCTAGGACCCTGAGATCATGACCTGAGCCAAAGGCAGAGGCCTTAACCCCCTGAGCCACCCAGGCACCCCGTATAATCCTTTTAATGTGTTCTTGAATTTGATTCACTAATGTTTTTTGGTTTTTGGGTTATTTTTTTAAAGATTTTATTTATTTACTTGACAGACAGAGATCACAAGTAAGCAGAGAGGCAGGCAGAGAGAGAGGAGGAAGCAGGCTCCCTGCGGAGCAGAGAGCCTAATGTGGGGCTCGATCCCAGGACCCTGGGATCATGACTTGAGCCGAAGGCAGAGGCTTTAACCCACTGAGCCACCCAGGCAACCCCGAGTCACTAATGTTTTGTTGGGAACTTTTGCATCTATATTCATCAAAGATAGGGACGCCTGGGTGGCTCAGTTGGTTAAGCAGCTGCCTTCGGCTCGGGTCATGATCCCCGCGTCCTGGGATCGAGTCCCACATCGGGCTCCTTGCTCGGCAGGGAGCCTGCTTCTCCCTCTGTCTCTGCCTGCCATTCTGTCGGCCTGTGCTCGCTCTCGATCTCTCTCTATCTCTGACAAATAAATAAAATCTTAAAAAATAAATAAATAAAAATATATTAATCAAAGATAGTTTGTCTACTTTTTTTTTTTTTTAAAGATTTTATTTATTTAATTGACAGAGATCACAAGTAGGCCAAGAGGCAGGCAGAGAGAGAAGAAGGAGCAGGTTTCCTGCTGATCGGAGAGCCCGATGTGGGGCTCAATCCTAGGACCCTGGGATCATGACCTGAGCCGAAGACAGAGGCTTTAACCCACTGAGCCACCCAGGTGCCCCTCCTTCTCTGGTTTTGGAATCAGAGTGATGCTGGTTTATTCATTATTGGTCTGTTCAAATTTTTGGTTTCTTTTTGATTCTGTCTTAGGTTGTAGGTTTCTAGAAATTTATCCATTTCTTCTAGGTAATTTGTTGGCATATAATCTTTCATAGTCATCTCTGATGATTCTGTGTATTTCTGTAGTATCAGGTGTAATGTCTCCTCTTTGATTTCTAATTTTGAATCTTCTCTTTTTCTTAGTCTAGCTAAAGATTTGTCAATTTTGTTTATCTTTTCAAAGAATCAGGTCTTAGGCTTGCTTTCTTTTCTGTTTTTCTGGTCTCTTTTTCTGATCTTTATTATTTCCTTCCTTCTGCCACTAAATATGGACTTCTTTTTTCTCTTTTTCTAGTTTCTTGAGTATAAAATTAGATTATTTGAGAGATTTCTAATTTATTAATAGACATTCCATCCCTTCACTTTATTTTTTATTTTTTTTAAAGATTTTATTTATTTATCAGAGAGAGAGAAGAGCAAGCACAGGCAGACAGAATGGCAGACAGAGGCAGAGGGAGAAGCAGGCTCCCTGACGAGCAAGGAGCCCGATGTGGGACTCGATCCCAGGACGCTGGGATCATGACCCAAGCCGAAGGCAGCTGCTTAACCAACTGAGCCACCCAGGCGTCCCCATCCCTTCACTTTAAACTTTGTATGTTGTTAGAGCTGAGACGTGCCCCTTTAGGCAGCATATGGTTGGGTCGTTTTCCAGCCAGCCAGCTGCTCTGCCTTTTGATTGATGGATTAAATCCATTTAAATTTAGGGTGATTATTGATGGGTAAGGATATACTACTGCTATTTTATCTTTTGTCTTCTAGTTGTTTGGTCTCCCAAAGAAGAATTTTTTTTTTTTTTTTTTTTTTTTTTTTTGCTTTTTAAAGATTTATTACTCTTGAGTTCTTCAGCCATCAGACCTCAAAATGCACTAAGGTTGTTTTTCGGAGTTTTTTGGGGGGGGTGTTTTTGTTTGTCTTGTTTTTTAAAGGATGGTAATTTCAAAAGCCAGGAAACTAGGACTGACCCCCTAGCCAGAGCCAGCCCATTAGTGTGGTTTGGACACGTTCTGGAGGTCTGGGACCACCGGACGACCCTTCCTTGGCAAAACAGGGCTCGGACATGAGCTTCTGGGCCAGGAGCCTGTGTGGTCTTGCTCTCCCCCTGGCCCCTCCGGGCCTCTCCAGCTGCTGCTTCCACCATCAGAAAGGGCAGCTGCGGCAGCCGGCAGGAAACTATAAGGCAGAGGTCAGATTTGCAGTTTCCAACATTATGTCCTCAGGTGGGCTGCAGAATCTTAGCACCAGAACAGCCTCTGCCTCTGTTTGTTTCTGCCTACTTTTATAAGTTGGTGGTTTTCCATGGTGATTTGTTCAGTCTCCCCACCTTTTATATTTTGTGTCTCTTCTCTAGATCTTTGCCTGTGGTGACCATGAGGTTCACATAAAACATATTTTTGGTAAAATAATCTTTTCTCTGGTGTCAGCAATTTGTCTTCACCTATAAAGGATTCATCTTTTTTTCTTTTCCCCTTTTATATTTTATGACACAAATTATTTCCTTTGTACTGCGATGTCATCACCAAGTAGTAGCCATACTTTAATTCTCTTTTCCTTGAATCTTTATACTGTAATTAAGAGTTTAATATGCTATTCTAGTTAAGGGTTAACAGTTTTCTAATTCTGAATATCACCTTAATCGGAGTTTTGTGTATTTCTTTTTGTTTCAGCTCCAGGAGCTTTTAGCATTTCTTATTATAAGGCAGGTCTAGTAGTGGTGATGTCCTCAGCTTTTGTCTGGGAAAGTCTTTATTTCTCCTTCCCATCTAAAGGATAACTTTGCAGAATAGAGTATTATTGGCTGGCAGTTTTTAATCTTTGAATATTTTTCATATGTCATTCTACTCTCTCTTGGTCTGTAGAGTTTCTGCTGAGAAATCTGATAGCTGGATACTTTGTAGGTTGCTATCTTTTTTTTTCTCCCCGGTTGCCTTTCAGATTTTTTCTTTATCATTGACTTTTGACAGCTTTGATGTAATTGTTTCTTGGAGAGGTCTTCTTGCATTAAGTTAAGCCTTTGGCTCAGGTCATGATCTCAGGGTTCTGCGATCAAGTCCTACATTGGGCTCTCTGGTCAGCGGGCAGCCTGTTTCCTTCTCTCTCTCTCTCTGCCTGCCTCTCTATTTATGATCTATCAAATACAAAATAAAATCTTTAACATCTTCATTCTCTCACCTCTTCCACCTAAATCATTTTTAGTTTCCTGACTTCTAATTCACTAATTCTCTCTTCCATCTGATTTGCTGTTATTTCCAATATATTCTTTTGCAGTCTTCATCTTATTTAATAAGTTGTTCTGCTCCAGAATTTGTTTGGCTCTTTTTTAGAATTTCTTCTGTGAAGAAGGCCATTGAGTTGCCTTTCTAAGTTTTCTTGTAGTAGCTCACTGAATTTCTTCATAAAAGCTGTTTTAAATCCTTTATTGGTTAGATCGCACTATTCTTTAGTCTCATTTGCTGGAAAATTGTCAGGTTGTTTTTGTTTTTATTTTTAATACTGTATAACAATGGTTTCTCATGGTGCCTGTTGAAGAGTGTCTCTGTGATTGCATTTGTAATACTGAACACCTATCTTGGGCTAAGTTTTGTTCACTCTGATTCTGACAATTCAACCTGTATTTAGGAGCATTTTCTTATTTTCTTATTTTCCAGAAGGTGGCACTATAGCACATGTTTTTGGTTTCTCTAGGCTGTGAGCACTTAAAAAAAAAAAATGAGGGGGGGCAGTGGCCAACTCAGGGGAGTTGTGTACTTAGCATTTGGGTATTTGGGTGAGCCCAGAAGTCCATTGGCCAAATGCCTGGGCAGGAAGGAGGAGACACTTTCCTGGGGTCCCTTCAGGGGACCCTGTAGCTGTAGAAGCTGCAGAGTGGGTGGCTGACCCCCACTCAGCACCTTCACCCTCCACCTCCTGCCAAAAGGGTGTTGCTGACTTGCCATTTCCATGACCACTCTCCTCCTTTGCTGCCCTCTCTGCTCCCATCCACCCTTGGTGACCTGGATGCTGTGCATAGGTGCTTTTTTTTTTGCAGGGGTCAGGGATTATAGATGTCTACTTCCTTGTAAACCAAAGGGGGAGACAGGAAAGGAACAGCTCACCTTATGATAGTGACATTACTTCCAGAAGTTTCCTTTCATTCTTTGGGTAAACCCTACTTGATTGATTGATTGATTGATTGATTGATTTAAGATTTTGTATTTATTTATTTGACAGAGATCACAAGTAGGCAGAGAGGCAGGCAGAGACAGAGGGGGGAGCAGGCTCCCTGCTGAGCAGAGAGCCCAATGCGGGGCTCCATCCCAGGAACCTGAGATCATAACCTGAGCCGAAGGCAGAGGCTTAACCCACTGAGCCAACCAGGTGCCCCCTTGATTTTTTTTTTAAATCTGACATTCCCTTTATCCATTCTATCTCCCCACCAGCCTCCCCTCTGACAGCCACCAGTTCTCTGTATTTGAGAGTCTGGGGTTTTTTTTGTTGTTGTTCTTGTCTCTTTTATTCTTTGTTCATTTGTTTTGTTTCTTAAGTTCCATATATGGTATTTGCCTTTCTCCAACTGATGTATTTCACTTACTGTTACACCCTCAAGATCCATCCATGTTGTTGCAAATGGCACGGTCTTATTCCCTTTTTTATGGCTGAGTAATATTCTGTTGTGTGTGTGTATGAGTGGGTAGGTGTGTGCTTCCATAATTTGGTTATTGTAAATAATGGTGCAGTAAACAGGGGTGCATATATCTTTTCAAATTAGTGATTTCATTTTATTTGAGTAATCCCAGTAGCAGGATTACTAGGCCATAAGGTAGTTCTAATTTTTATTTTTTGAGTAAACTCCGTACTGTTATTTTAGTTTACTTTATTGTAGGAATACGATATACAATACATATACAGAGTTGGGTTAATTGACTATTATCAGTAAAGCTTTGGTCAGCAATAGGCTATTAATAATTAAGTTGTGGGGGAGTCAGAAGTTACGTGAGGATTTTTAACGGCGTGGGGGCGGTACCCCTATCACCATCTTGTTCAAGGGTCCACCATATATTTGTAAGTGAATTAGACCTATTTTGTTCTTTTGTTTTTATATAGGCCTTACCTGGTTTTAGAACAAAGATTATATGAGACTCATAAAATGAACTGAGCAGCTTTTGGAAATAATTTATATTAAATAGCGATTATTTCTTAAGGTTTTAATAAATCTCAACTGTGAAGTTATTTAGGCTTAGGCCCAGACCCAGGTTTTAGGGCCCAAGGTGGCTTGATAACCATTTCAGTTTCATGGTCCCTTCTGCCAATTTCAGCTTTTTTTTTTTTCCTTTTAATCATTTCATTTAGGTTTTTAAATGTATTGATGTATGGTTGTTCCTAATAAACTTTCATTGTTTTTATTCTGTTTCTTGTTATTTTTTATTAATAGACATTTACTGTATTTTGTGCTATTACTTTTCTTCTCTTTTTTAAGATCAATCTTGACAGAAGTCTCTTTATTCTCTTTTTCTTTTCAGAAAACCATCTTTTAACTCTCTTAATATTTATTGGTTTTCTTTCTGTTTACTGATTTCTGTCCTTAATCTTTCTGCCCTTGTTTTTTGGGGTTTGTTCTGTATCCTTTTGCCAACATCAGTTAATTGCTTACACTCAGGTTACTCATTTTTTTTCTTGTTCCTTCATCAATGTGTTTAAAGCTACATGTTTCCCTCTAAGTACTTATGCTTTAGTGTCACCCACAACGTTTGGCCTATAGTTAAAAGTATTTCTTGGGGTGTCTGGCTGGCTCAGTTGGAGGAACATGCAACCTTGGGGTTGTAAATTCGGGCCCCACATTAGGTGTAGAGATTACTTAAATAAATAATTTTTTTTTTTTTTAATAAATGAAAGATGGGATTGGGAGGGAGACAAAGCATAAGTGATTCTTAATCTCAAAAGAAATTGAGGGTTGCTGGGGGGAGGGGGGTTGAGAGAAGGGGGGTGGGGTTATGGACATTGGGGAGGGTATGTGTTTTGTGAGTGCTGTGAAGTGTGTAAACCTGGCAATTCACAGACCTGTACCCCTGGGGATAAAAATATATGTTTATAAAAAAAAATAAAAAAATAAATTAAAAAAAAAAGGATTTCTTAATGCCTTTGATGATTTCCTGTTTGACCCAAGGGTTAGTAATGTTGTTTAAATTTCAAATATATGGGATTGATTTTTATTCTTTTTTAAAATAATTTCTGACTTTATTGGCTTATTCTTAAAGGACAGAATTTATATGAGTCTTTGGAATTTGAGGCACTTTCAAGATCACCTTCAATCTACCCAAGAATGTCTCACCAGGATAGTCTCACCACCTATTTGCTTGTTTGTTTGTTTTTTGGGTTTTCTTTACTTCACTCCAAGTGTCTCCAGACTTGATTGGGGTTGGGGAGGGGACCCAGACCCCATGCTAGTTTATTACCTTGTCGGGGGTTGGTTTGTGAAATTGCTATGATCTTGATTATAATTGTTGAAAGTATCTATCTGTATATTGATACTTGATTTCTCCAAAATATTTTATGAGCTTATGTAAAACATTTACTTAAGAGCTTATGTAAACATTTGAGTATCAGAAAAATTCCATTAATAAGCAGGAAGTACAACTCACAAATTGAAGAGCAAGATGCTTTTCCATCCTCCAGGTGGCGCTGTGACTTTTGTAACAACTGCTTTTCTAGACTTTTTTTCTTGTCAATTCTTGACCTGGAGCAGAACGGGACAAACTTTTTCTGTCAAAACCCAGATAGTAAACATATTTTGCTTCGTGAACCAGGCGGTCTGTTTCATAACTACTCATCTTTGGTGTTGTAGCTCAGAAGCAGTCATAGGTAATACAGATCAAGTAGACATGCTATGTTTAAATGAAATGTTCTTTACAAAAGCAAGTAGCAGGCTGGATTTGGCTCATGGGTAGTAATTTGTTGACCCCTGACTAGAATTTCTCTTATATGTAATTTCATCATTGATCTACCAATAGTCTAGAAAATTTCTCTCAGTTGATAATGAGCTAGTCTCTAGACAAGGGAGGTGGTGCAGAGGCTTAGGACCAAGGCCACTAGTATGCAGACGGACTCTCAGGGCTGGAGTAGTCTAGACTTTTAGGAAGAAGGATGAAGCAGGTAGGGCAATCCCCTGTGCCCTAGAGCCTCTCAAATCCAAGAGTGCCGGCAGCCATATTTCAGTGAGTTAACAATTTCTTTTGTTTGTTTCAGCAGAGTGAATATCATGGAAAATAAACTTTCTCTGTAGTAGCCACATCTCTGCTCAGGGTCAGACTCACATAACATGTTAAAAAACAAGAATAAGAGTCTCTAGGCCCTTTGAACAATAAGAAGTAAACATCTTTAGGTTTGAAAAGAGGAGAAGGATTGGGCAGATCAGGAGGAAGAATAATTCTTTCTTGTCACAAGCTTTTAGTTCCAGAAGAGGGGAAGGGAGAAGTCTTTGACTGTATGGCATCAGAGGGCTAACTTCCTCTTCTGAGTCTTTTCCCGATGCCCAGCAGGGGAAACCAAGCTTGTGTGCATCACCTGCTGTGTGCATACCTTGTATACTATCACTGAGTGTTCCATCTCTGAAGTATCTAGCTTTTGACAGATTTGAAGACCATTTCTCAAATCACTGGAATGTGTATTTTCAGTAGCATTAGAGCACAGCCTGTAATATGAGTGTTACCTTGATCATCTTCTGTTTGAATGGGGAATATTCTTCTTGCAAGTGCAGTGAACCCGGTTGACTATGCATCCCAGCTCACTACTGAGTAAATCCCCTTTTCTGTTTCAGTAACTGTGGCCTTTTCAAATGGGAACGAGACGGAATGCTAAAGGTAGGTCGTTTGCAAGGTGACCAGTTTTAGTAATCCATGCAAAAAATGTTGACCCATTTCTCACTAAACTATTTTCATTTTTCTAGGAAAAAACAGGACCAAAGATAGGAGGAGAAACCCTGTTACCACGAGGAGAAGAACATGCCAAATTTCTGAATAGCCTTAAATAGCCCTGACTTCAAACAGGTACTTATGGCCTACATGGCTTCTTATGGCTCTGGAAAAGGAAGAGTGTTCACTTTGTTTGCTCCTGATTGACATAGTCCAAACAAATACTTGTTAAGCTTACACGTTTTGCCTACTTATTTTCTGTTGTGTTGGTTTGATATCAAATTTAAAATTGACCTTTAGGTGGTAAATCAGAATACCATCATCTTCCATGTTCTTGCTATTGATGGCTGCATTCATGTAGATTTTTTGTTCAGAAACTGGAAGGTAAACTGAGAGCTGTGTTACTATGTATTTTGGGTATAGAGTGTGCAGTGTTGCTTCTTAATCAGAGTAAAATTCTGGTATTTATATGGGCACACAGAAGCAAAAGAATGCCTTTTCTGGGGTTCAGTTTTCTTACCTAGAAAATGAGGAAGCTTGGAGTAAATGATCTTGAAGTGTATCTTTCAGCACTCAAATTCTTCAGATAATATGACTTTTCCCATATAAATAATTATACTCATCAACCTTGACATAATCTTGATATTTTGACATCAAGCTAGGTTCCTTCTTTCATTTCTATTTTTACCTCTTGTTTTGCAAATTAATTCACTGACTCACATGACATTTAATTCATATCTATATGGTTCTCTGTGCCCTTACAATATTGTGGAGCTCTTTAATAGAAACACTAAAATCTCATCATTTTAAAGTATGACTTTGTCTAAATATGACTTAAAGAAATTTCAAAACCTGTAACTAAAATGAATGCAGAATTTAAGCTGTGAACAATGATTGAAAAACAGAAACATCTCAGAACTCAGGGAGTTTGAGATTTGCAGATATAATTTATCATACACATGAAGAATTGGAGGTCAAACCATGTGCAAATTAGCACCCCAAAAATGCTGTTTAGGAGATTCCTCTGCCAGGCAACCTGATTTTCCAAAGTGAATGGTGATATCATCCTAAGATTGAGTAAATTGGTAGGATTATTGTTACATTGGGATTTAAACTCTAGCTAGAAATAAATCAGGTTTCTGCCAAGATGGTATTATGGTAGCGCACAATGCTTATAGGAGCTGGTTGTGGGAGATACTTGATTTAGATTTATAGGGGACAGAAAAAAAAATGTACTTGCCTTAAATTTCATCAAACTCTGTCTACTCAATATGAGTAGAAGGTGCTGTGTCTGACACTTGTGTTACTCCTAAGGTTATATTACAAAAGCTATATTTTTAAGAGGATTTCCCTTCCCAAGAGGTGTTTGTTTTAACTTTTAACTAATGAAGAAAAGAACAAAATGTTTATTAATTCTTAATAAGGACCAAAGGCACTCAAAATGGCAGTATTTTTAATGGCTCATTTAGAGTGGATTTGTTTATCCCATAAGCTTAAAATAGAGCTATGTATTTGAAGAAGGTCACAGCTGAGAGGCTGCCAAGGACCTGAACTCCAGGCTGCTCCTTGAGCAATCCCCTTCTCATGAAAGAAACGTATTCCTTTTTGAACCAAGGGTACCATCAGAGTCCCTGTTCACTTGTGTGTCATATATAAGAATTGTAAGGTACTGTAATAATTTAAAAATCATTGAATTACTTCTCAGTTACTCTAGATCTTGGAGCTTTCATTGGAGGTCTTAATGTGCTTTTGTAGATCACTGATGAGAAGGGGTGGGTGGGCCAGACAGGGACGGTACTTGCTTGCATTGAAATTGTGATTTGTCAGTGAGATCAGTCTTTTAATCCTATTATCTTTATCAGAGTATTAAATTCTTTTATTTAAATCCAAAATATGTATTTAGTTTTTCCTTACCTGTCATTGGCAATGTAGGGCTTATTGTGTAATCATGTTGTCATAGGCCATCCAAACAGAGTAAGTACGCAGTGACCTAAATTAGCAAACAGAAACTTTGTATTGCATGGGGAAGAAGTTGATTTAGATGTTCTGATTGTCACAGCAGATTATGTTTGTGCTGTGCTTTTTTTCTTTCTTTCTTTCTTTTTTTTTTGGAGAGCACACAATCGGGGGCAAGTTTGCAGAGGGAGGGGGGAGAATCTAAAGCAGACTCTCCACTGAGCTCAGAGCCTGATACAGGGCTTGATCTCATGACCCTGAGGCTGTGACCTGAGCCCAAGTCAAGAGTCAGGAGCTTAAACCACTCTAACCATCCAATTGCCCCTGCCTTTTTTTATTTAGAGGAAACAGGTGGCTTATCTTTTTTTAATCACCTTTCTCTTGAGTTTTGTTTAAATATATTTTCTCTTCCAAACAACAGAAGGAAGACTGAAGTAATTTAGATAACAGTGATATAGAATAGCAAATAAGGAGTTTTTGAGTGATCGGTGTGGAATGCTCCTCAGAGGCAACTTAGAAAGTTTAAAAATTTTAAAGTTTTCAACGTCTAAAAACATTACAAATTGACCGATCCATAGCCAGGTGGACAGGAAGAGATTTCATGAACTGGGTCGTGTAAAAGTTGATGACATATGGAAAGTTTGATTGTTTATTGCGGATTAAATGTGTCTGAGAACATGGATTTTTAAGTCCAGAGGGTAAATCTGTTTGCCTAAGTATGCATTCATAGCAGCCCATTAGAGCTCTACTTGACAAGTAAAATAGACATCTATGATCCCATGAGTAGAGATTTGGAAACAATACAGCTCTCAAGGATGGATGGCTCAAAAAATAAAATTCCATATTCACCAATATTGAAGAAAGAAACAGTGATATAGCTAAGGAAAATAATAGGCTCAAATTGGAAGCAATCGGTTAACTTAATAGCAGTTTGTGAATTAAAAGAAGCCAAAAGACACCTGGGTGCTTAGGGTGGCTCTAAGGTGGCTCTAAGATTGCTTAGTTGGTTGAGACACCAACTCTTGATTTCAGCCTAGGTCATGATCTCAGGGTCCTGGGATTGAGCGCTACATCAGGCTCCATGCTCTCCTGGGTATCTGTTTGAGGCTATGCTTCTTTCTCTTCCTCTCCCCCTCAACCCTTCCCCGCTCAAATAAATAAATATATCTTTAAAATAAAAAGCTAAGAGTATAACCGCAGTGTCAAACCATGTAGATCAAAATGGGAACATGGCCTGCTGTGTCCTGTACAGGTCAGACCACATTGACTTACTTTTTTTTTTTTTTTTTTTTAAGATTTTATTTATTTATTTGACAGAGAGATCACAAGCAGTCAGAGAGGCAGGCAGAAAGAGAGAAGGAAGCAGGCTTCCCACGGAGCAGAGAACCTTATGCGGGGCTTGATCCCAGGATCCCGAGACCATGACCTAAGCCAAAGGCAGAGGCTTAACCCACTCAGCTACCCAGGTGCCCCTTGACTTACCTTCTGTAGAAAAGCCAGATGACAGTAATCAAGATGATAAAAATTCAAAACCATTTCAGAAAAGGACAGAGCTAATAATATATGTATAGTTTATTTTTTTTTATTCACAGTAATTATATTTTGTAAAGCCATCACTAATGGAATTAGTGGATACTGAGTCACTGTACCTAGCAGGGAATATAAGTGTAGGTTTCTAAGAGCCTCTTATCAGATTTTGGTCAACAACCCATACATAACCTTGTTTTACATGTGTTTCTGTTTAGACACCATATTTAATATATATTGTTGATATATTAACATGGAATTCAAAGCAAACAGCACTATACATCATGACTGAACGAAGCTTATCTAGCACACATATCTTCTCTAGATGGCACGCACAGCCTTCTTATATTAAAGAACCCTAGACAGCACTTCAAGCATTATGCTTGGGGCCATTTTGAATAGCAAGATCATCCACAAAAAGCACAAAGTCTGAAAAACATGAACAAAAAGGACATTTGCTTACAATATGAGGGCTGAAACAAACAAGAATGTCACTTTGTTTGACCCTGTCTGGGAATGTGTGCATTGGGCAACTCATATTTTTCATTGCTCTTCACATCCATAAATGACCAAAAAGACACCCCAAATATTGATTATTGATTTTGCTAATAAATTTTAGCAATTATGGGAATCCACAAATAATGAGCAACTGTATAATTTTTTCTAAAACAAGACCAGATAGACAGTGTCCCCATTTTGCAGATTAGGAAATTGATTAAGGATTTGAAAATGTAAGTTGAAATTCAGATGGGAATAAAGGCTGTGGTAATGACGCTTGAGCAAAGACTTCTCTGTTGGTATTTTTCTTCCCAGTTTTAGTATACATGCTGCCAAAGTAAGCAAATATTGGTCTCTTTCTTAATCAACTTTATTAAGGCCTAAATTTCACACAGTAAAAGGCACACATTTTAACTGTATGATACTATAAAATATTGATGAACCTAGACACCACCACAAGCAAGATGTAGGACACTTCCATCCCATGAGTGACTTACGCGATTTTCTCTGTCCTCCCCCACTCATCACAGATCCATGTTCTGTCCCCATAATTTCTGCCCTTCTTGTGAGTCTCACTTAAATAGAATCATGCAGAACACACTCTTGTATCTGGCTTTCTTCATTCAGCATATTTCAAAATACATCAAAATACATCTGTGTTGTGGCATATATTAATAGTCCATTTTTTTTTTATTGTTGAATATTTTAGTGGCTGGATAGGCCCCACAATTTATTTATTCACCTGTTGATGGACATCTGAGTTGGATTATTTTCAGTTTGGGGCTGTTATGAATAAAATCTCTACCAGTATTCAGGTAGAAGGCTTTCTGTGACTATGTGTTTTTGTTCTCAGGTAAATACCTAAGAATGGGATTTCCAGGTCAAATACTATGATGTATGTTTAGCTTAATAAGAAACTGCTAAACTAGAGGTTCCTGGTGGCTCAGTGGGTTAAGCATCTGCCTAGGGCTCCGCTCATGATCCCAGGGTCCTGGGATTAAGCCCTGCGTCGGTCTCCCTGCTCAGCAGGGAATTTGCTTCTTCCTCTGCCCCTTCCCCCAGTCCTTTGCTCATGCTCTCTCTCTAATGAATAAAATCTCAAATAAAAAAGAAAGACACTGCCAAAATATTTTCTAAAGGGGTTGCACTAGGGCGCCTAGTTGGCTCGATCAGTTATGTATCTGACTCTTGATTTTGGCTCAGGTTTGATTTCAACAAGATCAAGCCCATGTGGGGCTCCACACTCAGCAGGGAGTCTGCTTGGTATTCTTTCTCTCCCTCTGCCCCTCCCCCTGCACATGCATGTGCACTTTCTCTCTCTAAAAATAAATTAATCTTTAAAAATGTTTAAAAATAAAGGGGTTGTGCCATTTTACACACCCATTAATAATGTGTGAGAATTCAATTTGCGCCACATTTTCACCAGTATTTGATACTGTCAGTCTTTTTAAGTTTTAACCATTCTAATAGGTGCGTGGCAGTATCTCTTCGCAGTTCGAATTTACGTTTTTCTCATGACTATTGATACTGGCATCTTTTCATGTGTTGTTGGCATTCCTGTATCTTCTTTGGCAGAATACCTGTTTACTGATTGATTGAGTAGGAATTCTTCCATGTATTTTTTTTTAATTCTTTTTTTTTTTTTAATTTCTTTTCAGCATAACAGTATTCTTTGTTTTTGCACCACCCCCAGTGCTCCAAGAAACAAATCAGATTAACACAGAGGAAGGGAAGGAAAAATAAAATAAGTTGAAAATTGAGAGGGAGGCAAACCATAAGAGACACTGAACTCTAGGAAACAAATTGAGGGCTGCTGAAGAGGCTGTGGGTGGGGGGATGGGGTAACTGGGTGATGGGCATTAAGGAGGGCATTTGATGTAATGAACACTGGGTGTTGTATGCAACTGATAAATCACTGAATTCTTACCCTGAAACTAATAAAAATAAATAAATTTTTTTAAAAAGTGTTCTTCCCATATTCTGGATACAAGTGTTTTGCGGATATATGTGTGATGAATATTTACTCCCAGTGTGAAACTTGCCTTTTCATTTTCTCTTAACAGTGTCTCAGAGTAGGTTTCTACTTTCTTGTAGTCCATTTTATCAGACGGTCCACTTTTAGTTCATGCAGTTTGTCTTTCGAACTTCTTTACCTGCCTTGGCAGTCACAAAGATGTTCTTGTAGGATATTTTATTATAGTTCTAGCTTTCACTCTTCCATCTATGGTCCATTTCAAGTTAATTGTTGTATAAGCCATGAAGTATAATGGTTGAGGTTCATTGTTTTCCGAATGGACACTTATTTACATCACTCAGTGAAAAGATGAGCACTTCCCCCATTAGATTATTTTTCCTTCTTCATCAGAAATCAGTTGATCCTGTATTTTGGGGTCTACTTCTGAACTCAGTTTTGTTACAGTAATGATATGCATACAGGGTGTGTCAATCCTTATGTCAGTACCATGCTGTCTTAATGATTATAACTGTAACAAGTGTTGGTATCAAGTAGTGTTAGTCCTTCACCTTTGTTATTTTTTAAAATTTGTTTTGGCAATTCTAGGGCCTTTGCATTTCAGTGTAAATTTTAGAAGTGGCATGCTGATTTCTACTTGGGGGGGGTGGAAATCCCTACTGGAATTTTTATTAAGATTGTGTTTAAGGAACATCTGGGCGACTCATTAAGCATGTGACTCTTGGTTTCACCTCAGGTCAAGATCTCAGGGTATGAGATTGAGCACTCATCAGGTGCCACCCTCAGCATGGAGTCTGCTCGAGATTCTCTCCACATGTGCACACACTCTTTTTCTCAATCTCAAATAAATTAGTAAAATATTTAATAAAAAAAAAGATTGTGTTTAATATACAGATCAATTTGCAGAGATTGACATCTTAAGACTTTCTATCTGTGAATATAATACATCTCTCCCTTTATTTAAGTCTTTAATTTTTCTCAGCAACATTTAGTAGTATTTGTGCCTGTCTCAGCATATGAAAAGCCAGTGTTGTGGTTGTTCTCGCCTTTGTGATTCCTTTTATGATTGCAAGATGCCCTTCAACAATAACCATCAGTAAACTTTGAAAAAATAAAGGTTTACAAATTATAACCCCTGGAAATCACATAGCATACCAAACAGCAAGATCTCGTGTAGAAGGGTTCACATGAGCCTCAGGCTCTGCTTTCACTGGGGTCGGGGTTGGGGTTAATATTTCATGGGCTCACGCTTTACGGGTAAGTTTAAAACATATGAGTGGGGTTTTAAAGTCCCTGAAGAGGAAAAACAAGTGGCCAGTTATAAAAATCAACTGAAATCTCAAAAAACTGTCAGGAGGAGGCGGAGGTGGCCTGGCTTTTCAATTTAGTGGTGTAGCTGGCCATGTGTATGTCCAAGATAGCCATCTTTCAAGTATATAGACTGTATTTATATTATGTCCTGTTTATTTCTAAACATCTTAACAGTTTTGATGGTATTGTAAGGGGTACTTTTTGCACTGCAATTCCCAGTTATTACTTGCTAGTATATAGAAATACAATGCATTTTTGTCAGTTGACCTTGTATCCTGGGACCATGTTAAACTTATATATTAGTTTAGCAGCTTTTTTATAGATTCCTGAGGATTTTCTACATGTTGAATCATGCTGCCTGAAAAGTTTTAACATTGCAGTTCTTGTCTATGACTGATGTTATTGTTGTTCCTATTCTAAAGAGGAAAGCATTTCCTTTCACCATTAAGTATCAAAGTTTTCTGAGTAAGGTTTAACAAGAAGATCTATAAATAATAGTGTGGGTTTTGTTTGTCTTCTCATGCATCCCTTAGTGATGTTATCAGTTGAGCACCAGTGAGTTTGACCTTGAGAGGGGGAAGTCATGTCAAGTCCTGGGTTGAGTTCATTTTCAGGTTGTGCTGAATTTTATCTTCACATAATTATCAATCATGCCAAAACAACAATGGTATCTGTGTCATTTGGGCAGTTAGTGTTAAAGGTACAGGAAGAGTGTCCTCAGTGATTTAATAAAGGAATGAACTGTTTTTTTGACCAGTGACTTCATGATACCAATCAAAGAATATTTTAGGGTTATCACTTTACAAAATATAAAACGTCTTGCCCCTCAGTACCACAATTCTGCACTGGGTGTGTGATAAACAACCAACATGAGCTAATAAAATCTTAAGCTAGTGTACCCTGACCTCATTGCCTCATATTAATGAGGCTACATTTTTATTTAGGAAAGTTTTACATCTGGGGATCTGTTCCCTGAATGATTCATACTCACCAGTGTGTCATTTGAGATTCGTTATTACTGCTCTAAATTAATGAGAAATTATGTAGAAAACAATTTTTCCCCTTTGTTTTACATATTAAGTGAATTCTTTTCAGACAGATCTGCTCACTGTCATTTCCATAAGAAGCTTTCTTTTTATGACTTTATGAAAACTTCTCAACTCTAGCTATGCAGATTTTTTTAATGGTAGAAAGTTGCCTTAATGAATAAAGTGAATGTCATTGGTCAAAAATGAATTTTAAATTTAAAACATAAATGTGAAAAAAAAACAAAAATGAAAAAATATAGCTAGATACTTTAAAGTGCACAGATCACTTGAAGGATACTTAAGACTTGGGAATAATGGTTTTCTTTGGGAGGCAAAAGGACACTATATTCTTTTCTATCCTTTAAATTTTTAAACCATATGTATATATTACCTAATCAAAATATTCTCAATTTAGGGATGCCTGGGTGGCTCATTCGTTTAAGCTGCTGCCTTCGGCTCAGGTCATGATCCCAGGGTCTTGGGATCAAGTCCCACTTTAGGCTCCTTGCTCGGCAGGGAGCCGCCTTCTCTCTCTGCCTCTGCCTGCTTGTGCGCACTCTCTCTTTCTGACAAATAAATAAAATCTTTTAAAAAAATTCTTAATTTAAAAATTCAAAATAATTTGCAATCTCTATGATCTGTCTCACTCAGTTTCTCAGGAATAAATAAATAAAATGTTCTTTTAGAAAGTGTTCATACATTGTAAGATCACAGTGTATACCAAAGTTACCAGTTGTGAACTAGAATATCCATATTTTTTTTTTAAAGATTTATTTATTTGTCAGAGGGAGCACAAGCAGGAGCAGCAGGCAGAAAGAGAAGCAGGCTACCCCGCTGAGCAAGGACCCAGATGCAGGACTCAATACCAGGACCCTGGGATCATGACCCCTACCAAAGGCAGACGCTTAACAATTAAGCCACCCAGGCATCCTAGAATATCCATATTTTTAACCAGTTTGCTTTTGGACAAATCCCTTAAGAACTTCTAAATTATGAAAACTTGTCAGAGAATTAGAGTATAATTGGTTGAAAATGAATTAGAAATGAGCTACCCAACCAAATTAAACTGATAAAAGAGTATGTACCATGTTTTTTAAATTAAAAAAAATCATTCTGAGGCTCACAAAAATGACCACTCCCCCCCCTAAAAAAACCTAAGTAAACAAAGACATGTGATAATAATTTCTAAAAATCTCCCCTGGAGCATATGCACACACTCCCACCCCTCCCCGGCCCACCCCCCCCAAAAAGAAGTAGGAAAAAGCAAATGGCAACATAAAAAAATAGTGATTTAAAAATAATGAGTTTTCGGGTCTCCTGGCTGGCTCAGTCAGTTAAGTGGCCAACTCTTGGTTTTGATTCAGGTCATAATCTCAGAGTCTTGAGATAGAGCCTGCCTCGGGCTCAGTGTTGGTCATGGAGCCTACTTAGGATACTCTTCCCTCTCACTCTGCCCTTTCCCCCACCCTGTTTGCTCTCGCTGTCTCTCTTAAACAGTAAATGAAAAATTTTAAAAAATAATGTTTTCAGGGCATCAGGCTGGCTCAGTCAGTGGAGCATGCAACTCTTGTCTTGGTTTTGGGGTTGTGAGTTTGAGCACCGTAATTGTATATAAAGAGAACTTAAAAACAAATAAACTCTTAATAAATAAAGTAAATAAAAGTAATATATTTTCACCAATTCATCCTTTGACAAATTTGTTTTCAACCACTTGCCTAGAATCCCTAAAGGACCAGGAGAGAGTAATGAAAGAATAGGGAAGTGTCCAAAAGGCCACACTTTTGACAAGGCCAGTCTCTAAAAATACGGATTGCTCCATTACTTCCTAGTAAATGTGGCTGTCCAGATTCCCGATTGTGTTACCTTTGGCATGTTTCTCCTTGCCCAGGAAAAATGACTGTGATTGGTTTTTAGTGAAGGAATTCAGGGCAGAATTTGAAAATGCTGAGGTATAATGGGACCCTTGTTATGGATGGGGGTAAAATGAGGTAATAGATTTATTTTTTCTGCCAGAGGTCTTTATCTGGAGCCAGCATTCCAAGCATAGCCATTAAAGAGGCAAGGACAGGCTGTTTTATTGTTTTAAACTGGCTAGTCAGCCAAACTATTCTTGATTCTTGTCATCTGCCTGGCCTCAACGTCCCTTCCTGCAGGTGTGGGTGGCTGTGGGTATGAGTCCATCAGCGGCCCTCTACCTGGTTGCTGGCCCTCTTACTAGAAGGCATTTGGGTGTGTTATAACCAAAAGGACCCAAAATGTGGCTCCTCCATTTTTATGGCTAAGGTGGAGAGCAACGCTTTGCTTTTTTTTTTTTTTTTTTTCTATTGCACAGCTTTGTGTGTAACCATACTCCTTCCCCCTTGTAAATTAGGATTACCAACTGAAAGCCTCTTGGATCTGGCCAAGCAGGAGGGCAGCTTCGTGTGGGTAAAGGGCCAGCTCACCTGTCCCCCTGGGCCAGTAACCTGCAGTCCTGCCTCTGGTTCAGAGCTAGCAGTCAGCCAGGCTGCATGGCTGGTGCCCAACTCCTAGCCGCAGCTGGTTGGCTTGCCATGTCTACTCGCACTTAGTAATCCAGCTAAGTACAGGATTGTGTTGCTCCTACATGCCGCTCAGTAGGAATTTCTCTTCTAGGTGTGAGATGAGGTGCTGAGAGGAGCCCCACCCACAAGAACAAGACTGAGGCAGAGGTATATCTGGCCAGTTCGCTAGGGCTCCCTGTGCTGCCACTGTCAGGGGTGCAGTAGGAAGCGGATGGGGCCCCTGCATAACATCTCCGGCCCAGTATTCCAGAGAGAAATACCTCCGACCTTTGTTCTGCCCAAGTTGACTGAGTTCTCCACTTAAGATCAGAAAAGGGAGATAGCAAACAGCAGAATTCCATTCCTTTCTGTTGAGATTTATGTTCTGAAACTTTGAAATATTCATTCTCAAATAAATATCAGGTAATGAGTAAATAGTAAAGAAATTTTGAGGCAACTGCAAATTTTTTTTCCTGATGCCAGTTTCCTCCAGCGTGATCGTGTTCTCTTTTAAAGCTGTTGGGTCCTTTCAGTGAAGGCTGCGGAGAAAAGCAGATTTCCTAAAGAGCCTTTCTGTTGAAAACAGGCCGAAAGGCTGTGGGGTAGCTGGTGGAAATGTGTGGCTCCTGCAGATGGGGTGTGATTTGGAGACTAGAGCTGAAGGTGACATTTTCTGTCTGAGGAAACACCATGGACAGTGTATTCCGAAACAGTTTCCCATTCCCGACCTTTCTGCCAGTATTCTCAGTTTGCTTGTTTAAGAAAGGACCAGCAGAGGTGTCCAGTGACAGAAAGCACATATAATTTCTTCAAAGAGAAATCTGATTTGTCCAGTTTAATGTGTGTAAGTTATGACCCATCATTTCTTTTCAAGAAACCTCTTTTACTAATAGAGGTAAGTTAAGTCTGGCATAGTCACTGACATTCACGGGGAACAAAGACACACGCAAACACTAGGCCATATGATGTAAATACAAAATAGGGCTTACTGGAGAAAACTTAGGAGCACAAACAATTCTCTAAGCACCCATTACCTCACAGAGAAGTGTGCTTAAGCTGGGAGAGCTGCACCAGCTCCACCGTGAAAAGGATTATAGTAAAAAGGACTCAATTCCATCACGCTCTCCTTGCTTATGGAAAGAACCACAGAACATGCCTGTGACAACTTAATAATGAGCTACTTGGTTGAGGCAAATACTCTTGCTAGACCTTGTTAGAAAGAGGGAGCTTCCAGAACTCAGCTTTGGTACCAGCCAGTTCCTTGTGACCAACTCAGATCTGCTAAGTAGTTCCTTTCTGCACTGATTGTGGAGCCATCTGGATTTGCATACTTAAGTGTTATTTTGCCTTTAGAAAGGATGGATTATGTGTGTGAAAAATAGACAGGAAAAGTGAAAGAATACATACCAAACCACCAACAGGGCTTACCTCAGAGTAGAATTAAAGAAGCAAAAAGGAAAAACTCATGTGTAATGTATTTCCCTTGTTTTTTTTTTTTTTTAAGATTTTATTTTTAAGTAATCGCTGCACCTGATGTGGGGCTTAAACTCAGAACCCCAAGATCAAGAGTTATACACTATGGATTGAGCCAATCAGGTGCAGCCAGACACCCGGTGTGTAATGGATTCTCTGTTGTTTGAATTTGCTACATTGGCCACATACTTAAATGAAATAATTTTACAGGGGAAATGTTAAAAAAAATTGGGTGAGGATGAGTAAACATGTGAAGAACATTTTTAAGTGGTGAACTAGCAGTTCTCCGTTAAGTATCATGTGCATGTTTTTTCAATTCGGAGGGAAGTTTTCTTTACTCTCCTGGTTTCCTTATGGAACCATTCAAGTTAGATCCAGTTCAGACACTCACAGACTGCAAAGGTGCAGACTGGTAACACGACTTCAGAGTACACTCTTCGGAGCATAATCAGAGGATTCCGGAGGCCCGGCTACCTATCTCCATGCTTAAGGCAAATTCAACACAAGTGCTTCATCAACACAAGCACAGAGAAAAATGGGCACTCCTGTGGCTTTTGTCGTGCTGGGACTTGGACCCCAAGCCTGAGTCTGCACAGTATGAGTCCCAGGACTCCTGAGAAGAAAACGGCTCCTCTATTCCACCTGCCTGGGTGACAGTGTTTGATGATAGAGCTTTCCCTATGCCCTTCTTACCTTCCCAAAGCCGGTTCAGCTCCTGCTTGAAGTTTGTGTGAGAAAATATGGTGCTGACTAGATGAGGTGATCTGGAATATGCATGATTGTTTCACCACTAGATTTTATCAGCCTTTTAAAAGATTACTTAAAAATACATGCATTCATTATAAAATGGCCTGCTCTAATTGTGCCAACTCTGGTGGGGTATTTTTTTTTTTAAGATTTTATTTATTTATTTGACAGAGATCACAAGTAGGCAGAGAGGCAGTCAGAGAGAGAGAGGGAAGCAGGCTTCTCTCTCAGCAGAGAACCAGATGGTGGGGCTGGATCCCAGGACACTGAGACCATGACCTGAGCTGAAGGCAGAGGCTTTAGCCCACTGAGCCACCCAGATTCACCTCTGATGGGGTATTTTACCACAGTGAACAGCTTCTCCTTAAAGCAAAGTCCATCTATGCTGCTCTGGGATCCCAACCTCAGAAGCAGGCTGGACCAGCAGGCCAGGGACCCAGGTCTCAGGGGAAACAGAGGGCCCGGGGTGGAAACAGGGAGACGGCTAAGACGGGGCAAAAGGGGCGCTTGTAGTTCATCTAGAGTCCTCTATCTTCTAATGCACTGTGTCCCCACAGAAGTGCCTGTTGTAGTTGTTCTTGATTGTTCTGCATTCTCAGTAGGGAATCCCTGAGGGTAATGGAAAGCAAAGATAAAGTAAGATAGATGGTAAGTCTGAGGCAGGCAGTGGGGTGGTCAGGAGAGAAGAAAGGGTTGCTGTTAGATGCTGAGTTGGGTCCCCCTCCCTCCTTAATTCAATATGACTGGTGTCCTTAAAAGAAGGTAGAACATATGACTCTTGATCTTGAGTTTGTGAGTTCAAGCCCCACATTAAGTATAGGGTTGACTTTTAAAAAAAAAGTGATATCAAGAAGAGAAGAGACACATACACATAGAGGCAAGATGCTGTGAAGACAGAAAAGGCCCTGTAACAACAGACGCAGAGATCGGAGTGACGCTGCCACCAACCAGGGAGTCCTGGAACCACCAGAAGCTGCAACAGGCAAGGCAGGATCCTCCCCTAGAAAGGAGCACCCATGGTTCTGCTGACAGCTTGAATTTGAGCTTCCACCTTCCAGAACTGTAAGAGAATCCATTTTTATTGTGTCAAGCCACCCAGCTTGTTACACAATGCTATGGAAGCCTTAAGCTAAGGCCTACAGGCACTAGGAGGGAAAATGAGGTAATACCAAAGCTAAATTTCTTTTGCTTTATAGTTTTGGTTACAGCTGGCCTTGCTATAACCCTCCCTTTTGATTTGATGTAGTTAAGCAACCACAGTTGAACCCTGAGACTCCTCAGAGATGTGAGGAAGCATCTGGGCTCAGTAACAGTCCTGGAGAATGGTCTTAACCTAAACAATTATGTTAACATTTCTCTTTCACTTGTGTGACTTGCTGAGACAGGCTGAGAAAACCATGAGCAGTATCCCTTGAGTTCAGGCTTTCAAATGCCTAAGTCAGTGATAATGGGTCAGTCAGGCTCAGGGAGACAAGTTGGCATGACTCGGTTTGAGATTTCACAAGATGATACACAGCGACGACTCAGCATTTTTATTTCTAAGCTGTAAGCAAACGTCATCTTTTCTCTTTACTGTGATCCTTTGCATTGTTCTACAGGACAGGAGTCTTACCGTGGGAACAATGGCTAAGTAAGGGGAAGTCACTGTGGGTTTGGTGCTAGGAAGCCCCACAGGTGTTAGCCCGCCTCTGAAAATCATCTGCAAAGAAGCAAAAGCCAGGGTATCTTAATCCATCTGAGCAAAAGGTGTGTTTACCACAGCAGGCCCCAAGTTGAGACCCTTTGAAGGCGCCTGTTCACGTGGAAGTGTTGTTCAGACACCTGGGGTGGGTATGTGAGTTTCAGGCTCCACCGTGGTCTGTCAAGATGAGATCAGATGTGGTGGCGGTTATAGAGATATGATGGGTACAAGCCATCATAGTGCCACTGGCGCCACTGCTCAATAGCTTCCCGGCTTCTCTCTTCTTGTTCTGGGGAATGGAGATAAAATGGTCGTGTTAGCATGGAGAGGACTCTGAGAGCCACCAAGTTCTTGGCAGCCATCTATCCAAACTACCTACCCTGTGGCGACATGAGCAAACAGTGCAGAACAGAATGTCCGAGTTTAAAGACCTGACAGAATGCTGGGTCACTTTGGGTGCCAAGTCCAGTCAGGAGACAGAGCTGGTAGGCAGTAGAGTCAAGATGCAGACCTATGTCCCTGCCTGTGCTCTTTCCCTTACAGAGCCCACAAAGCAGGGAGAGGCAACAACAAAGAAATGAAGTACAAAGAGAACTGAACAGTAACAGAAAGAGACAACAGGCTTTATGGTTAAAAAATGACATCATGGAAGGAAAGAACTGTCAACTTCAAGTGATGGCATTATGAGTAATTTTTTCTCAGGCTTTAAAAATAAAATTATGTTTTAAGAACTATCCAGAAAGGGGGTGGGTGAAGCAAAGTGGAGGGAAATTTGATAATCGTTGATTCTGGGTGGTGGTTATATGCGGGTTCACTGAACTATATACTTATCCATGTGTTTGAAATTTTTCCAAGTAAAAGGGTAAAAAGAACAGAAGGGAGTTTTTAGTAAGAAAGTCTTGATTTTGCTGTCTTTAATCAGACATGTCTCTGGGTAACAACTTTGTTCAATTGTAAGATTAGGCTCCTGATGCCAAGTCCACGCTGCTTGTTTTTGTTAGGGACCATAAAAGCACAAGCAGATTTCGCAAGTCCCTCAGTGTGTAAAAAGGCAACCGTAAGACTCCTCAAAAGGTAAACAGCATTACCACATAACCCAACAATTCCACTCCCATGTATATACCTAAGAGAAGTGAAAACAAGGACAAATAAATGGACAAAGAGTTATACAAATACATACACATACATACGTATTATTCAGCCATAAAAAGGATGTTCTAATAACATGCTACAGCATGCATGAAACTTGAAACACGTTCAGTGTTAATGTGTCTATGCCAGACACAAAGAGACGTACTGTGTGATTCCACTTCTATAAAATACCTAGAACAGACAAATTGGTAGAGAACAAAATGTACTAGAGGTGAACGGGGATTGTGGGTAATGTGGAGTTAACTGTTGCGTAATGGGTACAGAGTTCATCTCTGAGGTGATGCAAGGGTTCTAGGAATCCATAGTCTTGCTGGTGGCACAACAGTGTGAATGAGCCAAATGCCACTGACTTGTCCACTTAAAAGCGGTGACGATGGCAGATTTTATGTAAATTTTACCACAGTTTTTAAGTATTTGTGGAAAATGTTGGGAGGAAAGGACGTTCTAACAGAAAAAAATGGTATCAAGGATTCAGACCCCCAAAAGTTGTACTTTTTTTTTTTTTCCAAATTTGGGCTTCACCATCAAAAAGCCTGTGAACCTGACTTTGGTGCTAGTGAACCTCATTCTCTGGAGCACTGGGCGAACAGGACTGCCTGGTGACATCAGGATGCAGAGAAAATGTGTGTCCGTGTGGTCCTTAGCCCTCTTGAGAGCAGATGCCCTCGGCAAGAAGGACCCCTTGTTACAGCTGGGTATTCAGGCATCATGGCTGCTGTGTATGTTTCCTTCCTCTATGAGCTTGGAGTCGGCGCTACCCTTGATGCTGGAAATTGCCTTTGGGACTTAGTACCCCAGGACAGCCTGGAGCTTAGAGTGAGGCCCCAGCTGGAGCTTTGGGTCTTCTGACCTTTCTCAGGCCAGATAGATCGGCTATTCTTTGCCAATCTTGAGAGCATGATTTTGGCATAGGAATTGATTTTATTTTTCTAGGTCATGCCGCTTTCTTCACATACCATTTCACTTAGACAAAGGGAAGTTCTCCCTGGCAAAGGCCCAAACAACATGGCTTTTGTGTAAGGGACCACCTGTGGCTGAGCACGTTTAGCCAAGCCAGGTGTCATGTGGCCAAGCCCAGATGGGGCTTCCACCTTCTGACTTTGAAGGTGGAAGCAGACTTTGGCTCCCACACAGACCTCAGGGGTAGGAGCTCAACACACTGTTTACCCTGACACTTCCAGACTCAGAACTCAAAGGCATAAAGGCATCTTTGCCTCATCAAACTGGTGGTTTTGAGTAGAGAAAGAGCCAGGAGCCACAGCTTTCCCAGAATAGCTCCGGTGTCCCAGATGGGCTGATGGCCTGCAAGATAGACTTCTCAAGCTCTCAGGAAGGTCACCTGCCTAAACTTATGCCTTCGGAAATTCTAGGCCTTTCATTTATCCACATTCCTTAGCATTTGTTCTTAAGGGGTGGGGACAAACCTGCAGCTGCTGCCATTTATTCTGAGAATAGGTGATATGGTCAAATGAAAAATCGCCAATCAAAAAACAGGGTCCTGACTGTGGAGTATGTGGGGGCATCAGAGAAGGACTGAACGTGCTGCCTTGGAGGAGAGGTTTCACCAACCCAGCTACCACAGTTGGTGCTGTCGCTCAGAGGGGTCAGAGGTGAGGGCAGAGGAGGAGAATTGAAATGTGTTTCACATCAACATTTACCCTCTGGCAGGCTGGACCTGCTTCACCTCTGCCTCCTTTCTTTATCCAGCTGCGGGGGCACTGGGGCAGGGAGGGCATGCCCTCCTTACCTCACTCCTCACTCTATTCCACTGCAGGGACTAATTCCCAGATGGAAGAAGGTCCCCCAAGACCTCCATGCACCCGATCATCCTTCATTTGTAAGAACACTTCTTGGCTGGCAAACACCTTGGCTCAAATCCCTGACTAGCCATGGCACCTTGGATATTCAGGCACCCTTTCTAAGCCTGAGTTTTTTAAACAAATTTTTAAGACCCGAGAGGCTGGGTATAAGGGTTGGGTGGTTCAGAGCAACACCTGACAGAGCCGGTGCTCAACCAGTGACAACAGCTCCAGTGTTACAACTCCTCTAGGGCCCGCGGCCTGATTGGAGGTCTTCATCTCTGTGAGCAAGGCCTCAGGCCCCCCGATTGCTATCTCTCTGGCTTTGGTAGAGGACTGGATATCCCTTGAGTGCTGGCCCCTCACCCTAATTCATTGTGAAAGGGAAAACAGTGAGTGTTCTCCAAGAAGATGCTAGGTATGGGGACTAGAAACATTTACAAATGCTCAAAATAAAGTCCTATTATTAATACAGTGAGTTAACAAAACAAAAAAACCCTGAAGGAATTTTTCAGGCCACATACTCATATTTTAAATGCCTCTCCCCAAACTCTCCACCAGGGTAAACAACTGTCCAAACAGAAATATTTTGCCTCGGAGTTACAACATCCTAGCACTATCCCTCCACCCCAGGATGTTCCCAGGAAAGCTTGAATTGGTGGGATCCAAGCCCACCACCTGTTTGCAGGGCTCAGGTGCCACCTGTGAGCCAGTGGGCATGACCTGCAGCCCCTGAGTACCAGGTGATTTTATCCTGTTCCCAAGAGAATGTTATCTCCCAGATCAACCAGAGCATACAAGCCAGGAGGCTCATGACATCAGAATGAAAATCACGGACTTTCTGTAGCAAAGGTCACCTAAACTGGGGCCTTTTGTCCAAACTCTCATACATTCAGTAGCTTGCCCAGGAGCATTTTCTTCCGGAAGTGTGGGGGAAAGACCAAACAGAAATAAACATAAATATACACTCTGGCCTGCTAGCCTCGGCCCTAATAAGTATTTCTATGGGGTTTTGGTGTGAGTGACACTTGAGGACACTTAATTGATGCAAAGTGCCATCCCATGCCATGGAGTCTGGTTCAAAAACAGCACCTCCCTCTGCCCCCGCCCAAGCCCACACCCAGCTGTCACCTCTGAGGCCTTGGTAAAATCAACATTGCCTGGGCTGGGCCAGGAGCTTATCTGCCCTAGGGCCGAGGCAGGGAATCAAGTGTGTCATTTGTTGGCAAGAGACGCTGACACAAAGCCAAGGCTTAAGAAAGACAAGAGCAGTTGCGCAAAGCATATAAAACTTAGAGCGTGCCCAACACTGTGGGTGAGTTGCTTTCTGAGGTCAGATTTCCTGGTTTGGTTACAACGGTCAGATAAGATACTGATTATAGGGGTGCCTGGGTGGCTTAGTCAGACACTTAGTGTCTGTCTTTGGCTCAGGTTATAATCCCGGGGTCCTAGGATCAAGCCCCACATCAGGCTCTCTGCTTGGGAGGAGCCTCCTGCTCCCCCTGCTTGTGCTCTTTCTCTGCCAAATAAGTAAGTTAAATCTTTAAAAAAAAAAAAAAAAGATACTGATGATAGTGAATAGGTGAATGGAATGAAGCCAGAATGAGTAGTTCCTAGAGCCGTTATGTTGCTGTGAATCCAGGGGAGTGGAAAGTGATTTTGAAATCTTTGCAACACACCTGTGACCAGAGCTAACCCACTAGCATAGGCACTAAGACAGGGAACACGGGCCACCACCTCAGTCCCCAAGTGGAAGAAGATATGATCAGCCAAAAATTCCCAGAGCCAGTGGAAATCTAGGGGTTGTGTCCTCTTCCGTTCCTTCTCAAGTTCTGTAGCCATTTGTGTGACTTTCTTCCTTCAAGACTCCAGTAGATGTGAACTGAGGAAAGAGCCTCTCTTACCCATCCCTCTTCTAATTCAAATTTAGGGAAAAGTGGAAGCAACTTTTTATTTCCCCCCAAAGGCCCACTTCCCCGAAGACACTGGCTGAAGAGCTCTTACCATCTCTTTGCTCCTCCACGAAGTTCTCAAATTCGTTCCTTTGTTCCTCGTAATATTCTCTCCGCAGCTCATCAGCCCGCAGTTTCTGCCTGTTCTCCGCTGGGAAATGGCAAGAAGCAAGATTTGCCTCCAAGAATCGGGGCAGAGGCACGCATTTAGGGGGACAGGAACACTGATCATTTGGCCTGAGAAACTTGAACCTGGTGGGGAGAGGTAGTTTGGGGGGCTTCGCGAAGATGGTTTACTCTTGGCACAGACTTTAAAACTTGAAGGAACCAGGAACTCACCCCATCCAAGCACCACATTTTGCAAATGAGAAAAGCAGTTTAGCTTCACTCATAAAATTAGTGGTGCATCTGAGTATACTGGGTCAGTTAGAAACTAGAAATCCAATTTAGAAATGAATTCTAGAAGGAATAATCAGCTTAAAGTTTATTTCACATTGGGGACGCCTGGGAGGTTCAGTCAATCAAGCATCTGCTTTTGGCTCAGGTCATGATCTGAGGGTCCTGGGATCAAGTCCCACATTGGGCTCCAAGCTCCCATTGGGCTTTTCCCTCTCCCTATGCCCCTCCCCTGCCTGTGTTCTCTCTCTCTCTCATGCACTCCCTCTCTCCAAAAAATAAATAAAATTATTTTAAAATAGTAAAGTTAATTTCAAGTTAATACCTTCAAGTCATCTTTGAGCAGCTGTCACAGCCAAAATGTGTGCCAGGAACAGATTAAAGAGGCAAGTAAGAAAGATTCTGTCCCTCTATTTTAGAGGCCTATAATCCAGATAAGGAGAAAAATACAAAAATATCATATCCAGCAGAATGGCTGCTGTGATAGAAATGTATACAGGGCACAGTGATGTTGGGGATGAAAAAATGAGGTAGGAAGATCTGAAAGGATCCTTGGTATCCATGTTGTCCTTAGGCTGTTCCCTCCCTTTGTGTGGGCTGGCCTTAATGATTCTCTTCTAATGAACAGAACTTGGCAGACATGATGGAATGTGGTTTTCTTCTTGGGCATCTCGTTCTGAGCAAAGCCAGCTGCCATGTTGTAAGCAGTCTTACGGAGAGACCCACTCATGGCAAGAAAATGGTGGCCTTGACGGATAGTCAGCAAGGCATTGAGGCTTGTTTGAAGGCAGATCTTGCAGTTGGGCCTTGAGAGGACTACAGCCTGGAATAGGTGCTGAGCCTGAGACCCCCACCTAAGGCATATCTGGACTGCTGAGCAACTTAGGAGACAGTAAATACGGTTTTAAGTTGCTAAATTTGGGGTCCGTTGGCACACAGCAATAGGGAATTGGTACAGAATATGAGATGATCAGGTAAACTTCCTGATGTTGAAGATACTGACTTCTGGTATCCCTTATTTTGTAAAGCAATGCATTCTAGTAAAGTTGGCTATAAACATTTTTTTTTTAATTTTATTTATTTGAGAGAGAGAACAGGGAGAGGAGAAGGGCGAAAGGGAAAGAGAATCTCAAGCAGAATCTACACTGAGCATGGAGCCTGACGTGGGGATTGATCTCATAACTCTGACCATGGCCTTGATCTCATGACCCTGACCTTGAGCAGAAACTAAGAGTCGGACATGGTAACATTGGGGTGCATACCTCTGTGGTCAGAAGAAATACCCCCAGTGATAATTGAAAACTGTCACCAAGAATGTATAAATATGGTGACCATTCCTTGCCAGTTGAACAGTGAAGCCCCCCAGCAGCACCTTGAGCCCCAGTGGGAATCCCCTCTGCCCCCCCACCCCACCCAAACACCATATCACACTTCACCAGCAGGTGCAGCTGATCCTCACTTGCTTCAATTTAGCCTGAAAAAAATCTTTCTAGATTGGGAGATCTTTTGGTGTAAAATAGTTTCCAGGTTCATCTATTTCTAGCCTTAAATCTTGACCTCTTTGGTATGAGAGCTCTGGTTGTCTGAAGGAAATTATTGAAAACTCTCTTAGTATCAAAACAATTGCTTTTAACTGGGCTTCAACTGGACAAATCCACAACAGTAGGAAGGCCATGTCTGGTGCAGGAACTGTCCCTCAAGGACACCTCACACCCCTCTGGTATGATCACATCAAAGGGGAGACCGAGGCACCTTTATCCCCATCAGCTTAGCTGTGCAGGAGGAAATCGGAAGACCAGTGATGATGGAAGCAGAGAAACTGAGGAAGCCGTTGGGTTCCTGCCCCACCCCATATTACAGTGGTGCTAGGACAAACAATGGAGCGTTTCTTTGTGCAATAATTAATACCATGAACCATCTGAAATGTTTGAAAGTTAAGGGGCCTACCATAATAAGTTAATTAATTAAATACCTGTTATTTATATTACATTATTTTTTTTAACTCAGAGTAAAAAATCCAGTTACCTGTGAATTGGTCTCAGTGCAGATTTCTTAGGTAAATCCCACGCTTTTCCCACACTATGTCTTTACCGATATAGTTGTAGGACTCTTGAGTCTGGCAGAAGGAATTGGTTCTCCAGTCCTTCCCCCACACTTACCCCCCTTGCCCCATATCCACACATTTCTTAGGAGGGAATTGAGGCTCAGAGAGGTTCAGTGACCTAATCAAAGTCACACAGTTGTCAAGGCATAGCTTGGGACAAACCAGAGCCCACACTCACTACTTGGCCCAGAACACACCTTTCACCTTATCATCCCCCTTATGACCCACCCTGAGCTCCAGTGTTGCTTCAGGTCCCAGAAACCCCATGGAGATGGGAGAGAAAGGGGTTTGGAGTGTAGGAAGCAAGTGCTTAATGAGCCATCACCAATTCCTAAAGAAGCATCTTCCATTTCTATGAACTTCAAAAAAGAAGCCATCTTCCCAAATTGCCTTTCTGGGAGTACGACAAATGGGGCCCTTGACTTAGCAAGGGCCAGGAACAATTTAATTCTTTGGACAAAATGCCACACTGACACCGTGCATTGTGTACATCCCTTCTCAGCTTCTGTGTTTCATTCTGAGTGCCTCCTGTCATCCTAAAGGAACCTCCTGCATCTTCACCTTGAAGCTTAGAGATGTCAGGTGCCTGTTTCCTGGTTCCAGATTCCAGCCTATCTTTGTCACTTGCCTTTCACACAGCCTGAGACATAACTGAGCATTGTTCTCCTGTCCATGCATGGGACTCGGGCGCATCCTAACGTCCTCACCAGGCTGTCCTGGACCACCACAACTGACACACACAGCTTCTGTTTGAGGTGAGAGACCTCTGGTTCTGAATCAGCTTATGAGGATGGAAACTACTTGCCTTTCCTACAAGAAGAGGCTGCTTCTCTGATTTCCATCAAGAACTGCCCAGCCTTCATCATAGCCCTTCCTGTGTTTCTGGATGTTTGCTAACTTCTCAATCTCAAGTTGGGTGAGGCCTGGAGATTTTCCCAGTGTAATTCGTACTTATCCAGTTGGTTGGGGTCTGGGGGAAAGGAATTTCATCTCCACACATTTTCATCATTTGAAAACAGTCCTGTTATTTTTACTGAGCAAGTAAGCCTTGCTGAGCGTGCCGAGGGACACAAAGAGTTTATTCAGACACACGCGCAAGTAATGAGTCAAGCCACAGACTCACTCAGAGACAGATATCAGAGTCCTTGGAAGAATCTAGTTCAAGGGCAAAAAACTTAGATGCCTTCAAGGGTCAGCAGGTCATGGAAATGAGGGTCCCTGCCAGGCAGGGGAAGCCAGGGCCTACTTCAGACTGAGAGGGAGACACACTTCCAAGCTCAAAAGCCTTCCAGAGGCATTGGAAACCAAAATAAAAAATGAAAACAAAAACCACTACTGGCTGAATACTACAATATCAGGGGCTTATAAATAAGGAAACTTGGGGCCAAGGAGAGGAAGCTGTCACCAACTCCACAGTCCCAGCTCCCAGTCCCAGGTGCCCTCTCCCTGCCTCTAGTGCTGTTGGTAGCTGTTGCGCATGAGGCGCTGTCTGATACCCCCAGAAAGCACACCTAGATACTGTGTTCTCTCCTGACTAGAACCTATTTCTGCTTCCGTTTGAAACTACCTGATATTGGGAGGCATCTCAGTCTCTATTAAGTGCTTTCGATGTAGCACTACCCCTTTTCATTCCTTACCCTGTCAGTGTAGTCCAAGATGTGATCTGCAGCTGAGGAAATGTGGAATTCCTAATTCAGAGCCTCCATCACTTGGATACCCAATGGCCTAGGTGGAGGCCCTCCTTGGTCCCCTTGTAGTCCCCACAGCCCAGCTGACTGTGAGAAAGGAATGGGAGGTGCAAGCAGAAGGCAGACCTCCAGCAAACTTACCGTTGGCCTCGTCTCGGGATTTGGGGGACCGCTTGCCCCGCTTCTTGAGGAAATTGGAAGCATCTGATTCCTGCATGAAGATCTTCTGTTTCACATCTAAAACCCGAGAGAGGCCAGTCACAACCAACCCAGGCTTGCCAGGACCACCACAGTGGCTGGCCTCCCTGCCTTGCACCCCTGGGTGGCCCTTGCACTCACCTTCCTGGACATCTTGTCTTGCCACCTGCTGGGTACCCACTGACGCACCAGTCCCCTCCTGCAGCACTGTGGGAGAGCACAGGGTGAGGGACACAGCACCTCAAAGGGAGCCCTCACCCAGAGCTGGGCTGGGAGAGTCCTTCCCCACCACTGTGACTTACCAGACCCCAGTGTGGGTCCCTGGAACCCTCACATCCCAACCCCAGAGCAGTCTCGCCAGGAAACCACTAAATAAGCTGTTCTTTCTATGTTGTGTTACAATACACACACACACACACACACACACACACACACACACACACACATACACACACACACCAGGCACAGCCCTCTTAACAGTAAACACCCCCTCTTTCTACCTGGACCAGCTGAACAGCCTCACCTAACACCAGTCCTCTCCATACTCACTGGTCAGGAGCACAGCAGATGAGAGACAGGAGGCCAGAAAGAGCTGTCTCCAGGCCATTTTTGGAACCGCTGAGGCTCTGTTTGGGAACCACAGGACAGAGAGGGTTCTACAGACCCTGAAGCCAGCCACCAGATTCCTCACGTCTGTGCCAGGCATGCCAGGAGGGAGGGAGGCAGGAGACCTGGATGCCCCTTGGTGGGGGGGGGGGCATGGGAGGGGTCTCAGCTGCGGCTTCCATTGGCTGCTCCTCCTGGAGCACTGGAGATGTTTTTGGCGTCTGCAGACCTTTACAGAAGCAGAGCCTGTCGTTGTCCAGCCCCAGCTGAGACAGTTTTGGAGTGGCCTTTCCAGGATTCCACACCCAAGGAGCTGCTGTTGGAATGCCCAGCCCTTGAGTCCGCGATTCAAAAGACTCAAAGAGATCCTGGCATCTGCTTCAGGGGAGGTGGGGACCCTCGTCCTGGAGGCTGAAGCCAGTTGGGGGAAGGGAGCGGGCCTCAGTGGGAGACTGACTGAGATATCAGGCAAGGAAGTACCAGAAAGCCTAGAAGACCCCCTCAGGTAACCCTCACATAGACACACAGGCTGTTAAAACAGTAACCAGAGTGTATCCCCCAGCTGATGTTCACTGTCAAGCAAAACACAGACCTCTGTGGTGGGGTCCCAGTGCCCTTTCAAGACTGAGGAAAAGAGGCAGTCTGCCTTTCACTGCAGAGGGGAAACAGTGCACAGTGTGTGAAGACCCACAGCTGAGCATGTGTCTCTAGAAGGAGACAAAGGCACAACTCATGTAGGAGAGGAAGTGAGTTCCTGGAAGTGGGAACACCAATGGGATCAGAGCTCTGTAGGGCCATCGGAGTGTAGTCCCTTTGAAGATATGTTCTTGACATTGTCATTTATTATGAACAATCCTCAACTCTTTGTTACTCGTTGAAGAATTGTACTTTGAACATTGCTTAGAGTTTTCTTAATGGCAGCCATCACTAGACCTAGAGCACAGCCCACTCCTACCTGAACGCATAGGGAGAGGAGGGGAACCCATGGGAGTCATGTCCCTCAATTGTCTCTTCAGTTAACTTCTTGGTCATACTTGGCATGGCAAAGCTAAATGAGGCCATTTTGAGGAAATGCAGGCCATTTAATAATAACAGAACCCAGGAACATGGAGAGTGGGAGATAGGCAGGACCGAGGTCACAGGAAGGAGTTTGGTTTCCATCTTTGTGAGGTAGCTTAGTGTGTAGACTATAAGCACAGACTCTGGCCAGGCGCCCTGGACTCAACTGAAGCTCTAGCCTTGGCCAGCTGCATGGCATTGGGCAAGTCACTTACCTCTCCATGCCTACTCCCTTCCTTTGTCATACAGACCGATGTAAGGATTGGAGGTAACACATCTGAAGTCAGAATGGTGCTTGATGCACATGAAGCATTGGATATGTTTTTACTATCATGACACAGTCATGAGCCATTGAATGATTCTGAGCAGACAAGTGACAGGAGGGTTTTTTTAGGAACACTATCATCCCAGTGATGTGGAGGGTGGGAGGGATTAAGCACTAGGACTTAGGGAAGGCTTTTGCATTAATCCAGGTGGGAGATGGTGTCAGCAAAAGGCAGGAGGAGCAGGAATGAAGAAGACAGAGCATTTCAAAAGACTGAAGAAAGAAACTGTAGGACTCAACTGATTAGCTAGCGAGAAGCTGGGAAATATGCATTCAGATGAGTCCCGTGTTTCTGGTTTGGGGAACTGGGTGATTGGATGACAAGACCATTCAATGAGGTGGAGAACACAGGAGGAAGTTCGAAGGACGTGCATTGGACAAATCAAGTATCTGACACTTCTGGGATCTTCTAATGGCAAATCCAGTGACCTTCTCATTTTCCCACAACAGTAATTTTGTGAATATGTTAAACCATCACCACAATCAACTTTAGGACGCTTTCATCACCCCAAAAAGACATCCCATACCCATTAGCAGACATTCCCCAATTTTTTCAACCCCCAAAGCCCTAGGCAACCACTAATCTACTTTCTGTCTCTGATATTCTTGTTCTGGGCATTCCATCTAATTGGAATCATACAATCTGTGATGCATTGTGACTGTATTCAAGGTTCATTTCTGTTGTAGCCCACGTCAGCACTTCATTTCTCCCTACTACAGAATAATATTCTATTGTACACATATGCCATATTTTATTTATCCTTTCATCACTTAATGGGCATTTGGGTTGATTGTACCTTTTGACTATCATAAATAAGGTTGTTATGAACACTTTGTGCACAGTTTTGAGTGGACATACGTTTTTATTTCTCTTGGGTAAATACCTAGGAGCAGATGTTAGGTCATATGGTACCTTTGTACTTTTGAGGGACTTTCACATTATATTTTCCAACTTCATTTACTCATCTTCCTTCTCAAGTGTTCTGAGATCTCTTTGAAGAGAAGTTTCTATCTTACTCTATGGAAATGATGCCCAGCACAGAATAGGTACTTCATAAATGTTTGTTGAATTAGTCAGTGAAAATACTCTTGAGTGAGGGCATTAAAAGGGAACATTTATAAGCTTATTTCAATGGGCTATTCATAAGAAGATACCCACACAGGGACCCAGAATTTCTAAGTTAACATCACTGGGTCCAGGATTATTCTCAAGCAGCAGGAACAAATTTTGTGGAGCACTTATGGATTGCCTTAGAGGATGGCCTAGTTGGCTTTAACATTCTCCTCAACTTGACCAAAGTTTAGACAGTTTTCTTCATGATGATAGGCCCCTGACCTCCCTTTTATTAGAGTATTTACTTTAGAAAACTGCAACTGTAACTTCTCTCTCTGCCCCTTTGAAGTCTATGCAGATCTCTTCTCCTAGTCTCGTGCTGCTTTTTCAATCTAGGATTGTCTTTCTTAGGGACCTTGGGACTTTCTTTTCAAAACGAAAATATCAAATGAGATAGCACCCCTGTCTCCCAATCTCTGTGGGAGGAAAAACATCTGGCTTTGGTGGGCACCTTGCTCCAATTGTGAAGGGCAGTTCACAATTCCCCCCACCCCACCTCTTAAAATCCCTCCAGGTCCTTTCTTCAGTGAAATTGAGTTTAGCATCACTCCTCTGTTGCATACTCCTCTAAAAATAAATAAATGTGTCTCATATATATATATCCCCCTGCCCATTTGATAGGGAGAATTAAGGATTATACCAAAAGAGGGACTCATGACCCTGGAAACCGGGGGATCCCCAGAACTCAACATCCTCAGGAGTCCCCATAACAAATATAGATGAGCATTTTTCCTGCTACCTCCTCAGGTCTCAGGAGTGGTGAGAATAAAACACCTTAGACGGAATGTGAAGGCTTGTTTCTTGAGCAAGAGTGACAGTTGACGAAAACTGTTTCAGTGTTTTTGTTGTGCCTCCGGAGCTGACTGTGTTGACACAGTTGGGTGTGCAAAATGAGAGCTTCGTGAGTCAGGACATGTCTGAAACCTTCCTCATTTCTTATCTTCTTGTAAAAGACATCATTTCTCCAAGTGCCTAGCCAGAGTTTTATGGAACTTCTTAGTATATGTGCTGCCGAAGCAAGCACTATTATGGAACTTCTTTACAGCTTTTCCCCTCCCATATTACAGAATATTATTAGTCCCTATGAAAATGATTTCTAGAGGTCTCCCTGAAGAATTAAGCCTGAGAGGAGATGTCTGTATTCAAAAAAAGGCATGGAACATTCTATAGCTGCATAGAGTACTGCTAGGAGAACACCCATGTCTGGGTTGATATCAGCAGGCAAGCACTCTGATGGCTATACTATTACTAAAATATTAAAATACTTTCCTGTTAGTAGATAAGTTGCCACTTTACTGAGCCATCTTCCCAAAGCCCTCTACTGCCGCCAGGGCTCCGTGCTCTCCCCCAGAACCCATGCTTTCCACAATCCATTCTTGAAAGGGGTGATGTTTGGCCCACCAGGGAGCCTGCAGAACCCTGCTCTGCTCCCACAGCCAGCCTTGATTCTGATTGATCAGTGCCTGTCCTGTGCCAGCTAAATGTATCACCGATCACTCTGAACTCGGGGCTTTCTGATTACTCACTGTTCCTCTGAACTTGCCTTGTATTTTGTTCACCTCTTCTCTTTGTCACCTCTGTTCTGTTTTCTGTGTGATGTACTACCCCCAACCACTGTCAAAATTTCCATACCATGGGCGCCTGGGTGGCTCGGTTGGTTAAGCACCTAACTTTGGCTCAAGTTATGATCTCAGGTCCTGGGATCGCCTCTCACTTTGCCCCTCCTCCTCCTCCTTCTTCTTTCTTTCTCAAATAAATAAAATCTTTAAGAACAAAAATCCCATACCTACTACAAAGCAGGGCATATGTTAGGGATATGTATGAGAGATGGATATGTATCAACTGGAAATGTTTTCAAAGACTTGGCCACATGGTGTCGTAATGGTTGTTGACAAGAGGAAGCTGTAACAGTGTAGGCAACCAGATGACCCTTTATGGGAAGAAGTCCAATGCTAAGGATTTATTGCTCTAGGACATGATAATAGCTTATCAAGTGAAGCTACTTTAGATCTAGCTAGCAAGACTTGGGTATATCTTACTGAGGCCGGATTCCAGCACAAACCCCAGTCTCACCAGGCCTTCGCCCCATGACCAAATTCCCAAGATGCAGCCAAAGCAGATCCCCAACGTAGAGCAGGGTAGAGACTAATTTTCTGGACTGTACCATAATCCTCATATGGAGAGACTCAAATATTTTCACCCTTGGATGGATGGAGGTGCATTCACTTTGCTCTGAAGGTCTAGAGATAGGGATCTCACATTTGACTATACATTCAGATCTCCCTGGTGCTGTAAAAATACATAGTGCCTGGACCTCAACATTTGCGTGTGTGTGTGTGTGTGTATGTGTAATCAGTAAGTGCTGATTCAAAATCCCCAATTTATTTTTTGCCATTTGCCATTTTTTGAGGTATAATTGACAAATGGAAGTTGTCTGTATTTAACCTGTACAACTGTGTTGATGTATACATTGTGGAATAATCATCATAATCAAGCTAATTAACATCCATCATCCCAACTTCTAAGGTTCTTGTTCAGTTTATGTGAAGTCTGAGCACCAATATCTTTTATAAACATTTGAGATGGTTATAATGAACAGCTAAGGTTAGGAACAGCTGGTGCAAGTATATATAGCTACTGATCATACATGTGTACATATGTACATGCATATATATACACACACATTCAGAGACTGATCCGAATTTTTTTTAAAGATTTTATTTGTCTGAGAGAGAGAGAGCAGGATCGGGAGAGAAGGAAACGCAGACTCCCTGCTGAATGGGGAGCCCGATGGGGGGGCTCGATCCCAAGACCCCAAGATCAAGACCTGAGCTGAACTCAGATGCTCAACTGACTGAACCATCCAGGTGTTCCTCCAGTTTTTTATTAATGTGTGTGTGTGTGTGTGTGTGTGTGTGTGTGTGTGTGTGTTGAAAAAACTTGTAATGGGAGTGGTCTTGATTTTCTTCCTTTAGTTTTTTGGGGGTTCTTTTTTTCAAGTTTTGTACAGTGGTCATACAATCATTTCTAATTCCAAGGGAAAAAGCCAAAGTGCTATTTTTAAAATAACTTTGCTTTCTAGATCAAGTTCATCTCTCTGAATGAGCCACTTAAATACCCATCTGATTTCTCCCCACTGAATTCCTCCCAGCCTGTGACCACTCCAGTGCACCCATCCCTTCATGGAGACTACAGATGCTTGCTCTCTGTTCCTTGTTGGTATCATGCCTCCCCCTAGCCACAGAGTGCCCAGAGGGCAGGGTCTGGCATGTCTTTGCAGGAATAGAGGTATTATTGATAACCTGGGCCTGAGCTGGTGCCAGGAGTCCTTCAGTTCTCTGAACAAAGGCGCTCTCTCTCTGTCTCTGAAGATGAAGCACAGAGTGGCTTTCTGGTCTCCAGATGGGCTATCTGGGAGAACGGAAGGGAAAGGATGCATTGGCATGGTCTGTGGAAGAACATACAAGTGAGGTCTGTGGGATAAGAAGTGTGGGCCAAGCTGGCTAGGGTCCCTGTCTGTCCAGGAATCTGGTGAATGTATGGCTTGTATTCTGAGCTCTCCTCAATTCTGGCAGCTTGGCACGTCTGAAGGCAGACCCGGGGAGGAGAGGAACTGAGCCATGTCAGGAAGTCTGGGCAGCGATGAGAGGAAAATAGGCACAGAGGGCCCTGTCTTGCCATCCTCGTGGGGATGGCTTTGAAGTCAAGCCTCTGTGGGGGCTCTACTAGGCTAAGTCCTGCATGGCAGGCCTGGGAAACCAAAGGGACTGGAAATAGAGGTAAGACCCCAGCCTTCTTCCTCCTAGTAGATGTCAAAGTGCATCTAACTTGGAAGAAGAAAGCATCATCTTCTGTGACTTCCCAGTTGTACCCCAGCACTGGGGAATATATTAGGCTGTAGCTTCCCTAAAGTTTGGACACACTAGGACTACAAAATGCTTGAAGATGAAAGGGTTACAGGGTCAAATAAATTTGGGGACCAGATTCACAAGGCAGAAGCATATTAAAGATTCTGACAAGTCCTGCAGCTGGAAAATCCCAGCATCCCTCCAAATTTAATTGACCATACCATCTTTATTCATGGAGCACCTATTTAAATATAGGGCCTGCTTTGGAAAGATCTGAATTGGTTACTTTATGGCAAGAGAGTCCATAGCTAGAGTGGTAACTCTTTGTCAGTAACTCAATTCCATTTCCAAGAAAAGGCATAAACTGGGGTACCTGGCTGGCTCAGTCAGTAGAGCATGTGACTCTTGATCTCAGGATTGTAAGTTCAAGCCTCATGTTGGGTGTAGAGATCACTTAAAAATAAAATCTTGGGGTATCTGGGTATCTCAGTGGGTTAAGCCTCTGCCTTCGGCTCAGGTCATGATCTCAGGATCATGGATGGGATCGAGGGATTGAGCCCCACATCGGGCTCTCTGCTTAGCAGGGAGTCTGCTTCCCCCTCTCTCTCTCTGCCTGCTGCTTGTGATCTCGATCTCTGTCTCTCTCTGTCAAATAAATAAATAAAATCTTTAAAAAATAAAATAAAATAAAATCTTTTTAAAAAAAGAAGAAAAAGCGTATTTTAATAAGTATTACATATTTGGGTCACTGCCCTGCCCTCAAATAATACACTGGCCAATTGACAGATAAATAACTGGAAACAGTTATTTTTGTTTTTGTTTTTTTTAAATTACAACATAATAGGCTGTGAGCACCAGTCATTGATAGGGACAAAGAATTGTCTAGGAAAGAGAGTGGTCACTGTAAGCAGGAAAGCTTCTAGCAGAGTACCGGTATAGAGAAAGATGCAGGTTTTTGAAGGATGAACACAGAAGGCCTCAGGAGGGAGAACCAGGGGAAGCATTCTAAACTGGGGTTATTTGCTTTTTATAAAGCAAGAAATCCAACAAAGGAAGGATAAATATAGATGTGGACACACAGAAGAAGGAAAATCGTGTCCCTCATATGTCCAACTTTGGACCAGATTAAAAAGATTAGGGTAATCTGTTCTGACCAGTGAGAATATCAGAAAAAATGGCATCTCATCCTATGACCTACTTAGATTCTGATTACCAGCCTTTTGAAACACAGCCCAACTCAGGGCATGGAGCTCAAAAATCATTTTCATTTGCATATAAACAAAGCCTTAAGCATATAATAAATCTGTCCTAGAAACAGCAGCCCTTGACATCTCATTACATGTACACCATCCTTCAGGCCATCATTTCTTCTGACATCTCTGGGAACTCAGAGCAAGTGACAAGCCATGGCCATTGCTGCCAGGGCAGGCTCCTGCCCCAGCCCTCTGCTGCCAGACAGTCCCCAAGGAAGTCTGGCTACCTGGCTACCCAACTGGCTGCCTAGCTCAGGAGCCTAGCTCTTAATTTGTTTTGATTTTTTTTGTTTGTTTGTTTCTGTTTTTGCTGAAGTAAAGCAAGGGAAGTGGTTACTCTAAGATCTTACAAAGTCTTAACAGCATGAATTGTCAATAATGATAAAATTGTTAAAATTGGAAAAGAAAACAAAGTCCCTAGGCCCCAGATCCTTGCCACTTGGCAAGGAACAGCTTGTCATGTCTTGGAACAGCTGATTCTAGGAAGGGCAACTAGAGATGGACTGATAGAGAAGCAGCTGCTGGAAGCCTGGGCAGAAAGGAGGCCAGTCCTTGAGCTCTCATCCTTATAGAAATAGCCGGGGAGCGAGAGAAGCAGAGACTGGCTGTCATGTGGCACAAAGAGGATGGGGATAGAGTGTTCCAAGTATATGAATAACTGTTCAGGAAAAAGATGAGAGGGGCGCCTGGGTGGCTCAGTGGGTTAAGCCTCTGCCTTCGGCTCAGGTCATGATCTCAGGGTCCTGGGATCAAGCCCCACATCAGGCTCTCTGTGCAGAGGGGAGCCCACTTCCCCCTCTCTCTCTGCCTGCCTCTCTGCCTACTTGTGATCTCTCTCTCTCTCTGTCAAATAAATAAATAAAATCTTAAAAAAAAAAAAAAAGATGAGAGCGATCTGTGATCGCACAGGGAGTCTGTCTGGCCTCCAGGCCAGAATCACTACATTTGATTCTTCAGGACAAACTTCAACCTCATGGTGGTGGGGGGATTATCAGCATTTCAGAGATAAGATCGCTGAGGACCCCCTTTTCCTCACCGGGGTCCTACACAAATTTTAAGAACAAGACAGAGCAGTAGGTGAAGGTTGAAATGTCGCCTTTACGGCTCAAAATCAAGAGTGTAAGGAGCCAGCAATGTAGACCAGTTCCGGTTGTTCCACATTTTCACCAACATCTGGTAGTGTTACTATTTTTAATTTAGCTGGTTGAGTGAGTGTTAATAAAACTATATCACATTATGGTTTCGGTTTGTATTTCCCAGATGACTAAGGATGTTGAGCACTTTCTCATGTTCTTATTGGCCATTTGTATGTATTCCTTTGTACAGTTTCTGTTTAAGTCTTCTGCTCATTGTTTTTTTATTGGTCTGTGTTATTATTAAAGATTGTTTATGTTCTCCATACAATATTTTGTCAGTTACAAATTTTTAAATACTACGTTCAAGGTTTCTCTATTTTCTTATATGAGTGTTATATAATCCACCTTGAGCTGATTTTTGTGTATGGTATGAGATCGGAGTCAACATTCTGTTTCTTCTCCTTACAGATATCCAATTGTTCCAGCACCATTTGACAAATTTTTTTTCCTTTCTCCATAGAAGTGCTTTGCTGCATCTGTCAAAAATCACCTGTCTCTGTGTGATTATTGTGTTCCTTTGATCTGTTTGTCTCCCCTTAAGTCAATAACAATTGTCTTGATTTCTATGACTTTTTTAGGTCTTAACAGTGCATGGCATAAGACCTCCAACTGTTGTTTCTTCTTTTGTTATTCTGCATGCTTCTCTACTTCCATATACATTTTAGAAGCACTTTAGAGAGATTAATTTGGGGAGAATTGCAATCTTAACAGTATTGGGTCTTCCAATCAGGGGCATAATGTTCCTTTCCATTTATTTTGATCCTCTAATGCCTTGCAACAATGTTTCATACTGTTCTGTAGAGAGGCTCTGCACAACTTTTGTTGAATTTATCCCTAAGTATTTTATGGGTTTTTTTTAATGGAATTTAGATTTTTTATTTTCTGTTTACCGCTAATATGTACAAATGCTATATATTTTTGTGTTGACCTTTTATACTGCAATCTTGTTCAATTTCCTTTTTATAGTAGGCTTTTATAGATACTTAAGGATTTTCTATGTATGCAGTCATGTTGTTTGTGAATGAGTTTTCCTTCTCTCTTTCTAATCTGGATGCTTTATGTTCCCTTAGCACGGCAACTGAAGTCTATGGTAAGAGGTTGCTTAGAAGTGGAAGAGTACCATTTCGGCACTAAGTGTGGTGTCAGCAGTTGGTTTTCTGCAGGTGTCTTTTATCAGAATGAGATCATTTCCTTCTACTTCTAGCCTGTTCACTGGCTTGGCTTGTCATTACTGTAACTGGCTTTTTTGTCAAATGTTTTTACTGCCTCTACTGAGATAATCCTATGATTTTTTTTTCTTTTATGATATGATAATATGATAGATTACCTTGATTGACTTTCAAATGTGAAACCCACACCTTATATTCCTGTAGTAAACCCTACTTAGTGATACTAGATTATCCTGATTATTTTCTGCTGAATTGTACCTCTCCTATTTTATTTAGAGTTTTGAGGTCTGTGTTCCTGGCAACCGGTCTGTAGTTACTTTGAAATATCTTTTACTGGTTTTGGTGTGAAGGTAATGCTGGCCTCCTAGAATGAGTTTGAGAGTATTCTCTCCTCCTCTTCTTTCTCAGAGACTGTGTGTAAGATTTCACATCATCTCTTCTGCAAATGTTTGATAAAATTCACTAGTGAAGATATCAGAACTAACAGTTTTCTCTGAGCGTGGAGTTTTATGGGAAGTTTTAAACTACAGCCTCATTTTCTTTAAGATAGATATATGGATATATGGCTATTCAGATCTTCTATTTGATGCCAGCTGCCAGATTTATTGGCAGAAAGCTGCACCTAATATCCTGTTCTTAATCTATTCCTGTTTCTGTGCTGTGTATTGATGACCCTCTTTCATTCCTGAAATCGGAAACTCACATTTTCTTTTTATTGATTTTATTAATCTTTTCAAAGAACCAACTTTGGTTTTCATTGATTCCCCCCCCCACTGCTTGTCCATTTTCTATTTAATTGACTTACACTCTTTATTACTTCTTTTTTATTTTATTTATTTATTTTTTTATTTCCAGCATAACAGTATTCATTATTTTTGCACCACACCCCGTGCTCCATGCAATCCGTGCCCTCTATAATACCCACCACCTGGTACCCCAACCTCCCACCCCCCGTCCCTTCAAAACCCTCAGATTGTTTTTCAGAGTCCATAGTCTCTCATGGTTCACCTCCCCTTCCAATTTCCCCCAACTCCCTTCTCCACTCTAAGTCCCCATGTCCTCCATGCTATTTGTTATGCTCCACAAATAAGTGAAACCATATGATAATTGACTCTCTCTGCTTGACTTATTTCGGATGGAACTAGAGCGTATCATGCTTAGCGAAATAAGTCAAGCAGAGAAAGACAACTATCATATGATCTCCTTGATATGAGGAAGTGGTGATTCTTTATTACTTCTTTTGTTTTATTTTTTTTTTTTAGCTTCTTAAGAGGGAAGTTTAACTCTAATAAGCTTATTTCTTTTCTTCTTTCTTCTTTTCTAATATAAGCATTTAAAGTCATAGAGTACTCTGTCAGTACCCCTCTAGTTACATATCACAAATTTTGATATGTTGTGTTTTTGTCATTTGTTTCTAAATGTTTTCTGAACTCCCCTGTGATTCCTTTGACCCATGTGTTATTTAGAAGTATGTTGTTTAATTTCCAGATAGGGATTTTCCAGATAACTCTTGCAATAAAATGTATGGTCAGAAAATCAATTTTACATGATTTCAGTCCTTTGAAATTTATGGAGACTTGTTTTATGACCAGCACTTAGTGTATGTCGATAAAAATTTGGGTTCACTTTGATTTCTGCAGTTGTTGACTGTCATGTTTTTTCAACATCAAGGTCTAAAAAAAAAACTTTTGAGGAACACCTGGCTGGCTCAGTCACTTGCGCATGACCCTTGATCTCAGTGCTATATGTTGGAGCCATGTGTTGACGTAGAGCCTACTTTAAAAAATTTTGTTTTTTAAAAACTGGGATTCTCCTCACAGCTTTTAAGGTGGTAGCTACAGTTTGCTTATACATTTAAATAATTACAAGTGACTTTAGGCATATTATAGGCATTCACATTTTTAAGTAGAGTTACCATATTGCTCTTTTAAATATATGGAAGGGAATCCAAATACAGTAGTGATTTCACAGCCACCATCACCCATTTTCTTAAAAAAAAAAAAAATGCATGAACATGTTCTTCTATAACACTTGGAAATTTGGTAGACTTCCCTCTTCCTCCTTGAACCCTTATTTGCAATCTGTTGGGCTGATATGGCAAGTAGCAAGACCCTAGAGCCTTTCCATTCCACTTCTTCACAAAGTATTTTCCTAATGCTGTGTATCTTTAAGCTTGTAAGTAATTTATTTATCACCATATCACACTTCTCTATCAGTGTTTTGTGTTTTTTGGTGTTTGGGGTTTTTTTCTGAAACCATAATCACCAGTGTTAGAATTTTTCTTCTGGATTGAGTTGTCATTATAGTTAATATTAGTGCATAACTGATCAAACAACATAATTACTACTTACTAAATTAGAAACAACAGTTGATGACTTGTAGGTGTTTCATTAAACACTTCTTTGTGAAATGAGTGTCATTGTTTGCAAATTAGATTATATATATGTGGGTGATTATTCTTTTTAGGTTGGGACAAGATTCAGCAACAGTATTTTTCCTCTTTTTTCATTTTTATTGATAGAAGAACTGATGGAACTGATGAACTGATGAAACTGTATTTTTCTTGTAAATACATAGATGAGACAAGGATTTTTAGTACAGTAGCTGTCACCCAATTCTTTTAAAGTCTTCTGAGTTATAAGCCAAAAATCTCTAGTGATCTATCATGAAATATTATTTATAAAGACCTATCAGCTGACAGGTCTATTAGGCCTTCTTTCAATTTTGGTGAAAACACAGAATTGGAAACCACTGGAGTTGGAAAAGGATTTGTTACCTGTCATTAAATTCATTTGTTCTCCCAGTTTCTGGAAAATAGAATAAGGATTTTTCAAGACTTCTAAAATTATTTATTATTAAATTATTATTTGCTAATAAAATATTTTTAAAGATTTTATTTATTTATTTGACAGACAGAGATCACAAGTAGGCAGAGAGGCAGGCAGAGAGAGAGGGTGGGGGAAGCAGGCTCCCCTCGGAGCAGAGAGCCCTATGCAGGGCTCGATCCCAGGACCCTGAGATCATGATCTGAGTGGAAGGCAGAGGCTTCAACCCACTGAGCCACCTAGGCACCCCGCTAATAAAATATTTCAACAAAAATTTCATCACAAACATAACTCCCGTTAATTTTATAAAATACTGGGAGCTGTGTATTTTGTCCATTGCTTCAGGGGACATCCCACCAAACCAGAGCAAAGAATATTGTGTTTCTCCATTATAAAATCAAACCAGCCCCCTGCAGGCTTGCTGTCATCAAAAGTCTCACTTTTTTTTTTTTGGATTAAATAAATTTGCAAATATACCTACTAGGACAGCCATCTTCTGAGTTCTGCTTCTAAGATAAGTAGGTAAGGCATGGAGCCTTACCTTGGGTTTGCCTCTGCGATGAAATAATCCCCTTGCCTGCGGCTTTTCCCTCTGACATTCTTTTGACTTTATTCTCACCAGAAGTTCCTCAGAGCAGATAATTCTGAAGGGTTTTACTCCCTGGAGCAATAAATCTCAATAAGGTTCAGAAAGATTTTGGAAGGACTTTTGTTAGATGTAGAAAGGAGAACCCACACCTCTATCCAGACACATTCTAGGACAGAACAGACTTGGGAAGAGAATGTATGGAAATTGGGGACCTAGGTCTTGATCTTCTTAAAATGGTCTGTGGCCTACACACCAAGCAAGATCCCAGGCACCCTGTTCTGAAATTCTCTGGCCTAAGAAGCCTAAGGCAGATGCAGATTTACAGATGAGGGGCAGGAAAAAGAATGAGTGGGAGAGGCAGCAAAGGAACTGTCAGTGGGTTAAAAGATTTCAAAGAGGAAGGTGAGTTCATGGCAGAAGGAACCACATGCGTCTCGTCAACATGGGCCCCCACTCTCCGAGGGATCTCGACAAGTTTGGAAAGTGCTTCTTTTGGAGAGGCCCAGAGCAGCTGTGCTGAGGTCTCTTGGGTGAATTTGGCACAGGAAAGTGTGAGTGCCCTGAGGTACCAGGGGTCACCTAGCTCCTCCTCGCTCATCATCGGCCATCAGACTTCCAATTCTTCCATGTCTTAAATACCATCTGGGGCGCCCGGGTGGCTCAGTGGGTTGGGCCTCTGCCTTCAGCTCAGGTCATGATCCCAGGGTCCTGGGATTGAGCCCCGCATCCAGCTCTCTGCTCAGTGGGGAACCTGCTTCCTCCTCTCTCTCTCTGCCTGCCTTTCTGCCTGCTAGTGATCTCTGTCTGCCAAATAAATAAATAATAAATGAAATCTTTAAATACCATCCACTCTAGTCCCCTTTTCCCTGAATGCATTTGCCCTGATAGAGGCTATCATTTCACACCTCTAACACTGGTTTTCCCACCTCCACTCTCATTTCTCTCTCTTATCCTGCAAACTACTGTCCCAGTCACTTTTCTGCATTGCAAATTTGATTGCATCACACCACCACCCTCACCTCTCCACCTCTGCCAACAGAGCCAAGATTTTGTCCAGTCCTCTGTCAGTCATGGGCTTCCAGGACCCCTGGACTCCACCTTCTTGCTAATCATTCATTTGGGAAAGGATATATGAACTTGAGGAGTGAAAGGAAGCTCACTGGAATGGTGAATATTCTGGAACAGGATTCTTAGTTTTTAAAAAGAGACACAAAGAGAAGCTCTTGGCTGGCTCAGTCGGAAGAGCATACAACTCTTAATCTTGGAGTTGTGAGTTTAAGCCCCACATTGTACAGTGTAGAGATTATGTAAGTAAAAAAAAAAGAGAGAGAGAGAGAGAGAGACACACACACACACACGGAGACACAAAAAAGAGAGGTAATTCTTTTCTGCCTCTGGATGCTATGTGAGGATGCAGTGCCTGAGGCCACTGCAGCCATTTTGTGATCGTGAGCAACATGATGAGGCCAGAATAGGAAACAGGTGAAAATAACCTGAACCTTGATGACACTGAGCCCTTACTCTGGGCTTCCAGTTATATGAGTTAATCCGTTTTGTTACTGGTTGCCTCCAGAATCAACTTTTCTTGTTCCTTGCCACCAAAAGCACCCTTTGTGACTCACCACTGAATACTGAGTAAATTCCAGGTTCCTTTGCAAACCAAAAAAGTATTATCATCATCTGCCCTGTTTTACCTCCCAGTCCCCCCACCCCCACCCTGTCTTCCCCTCTTTGCTCTGGCATATCACACCCTGGCCGTGCCATGCGGATTCTCCCATTCTTCACAACCTCTCTGCTGACCAACTCCTTCCCCACCTGGCAAAATCTTTTTAACTTTTCAAAATTATTCTCAAGCACTCCCTTCTCACCAATACCTGCCTTTCCTGACCTCTCCAGGTTAAAGACACTTTCTCTTCCTTGTGACCTCACTTCCCCCCTGCCCTTCGCCGTCCTTTTTCCTTATCCTTACCTCAGTTTTAGGGCCAGCCTCACCCCAAATATTTCAATTTTTACACTGTTCCCCCTTGCCCACCCCCCACCGCCATCCCCCTTCTCCAGTAGACTCTGAATTCCCTGAGAGCAAAGATCACCTCTTCCTCAGTTCTGTTGCTCCCAGGGGTCATGACAGTGCCCAACAGGGCATGGTCATCAGGTACATACTTGCTGCAGGGGATTTATGTGGAGACCTTGGCAGAAAGCCGAAGAAGCAGCAACAGCGTTCAGACCAACCTGAGGGAAGGAGGCCTGAACGCCAGGATGTGGCTTAAGCATGCAGGTAACACAGGCGCCCGTGCTGGTGGGCATCTGGGTTTCTGTGTTGGAGTAGCATGAAAAGGTGTCTGTGTGGACAGTACCAGAGTCAACAAGTGGTTGAATGCGGGCTTGTGTGAGGGAAGTCTACTGTGTACGGGCATGTGAAAGGGAGTTTGTTCGTGTGACTGGGGGAGACTGTGAGACTGTTTGGAGTGCAGTTCTGAGCGCTGAGTCAGAAGTGTGGCAGGAACATATGTAAAATTTTCACATCACTCAAAAGTGTGGTCAGCCTAAGATCTTCTAAAGCTGTCTTTGCCATGTTGTAAGTCCTAGTGTCCAATTCTCTAATAATTGCATTTCCACTCACCCTGCCTAAATTTCCCACATCCCTTCCAAGTTACCTGAATTTAATGAGGCAAAGTGTCTTAATAAAAGCAGATCATCACCTGTTTTAATGTATATAATACATATAGGACCCTAGTGTTTAAAGAAAATAATGAGGAATGAATGGAGACAATCTGAGGGTCTACCAAGCCCTGGATGATGCAGGTGTTTTTGCTTTTGTTGTTTTTGTTCTGAGGAAGATTTCTGGTCCCATCAGAGCAAAGAGGAACCAACAAATAATAGGGGCCTATTGGTCACCCTAACTGAAGCTGGCCTGGGGCATCCCTCTTCCCTGCCCAGTTCTAACAACATCCAAGTCACGGTTGTTACTGACTTAAGGGTGGTTTTCTTTGTTTTTAGTGGTAATATGGACCTCATTTTTTAAAAAGATTTTATTTATTTATTTGACACAGAGAGAGAGAGATCACAAGTAGGCAGAGAGGCAGGCAGAGAGAGGGTGGGGGAAGCAGGCTCCCTGCAGAGCAGAGAGCCCAATGCGTAGCTCGATCCCAGAACTCCAAGATCATGACATGGGCCAAAGACAGAGGTTTAACCCACTGAGACTCCCAGGCACCCCCCATTATTTTTTAATGCAAGTTTCTTTCTTTCTTTCTTTCCTTTTTTTTTTTTTTAAAGTTAGTTTGTTTTTAGTAGTCTCTAAACCCAATGTAGGGTTCAAAATCCCAACCCCAATGAATGCTCTTCCGACTGAGCAAGCCAGGTACACCTGGATCAGTGCATTTTTAATAGAGATGTGTTTCCTAGTAAACAGACTGTCCTGGCCACAGCTACATCGTCCGGTCAGCTTTGTTCCCTGCCTTTGCTTCACCTAACCCATACCTCTTGTTCCTCAACCTTCATCCCCCACACCCTGACGCGCTTCACTGGGACTACTAGCTACTGCTAACATTATTTAAGGGAGAAGCTGATAATGCTAAGAAATCACTGGATCAGGGCAGGGCACCTGATCTAAAATGAGCCAGTGAGCTTCTTTCCTAGGAATCTGGAATTTATTTTATCTTATGTTAGTTTATGTTCTTTTTAGTTTATGTTCTTTTTAGTTTATTTTACTTTATTTTCATTCCAGTAGAATTAATATATAGTGTATTAGTTTCAGGTGCACAATATAGGGATTCAGCTATTCTGTACATCACTGGTGATGATCACAACAAGCGCATTACTCAATCCCCTTCACCTATTTTACCCACCCCACCCCACCCCCCAGTAAGCAGCAGTTTGTTTTCTATAGTTAAGAATCTGTTTCTTGGTTTGTCTCTCTTTCTTTTCCTTTGAGCATTTGTTTCACTTCTTAAATTCCACATTTGAGTGAGAACATAGGGTATTTGTCTTTCCCTGACTGACTTATTTTGCTTCGCATTATACTCTCTAGCTCCACGCATGTCATTGCAAATGGCAAGATTTCATTCTTTTTTATGGTTGGTTAATATTCCATTGTGTATATATATCGCCTCTTCTTTATCCCTTAATCAATTGATGAACACTTAGGCTCTTTCCATCATTTGGCTGCTATAAATAATGCTGCTCTAAACAGGGGTACAGTAACCCTTTTGAATTCGTGTTTTTGTATTTGGGGGTAAATGCCCCAGTAGTGTGATTGCTGGATCTTAGGGTAGTTTTATTTTTAAATTTTTGAGAAACTTCCATACTGTTTTCCAGAGTGGCTGTACCAGTTTTCATTCTCGCCAATACTTGTTTTTCCATGCATTTTTTAAATTTTAGCCATTCTGAAAGGTGTGAGGTGATGTCTCATTGTAGTTTTGATTTGCAGATCCCTGAAGATAAGTGTGTCGGGCATCTTTTTTTTTTTTTTTTGAGATTTTATTTTTATTTATTTGACAGAGATCACAAGTAGGCAGAGAAGCAGGCGGGGGTAGGGGGGAACAGGAACAGGCTCCCTGCTGAACAGAGAGCCTAATGTGGGGCTTGATCCCAGGACCCTGGGATCATGACCTGAGCCAAAGGCAGAGGCTTTGGTTAAAGGCTTTAACCCACTGAGCCACCCAGGCACCCCGTTGAGCATCTTTTCATTCGTCTTCTTGGCCATCTGTATGTCTTTGGAGATATGTCTGTTCATTTCTTCTGTCCATTTTTTTTAGTTGGATCATTTGTTTTGGGATGTTGAGTTGCAGAAGTTGTTCATATATTTAGGATACTAAGCCTTCATCAGATATGTCATTTGCAGATACATTCTCCGATACCATATGTTGCCTTTTAGTTTTGTTGTGTTTCCTTTACAATGCAGGAGCTTTTTATTTTGATGTAGTCACAATACTTTATTTTTGCTTTTATTTCCCTTGCCTCAGGAGACATATAGAAAAATGTTGCTTTGGCTGATGTCGGAGAAGTTACTGCCTGTGCACTCTGTTAGGATTTTAATGGTTTCCTGTCTCACATTTAGGTCTTTAATCCATTTCAAATTTAATTTTATAAATGTAAGAAAGTGGTTCCAGTTTTATTCTTTTGCATATAGCTGCTCAGTTTTCACAGCACCATTTGTTGAAGAAAATTTTTCCCATTAGATATTCTTCGTGCCTTATCCAAGATTAATTGACCATATAATTATGGCTTTATTTCTGGGGGTTTTATTCTGTTCCATTGATCTGTGTCTTTTTTTTGTGCCAGTACTATACTGTTTTGACTACAGCTTTGTAATATAACTTGAAGTCTGGAATTGTGATACCTCCAGTTTTGTTTTTCTTTTTTAAAATTGTTTTGGCTATTTGAGGTCTTTGGTGATTCCATATAAATTTTAGGATGGTTTAAATTTGGTGAAAAAATGCTGTTGTTAGCATGTCCTAATCATCTTTACATGATTCCCTGATAGGGATTGCAAGGAATCTGAAATTTAAACAGAGATTTTCAGTGTCTGACTACCCTGTTGGACAGGAGAGACATAAACTCAGCACTGGGGGGAAAGCCCATTTCTAGCATCAGCTGGGACCCAGGAGAAGCTGGTTTGTGGGGAGAGAGGTTGAAGCAGCTGTGGGAGAAGGGGAGACTTGGATTCCCTGAAGCACTATGTCCCTGTGGTCTAACTCTCTCCATGTCATGGAGTGACCCAGGATCCTCATCATAAAGGTCCCCCTGTGCTCAAACTGGTTCTGCAACCAAGGTTTGAACTTGCCCAACTCAAACAGATTCAGACTTAATGACTTCCTTCTGTATTAGTATCTGCTATTTTCTGTAGGACAAAACAAATCCTCAAACCCCCTTGCTTATTAGCCTAGTGAAATAAAACACATTGCGGTTTTACCACCAAGAGTCATTTGCATGAACTTTTAAGAATTAATTTTTAACTACTGTAATATATGAACACATTCTCTTTATAGAAATTAAATTATTATAGATGTTTATATAGAACGGTTTATATATAACAGGAAAGTACCATTAGGGGTTTTTAATTCTCCTTTCTTGGTTAACAATCAGTAAATTGCAGACACATGTATGAGCCCAGAGACAAACCCCCTCCACCACCCTTTGAGCTGAGGGCTCTCATAGCCCAGAGGTGAGTTCCTTGAAGTCAGAAAGCATGTCTTAATCATCTTTACATGATTCACGTCTAGTTTATGCCTGCACACAGAGTGTTGATAACTGAATGAATGAATGAAATCAGGAGATTGGACTACATTATCCTTAATACCTTCTCTGTTATGTCTTATATATTCTGATTCTATAAACTATTCATTCCCCCACTATTTATCAATGGAGTGCTTGACACAGTTTCTGTGCATTCAATAGAATCCCTTTGCAATACCGACTACCATGAACATGATCAATATCTATATTAAAGATTACTCTTACTGTTTGCCAGTGTTGCATTTCAAGAAATACAAGTTAAATTGTGGAATAGCTGAAATTTTGGAAAAATTTGAGGTTCTTAACATTATATGGAGTAAAATCATTCACTAAAAGTGTATAAATGATCATTTAATGCATTATTCCAACGACAAAGTGGCAAGGATTCTGCAGCCCAGTTGTTGGGGTTCCAATTCTGGCCCCACCACTTGCTAGCTATGTGACTTTAGGCATGTTACTTAACCTTTCTGTGCTGAGTTGTCTCATTTGTAAAATAGGGATAATGATTGTGCTTTGGCTGTAGAATTGTTGCAAAAATTAAAAGCCTCAATATGGGAAACTTAGGTGGCTCAGTCAGTTAAGTGCCCAAATCTTGCCCGGTCAGGTTATGATCTCAAGGTCATGAAATCAAGCCCTGCATCAGGCTCTGCACTGGGCATGGAGCCTGTTTAAGATTCTCTCTCTCCTTCCTCTGCCCCTCCTTCCGTTCTCTCTCATAAATAAATAAATAAATTTTTAAATAAATATATATTTTAATAAATATATATATATATATATATTTTTAAGCATCAATACAAGTTCAGGGCTTACAACAGTGCTCGGTGCATAGTAAGGCATAATACAGGTGTTAGCTGCTGCTGCTTTTAAAGGAGAAGTTGAAATTATTCAAACATAATCAACTGCCAAGGCACCCCATACATGGTACAGACTGGCCACAGAGGAACCTCAGAGGTTAACTTCCTTAGAAGTGCTTAGAGGGCCAGAAATACAACCCAAAAGCACAGGGTATCCTTACCCTGATAGAAGGGGAAGACTCAGCAGTTAAATTGCTAAACTGCCTCCTCACTCTTCCTCCCACAGCAGTGACTCCAGGAAGCCTCTGTGTAAATGCCCTAGGATAAAGGAACAGGCTCTTTGTTGTGACACACTGGCCATTTGCCATGCACTCCCTGCCCTTTCCTGCCTGACGTCCCTGTCCCTCTTTCTGGTCTCCTGGGACAGCATTGCCTACCTAAGGGCTGGGACATCCACACGTGCCTGGGGGGCTCAGTTGGCTAAGCTTCTGCCTTTGGCTCAGGTCATGATCCCAAGGTCCTGGTATCAAGTCCTCCTCGTGGGGCTTCCCTGCTCGTGGAGAGCTGGTTCTCCCTCCTCCCTCTGCCTGCTGTTCTCTCTGCTTGTGATCTCTCTTCAAAGATAAATAAATAAAATCTTTAACAAGAGTTGGGGACATCCACTTCTGCGCTCCAGCCCTGATGTTTAAGGAATTGAGACTAAGATAGACATTTCCCATTGCATATCCTCCAAGCTTCACCCAGGAAAATAAAACACAGCCCATGGTTTTCTTTGGAACTGTGAGTAAAGAGCATCTGTACAGGGACGCCTGGGTGCCTCAGTCGGTTAAGAGTCCACCTTTCTCTCAGGTCATGATCCTAGGGTCGGGGAACAAGTCCTGCATCTGGCTCCCTGCTCAGCTGGGAGTCTGCTTCTCCATCTGCCTGCTGCTCCTCTGCTTGTGCTCTGTGTCTCTCTCTTTGACAAATAAATAAATAAAATCTTTAAAAGAAAATAAAACAGAAAACATTGCTTTCCTTACCTTATGTGGTGCTCTCTGATTTCTTCTCTGTTTTTTATTTTTTCATTCTATTTTATTTTAAAGTTTTTTTTTTTTTTTTTTTTTGACAGACAGAGATCACAAGCAGGCAGAGAGGCAGGCAGAGAGAGAAGCAGGGGAAGCAGGCTCTCTGCTGAGCAGAGAGCCTGATGTGGGGCTCAATCCCAGGACACTGGGATCATGACCTATGCCGAAGGCAGAGGCTTTAACCCACTGAGCCACCCAGGAACCCCTCATTCTATTTTATTTCATAATTTTATTTAAAAATAGAAGTTATGGGGCACCTGGATGGTGCAGTCGGTTGAGCGTCTCACTGTTGATTTCAGCTGAAGTCACAGTTTCAGGATTGTGAGATCCAGCCGGCGTTGGACTCTGCACTGGGAAAGGAACCTGCTTGATTCTCGTTCCTTGTCCCTCCCCTCCCTATGCTTTCTTTCTCAAAGGAAAGAAAAACAAAAAAACCCAGGGGTGTGACCTACTGAAGTATTGGCAGTGACCCCATAATGATTCATCACCCCAGCCCTAAGAATGCTACACCAGGCCAGAGTTCCCAGGGACCATGGTGTGCTTCCCAGATGATCAAGGATGAGCCTGTATCACTCGAGGACTGAGACAGGCACCTAGGACAAGCTTGAGAGAGCAAGCAGAGACACAGCCCTTCCCTTCATCAAGTTCACAGCGGGTTTTACTATTCCCCGGCAGGCAGACTATGAAACCCAGATGGTGTGGCTGTTGTAGCAGATGAAAACATTTTGTCCATCTTCTTTCTTTTTGCTACCTGATCTTGCTTTGAGGCAATCCCACCCCACCATGGAGTGTGGTCTTAGGGCAGGTGGCAAACAGAACCAGGAAGGCCCCTCCTCTGTTTCTACCTCTGTGGTAGCCAGGCATGGCGTGTGGCTCACACTCTGTGCCCAGGGCTTGGACTCCAAAACTCGGGCCCAGAGGACGGGGCAGTGGGTAGGGGTGGTGGGGGACATCCATCACCATCGCCACTGTGCTGTGCTCCTGTCCATGGCACACCTGGACACATAGCATTTCCCTAAGTCCTGGAGAGCCTGCTAACACGGTCTGATGTCTGTTTCCCATGCTTAGGGTCAGCTTCTATCCTTTGCAACCAAGATTTCTGGTGGATACCAATGTGCATATTTAAGCAGTGTCCTTGAATGCTGTGTATCACCCACCCCATCTCAGAGCATCCTCCTTCTGGGCTAAATTTACACCAGAGGACTTAGGATAAGTCTTCACAGGCTGTCCCAAAGTTAATCTACATTAATAATTGGCCACATCAAGGAAGAAAAAACAAACAGTTGCTCATCACATAAGAAAGCAAACTGTGCCTTGCATGGTGCAGGGCCAGGCTCACAACACCTTCCTGTTCATCTCAAAGAAACAGGGAAGTGCTCTGAAGCATTGTTCCCACACTGACAGGCAGAGTTTTTTGTCAAGGTGCATGACAATTGTTTGCGTTCCTAAATACAGAGAGTCATCTAGTGAGGGCTAGGCAAAGAAGAACCCCAGGGTTAAGTCTGGCAGATATCTGGCAGATTTCTATGAATAGAGTTTTATTGGATCTTAGCCACACCTCTTTACTTAGCTGTTGTCCCTGACTGCCCTCCTGCTGTAACAGCTGAGCTGAGTCCTTGGGACACAGAGAGTATAATAGCCTCTGAAGGAGAAAATATTTACTATCTGGCTCTTGATAGTAAAGAGCCAGATCCTTCACAGAAAAGGATTACCAGCTCCCAAACAAGGGCAGAAATCCCTAAAATAACCAAGAGAAAGGTTGTATTTCTGAGTGTCCAGTTTCTAGGTTGTTCACAATTTCTTCCTGTTCATTTTTTAAAAAGATTTTATTTATTTATTGAGAGAGCACAAGCTGGAGGAGGGGCAGAGAGAGAGGGAGAAGCAGACTCCCCACTGAGCAGGGAGTATGAGGTAGGGACTTGATCCCAGGACCCTGAGATCATGACCTGAGCCAAAGGCATATGCTTCGTGGAATATTACTCGGCCACAGAAAAGAATGAAATCTTATTATTTGTGACAACATGGGTGGAATGTGAGAGTATTACGTTAAGTAAAATATGCTGGAGAAAGACAAATACTATATTTCACTCCTATCTGAAATCTAAAAACGACAACAACAACAACAAAAAAAACCCAAAATAAAACAAAATAAAAACCCAAGAAACCCAATCCTATTCATCTGTATGTTTGTATTAGTACGAGTAACATACTCTCTTTGACTATAGCTTTGTGATGTAGTTTGAAATCAGGGAGGGTCATACCTTTCCTTTTTATCCTTAAGATTGCTCTGGTGGTTTGGGGGATATTTTGTGATTCCATACAAATTTTAGAATTATTTCTTCTACTCTGTGAAATATGCCATTGGAATTTTGATAAGTACTGCATTGAATCAGTAGATTACTTTGGGTAGTGTGGACATTTTAACAATATTCATTCTTCTCATCCATGAGCACAAAGTATCTTTCCATTTAGTTGTGTGTTCACAAATAAAAGAGGATTCTTTCTATTTGCTTTGTAGAAGGGGATCCTTCTATTCGCTTTGGTGTGCACTTTGAGTACCTCCTATAGTCCTTTGAGGTTAGTCTCCAGGCAAAGAAAACCCTCTCCCAGGGTAAATCCCCGTACCACCCACTGTGAAACCAGCTGTTCCTCATTCTGCCCAAATGCCCCACAGTCCCCTTCCAGCTCTTCATTTTGCCGCTGACCTTCGCTCCCACCTTTTCCAGGTGGATCCACACAGACCAAAGGATCCGTCCTAACTCATCCCGGCGCTGTCTTTGTTCCCCATCTAGTCCCATTACACGGAATGGATGATTGGGTATTTGTGAATGAATGAATGAACAAGAGGGACACAGATAAAATGGGCGATGAATTGTTTCCTGATTGACTCATTGGCATGCGCTCAAAAATGCATAAGGGAAGTAACAAATTGTGCTACGGTTTTCCTATTGAAGTTTATTTTTTCTAACTTATTTACATTTGAAATTAGTTTGAAAAGGCTTTTTGGTGAAACAGGGCTCCATACATGCTGTTTGCACAGGCTTTCCTCATATACATTTTATGTCCAATTATTCCGTAAAGCAGTTTCCTTGAGCCCTGTCAGGGATAGTCTTGCCTTCTTCAGCTTCCAGCTGGACCTGAACTTAAATAGGCTGCCCTCACAAAGAACCTGCCAAAAACAGTGAAACTCTTTAGGAAAACCTGTGCTTAGCAGATTAACAAGAAAAGGACTCTTGTTATTTCTTAGCAAATTATTGTTTTTAAAAATCAAGACTATGGCTCTTTGCTGCCCCAGCTTGTGTACAAATCTGGCACTGAATAAAATAAAACCCCCCTCCATGAGGCCCCCAAGGTGGGTCAGTGGATTAAGCCTGTGCCTTAGACTCAGATCTTGATCTCAGGGTCCTGGGATTGAGCCCCTTGTTGGGCTCCTTGCTCATGGGGCTCTCTGCCTCTCCCTCTGCCCCTTCCCACTGCTCAGCATGTGTGTGTGTGTGTGTGTGTGTGTGTGTGTGTGTAGGTCTCTCTAAAAAAAAAAAAAATCAAATCTTCAAAATAAAATAAATTCTCCCAGTTCATGCCCACTAGAAACCTAAACTATCTAAAATTGTCCCTGTAGTTTGAAAGAGTTTAGGTTTCGTTCATAAATGCAGAGGGTTTTCAGCTGCCTTACCCAATAAAAAATAGCAGATGAAGCCACCTTAGTCTTCCTTCTTCAGGAACAGAGAAAAACAACTTGGAAAGATCTGATCTTTTTTTTTTTTAAGGAGGCTGCCTGGGTTGGAGAAGTCATGCAAGGAATCCTGTGTCAGAGCACAAGCATCTCCCTTATTTCTACTCCACAATGCCCTTCATTACATGTGCCTGTGTTAGATGGTGTTCTAGATCTGAGAAATCTCTCGTGCCATGAAGTCAGGGGATGGTGGGTTTTCCAGAAGAGGGATGCAAGAGTCCACGTACCCGGAGTTTCAAAGGATACCTTTCTGCTTGGGCAAAGAGTTAACTGAATCAAAGAAACTGATTGAACACACTTAAATTAGACAAGAAACACATTTATTAGCTGCGACCCCCAGTTTTCCTGAAAACAGTAATCAGCCACTGTAACATATCTTCCTCCATGAAAGCAACAGGTCTGCACACAGAACTAACCACATACCAGCAAGTACCTTATCCTCGTGTCATGATTTGGAGAACAAGCGATAGAAAAGATTAGGATAGCTTGTTAAGAAAACATTTTCCCCAGACACCTTGATTTGTTCTGTTTTCTCTCAAGGAGCTCAAGCCGACGGCTACCTCATAGGTTGATCCTCCTTCCTTTCACCAGCCGCACTCGAAATCTAAGCACATCCTGGAAATAAAACCAAGCACAGTCAGTGGATGGAACACAGGGATCTGTTCAGCATGAGACGAAGTAGATTTCTAGCATCTACCAACAGTTAAATGGAAAAACTGCACAGTAGTCCTATCAACTGGTAAAGAAACCATATTCTAAGACTCCAAATAATGTACTTGCCCACATCTAGAATAGTGTTGACCAAACTAAGAGAGCAAGTCCCCAGAAGGTCAGCCTGTGTTATTTGGCACTGCTGTTGACCACAGGTGTCTTCAACTGGCTGAACACAGTGTTTGGTCACAACAGTCCACACTGCCCCTTGTCCTGCGTTCCTTTAGACACTGCCCCATTTACAGTGATCTGCTCCTACGTGCAAGTGATGTCATGAGTTATGGCTTGATTTGGGATTTCTTTTTCCTTTGTTCTTAATAAAACAATTCAGACTTTTTTGTTTCTTGTTTATGTTTGAGTGAACAGCTAGGTCAGGTAGAAAAAATGGTTTGGGAATTAGACCTGACTCCAAAATGTACCTCTGTCACTTACATCACACAGGCCAACCTCTTGGACTTTTCAGTTTCTCCCTAAGTGCGCAGAGTGAGGGGTTCCTGGGTGGCTCAGTCAGTTAAGTGTCCGACTCAGGTCATGATCTCAGGGTGCTGGGTTTGAGCCCTGTCTCAGGCTCTTCCCTCAGTGAGGAGTCTGCTGGAGATTCCCTCCCTTCCCCTCCTCTCTCCCCCCCTGCTTGCTTGCACTGTCTCTCGCTCAAATAAATAGAGATCAAAAAAAAAAAAAAATGAGAATGACTAATCCATGGGGATTTGTGAAGAAAGTAAAACTAGAAATATGAAAGAGCTCTTATAACTCACAAAGAACTATGTAACAGAAATTAATATCATTATTCTAAGTAAAGTTGAGGAACTATATCTGCAAGACTAACATTTTCAAATAAGTACAGGTGGGTCACTTGGATGGCTCAGTCCGTTAAGCATCGGTCTTTGGCTCAGGTCATGATCTCAAGGTTCTGGGATCCAGCCCCTCAGTAAGCTCACCACTCAGCAGGGAGTCTGCTTCTCCCTCTCCCTTTGCCTGCCGCCCTTCCTGCTCTCTCTCTCTCTCTCAAATAAATGAAATGAATACAGAAGGCAATCACTTAATACCACAAACATAATATATGCATTTTTTCTGCTTTAAAATTCAGAGTGTTGCTCGGAAGCCCCACTTGACAAAATATGATGCACTTTAAGCACTGGACCAAGGGAGGAGCACAGAGGGTCTACCATCTACGGTGTGAAATGAGAGCTTTGCAGATGTGGGATAGAGTCATAGATGCTAAAGGGAGAAGGGGCAAGGGAGAAGTCAGATTTTAAACTGGGAAGGAGTTTCAGAAGATGACTCCTAATGGCACGGTAGCTTAGTGCTGGTGTATGGTACTCTTCAGAGTACTGGAAGGCCCAGAGTTATCATGACGCTCGGTCTCCTTGGGGGTCTCCCCCATAGGAAATGCATGCATTTATGATGAATGCAAATTAAAACATAAGATCAGCTTCTTGGTTCAGCGGCTAAAATGGACTTCATTCACAAAGAAAATATGTTTATTTTTGCGTTGACTACAGTTTGTCTGGTGACCATCATCATCAGCTTTGAATGTTCTAGTTACAAAGAATTTACAAGTGATGTGTATTAAGTAGAAAGGCTACGAAATAATGTCTCTATCCCCCACAGACAAGCATCAGTGGTTTCTGAAGTCCGCTCCATGAAACTCCAGATGCCAACTGACCCAAACAAAACCTGCTTAGGAATGGCTTTCTGGGAGTCTCCCTGGATTTGTAGATACGTCAATACTCTGCTCTATACAAATAAAGGAGGCCTATGGGTGAGAGCCCAAGCCTCTAACTTTCCTTCTGTGCGTTCAAGAAGGTAGCCTTCGTCCTTCACTTGCTCTCCTCCAGATCTGTTTTCTGTTTCCACCTGTCCATCCTGGAACAGAATAGCCTGCGTACCACAGGGTGGCCAAAGTCATAAAAAAGCACGGGGTGCTCAGATGCCCCAGCTGGGGAAGTGCGTACAAGCTGAAATTCCACTATAATTCTTAGTGGGTCTCAGCAATGCTTCTGCAAGGCGCTCTAAACAAAGCACGTTATACTTCTAAATTACAACAGGTATGAGAGTTGTTAAGCATCTGAAGAAAAGAAGACAAAAAGTCTTAACCTATCATCTCAGAAAAGCATACCTGCAGCCTGGTGTCATCTGGAATTCCATATAATTTTTTTCCTATCGGTGAAAAATCCCTCTCAGTGACTTCTTGACTGGTGCCTTTCACATCAATGTAGTGGCAGTCCGCCCCGGCGAAATGGCAGGAAATTACCTATGCAGAGTGACAGGGTTAATACTGGGAAAAAACCCATTCCATTAACACCAGCTACCGAACAGGGAGATTTCTTTTAGAAAGCTATTTCACTCAGCGTTTGATTTCTAGAATGTTCCATGCTGTCCTGTATTAGTCTCTTCAGGGTTCAGAATCTCTTTTTCCCCAGGTACAGTTTAATTCTGACTGAGAAATACAAGAGGTTTTTAGCTCCCTGCAATACTTGTTTTTAAAAAGGGCGGGGAACATAACGACATGAGTAAGAGGACTTTAACTTTTCAACATGTGATCTTTCTACTGTGTGGATGTCCTCAAGTCCTAAACAGGAATGTGTTCCAGGGTTCTTCACCATTTCCTTAGTCAGGAAAGTTAGTTACTCAGTTGAGTTTGTGGTGAGTTGTCAATTCAATAGCTATGGATCATGAAAACAAACAATAACCCACAAAAATACCTTGCAAAGGACAATAATATAGACACCACCCCTTTGAAATAAAATGGACACTTTGAGTCCAATAGCATCATATACCATCTCCATCTTCTTTCTGTCTGAAGGTAAGATGGAGGTTACTTGGTTTTCTCCATTCTTGAAAAAGTTATAAGCTAATCTAAACTTAAAACTCACTTTCCTAGTTTCAAGTTAGTTCTCTTGAGGTGACTGCCTACTGAAGGGACTGCCTGCTTTGCCCAGAACATCGAATTTCTATGCAGTGGAGTCACAAACTCCATTTCCCACAGAAGCCCCCAGACCATGCCAAGGAGGAGTGACACCTGAGGCCAAAGAGGAAAAGGGCACACCCATGTACATGTGTTTTTGTGGTTTTTTTTTTAAGGGTTCATACTTTCCCAAACATTTAACTAGCTGAAACACTATTGAAATATTGCAAAGTTGGGGTATTAGCATTCATAATACTTGGGGTGTTTTACATTATATAACTTTTATTTTCATACAGTAATCATTTCATACTCAACTTTTTAACATGGAATCTTCAATATGTAGTTATCCTATCTCAGTGTATGATCCTGATCATGTAGCACATGTTATAACTTTCTGACTCATGTAAACTCTCAGATTATTGTCTCGGCTTCCCTTTTTAATACACACACATACACATAAATTTCCATTTTTCATTCCAAGTTAAATTTTGTGGCTAAGGATACATGATAAAAGGCCCAAATTAGGGGCACCTGGGCGGCTCAGTTGGTTAAGCATCTGCCTTCAGCTCAGATCATGATCCCAGGGTCCTGGAATTGAGCCACATATTGGGCTCCCTGCTCAATGGGGAGCCTGCTTCTCCCTCTCCAGCTCTCCCCTTGCTTGTGTTCCCTCTCTCGTTATCTCCCTCTGTCATGAATAAAATCTTTTTTTAAAAAAGGCCAAAATTAGTGAAACTCAGGAACAATCATATTATTTATGTCACTGTCCCTATACCTCCCTGCTTGCACACCTCTGAGGGCCATGCTGGTAGAGAGTCCAATCTAGTCTTTATTTCAAATGCTGGCATTGTGCCATCATGGATATTTCTTCTTTTCTTTTTCTTTTTTTATTGTTATGTTAGTCGTCATAGAGTACATCATTAGTCTTTGATGTAGTGTTCCATGATTCATTGTTTGTGTATAACATCCAGTGCTCCAGGCAATCTGTGCCCTCCTTAATACCCATCACCAGGCTCACCCGTCCCCCCACGGCACCCCCTGCCCTTCAAAAACCTTCAGTTTGTTTTCTGGAGTCCCTAGTCTCTCATGGTTCATCTCCCTCTCTGATTTCTCTCCCTTCATTTTTCCCTTCCTTCTCCTAATGTCTCCATGCTATCCCTTGTGTTCCATAAATAAGTGAAACCATATGATAATTGACTTTCTCTGTTTGACTTATTTCACTCCACATAATCTCCAGTCCCATCCATGTTGATGCAAATGGTGGGTATTCATCCTTTCTGATGGCTGAGTAATATTCCATTGTGTATATGGACCACATCTTCTTTCTCCATTCATCTGTTGGAGGTCATCTTGGCTCTTTACACATTTTGTCAATTGTGGACATTGCTGCTATGAACATTGGGGTGCATGTGGTTCTTCTTTTCACTACATCTGTATCTTTGGGGTAAATATCTATTAGTGCAATTGCTGAGTCATAGGGTAGCTCTATTTTTAATTTTTTGAAGAACCTCCACATGTTTTCCAAAGTGGTTACACTCATCTGCATTCCCACCAACAGTGTAAGAGTGTTCCCCTTTCTCCACAACTTTTCCAACATTTGTTGTTTCTTGCCTTGTTGATTTTTGCCATTCTAACTGGCGGAAGGTTCTGGAGAATTCAGAGATACCACCTTACATCATGGATATTAGTTTTGATTTTCTAAATACTGCCCTAAAATTTTATTGAACTTGAATGCTGAGGGGTTGGGTTTTGGGGTTTTTTTGCACCATTCCCCCACACCCATTAAATTTTGATCCAGAAGAGTGTCTTCTTGCCTCACTTCATCATGGCCTTGTCAACCTGATAGAAATATGAATGAATAGAAGATGAAAACTGGAAACTAACCCTTGACCTCAGGGAGACAGTGGTAGTTGGTGTGAAAAACTGGAAGGTTTCACTCAGCCCCCCACAACCCCCCAAAAATAGTATGTAGAACCATGTTATATAGGGAAATGGACATCCACAGTACTGTCAGATCTGTTGAATTTTTGAGAAGTGAGAAATCTGGGACTATGAGAAATTTTGTCAGTTTTAAATCATTAGGTGTTTAAAACATTCTGAAGCAAAAAACAAATTCTGGGACTCGGAGATGAAAAATATGGCTGCCTGTGAAATCTGAGGTCTGGGCAGCCAATTCAAAATGTTTGCTTAGAACTGATAATGATTTTCCAAACAATAAGGCTCTTATAAACCTTCCTCTTAGGTGGTTACTATGAGCTATATACATTCCAAATTTTATGATTTTTATATGCCAGCCATTGTTTCCAAAAGCACAGGCTATGGCTCCCAAGTATGTTCTTCCTCTGAAGCAATTCTGTGAATGTTCATAATTCACTATCAGCAGGATTACGATCCTGAGCTCACCTGGCTTCTTACTGATATGAACCAAAAAGCATGAGGTAGCAAATAGATTTCCTGGTAAATAAACCAGACTAAACGCCAGTTTAGTTCAATGTCACAAATCTCATAGTTTCACATATCTTGACATTTTTGTTTCTAATGTATTCATCTTTGGAAAGTACAGTGATGGGAATGCATACCTTCCGGTATCCTTGAGTTCTGTTCCAACCAGATCCATGGATGAGCAAAGGATGAAAGAAAACAGTGTCTCCCTTCTCCATCACAAGATGCACTCGGGGGCAGCTTTTATCATAGTCCTGAATCCCGTAGAACATTATGTTAACTCCTCCCTAGAACACATAAGAGAAACAAGACTACATTTGAGGAACCCAATGATTAAGAATTTTGTCATTAGGAAAAGCAAAGGTTTTGTAAGTTCTGCCAAGAGAAAAACATAAAAAGATTCTTCAAAGCAACTGTAAATATACAAAAACTTCTCAGACATCTGGTTGTAAAAATCATGGATTTGGGGGCCCAAATGAAGAATATGAAATTTCCACTTATCCTTCATTACCGAATTATAAATGAAGATCTAGACCAACTTTGCATTTTGCAGTTAACATGGGAGATCCCCTTTCCAGCATGAATCTGTAATCACACTTTCCCAACATGATATTCTTCCCCCCCGTAACTTTGCCTAAATCATTCTTCTATTATTCAGGAGTACCTCTGGGAAGCAAACTGTTTTCTCAAGCCAGAAGAGAGAAAATGTTCAAGTTTCCTCAGCTCAGAAAGCACTCATGTCACAACCAGAGTAAAGAAAGAATAGTAAATTACAACACTGTGCTCTTTTAGAACTACTTCCAATGTTAGCTATTGCTTTAAGTAATGATTATGGGGAGAGCACAGTATCTCAGTCCCCTTCTTAGTCTGTCCCACATTCTTCTGGGGGTTGGATTCTTTCCTGCCGGACTGTGTTGGGCCTTTCATCCAGTGCACTTCTCTCCTGGCTAGGTGGACATGTAACCTATGCAAAGTCAATCTGACCTCCCACTGTCATCACTTTGTATCTGAACAGAGGATCGATCAAAGGCATTGGTCATGGTGAAGGATCAACTACCCCCACCAGGTGCCCCATCCTGAACTCCCACTGACACACTCCCACTTTTCTGCTTACCAGAGCCAGCCGGCCTTTCCATCGAATCAGCATGTGCCTGCGACCCTCCAAACACACCCTTTGGCTTAAGTCAGCCGCAGCCCACTTCTGTTGCCTGCAACAAACTTTCCCTAAACCTCAACTCAGTTTTTTCATAAACCTCAACAGTTTATGAATCTCACAATTTCAGATTTTATATCAGAATCCAGACTCAAAGATTTTTACTTGGCACTAATCCTTAGTGTAAGAATTCTAACTAATTGAGACAAGTTCTAAAAGCCATATTCTTTACTTCCTACAAAAAAACCCACATGCATTCTTCCCACCTGAACAACACATGATTTTCTGGGGTTTTCAGAATTTATTGTCTGAGGCCTACAACACGCATAGTCTCCTCTCTGGTTTCTCTGCCTCTGGACTCCACACCTTCAGTATCTCCTGCTCTAGATCTCAGGATTATCATTCTTTTTTTTTTTTTTTAAGATTTTATGTATTTATTTGACAGAGAGAAATCACAAGTAGATGGAGAGGCAGGCAGAGAGAGAGAGGGAAGCAGGCTCCCTGATGAGCAGAGAGCCCGATGCGGGACTCGATCCCAGGACCCTGAGATCATGACCTGAGCCGAAGGCAGCGGCTTAACCCACTGAGCCACCCAGGCGCCCCAGGATTATCATTCTTGAAGAGCCGATTTGATCTTACCATTCGTGGGCTCAAAAGCATTCAATAGTTCAATCAATAAACCATGCAACCGGCAGGCAGCGGAATACTACTCTTCCTTCCCCAGAGCCTTCGCTGGTCTCTCTAGCAGGAAGGAGATGATTCCTCCCTCGTCTTTATACTGAGATCTAGCGATCAGTGGGTAAGAATTACTTGGCAGCTGATACATGCGTCTGGTGTTGTCGGTGTTTAATCTGACCTCTGCAATGAAGCTTGATGATTTTAGATTCTACACAGTGCCTACCACAGTTCCCCACACTGGTCAGCTTTCCAAAACTTGTTGAAAGAAAAATGATTATTCTACCTGACATCTTTGAAATTTCCCTGATCCTGGCTGCAAAACCAAAAACAATGTTTTGCTAAGAAAGGAAATTCCATCTCACTGTTAAAGTTCTGTATGGAATCAGATCTAAAATTAAAACAATAGAGCGCGTGGGTGGTTCAGTGGTTTAAGCCTCTGCCTTTAGCTCAGGTCATGGTCTCAGGGTCCTAGGATCAAGCCCCGCATTGGGCTCTCTGCTCAGCTTCCCCCCTCTCCCTCTGCTTGCCTCTCTACCTACCTGTGACGTCTCTCTCTCTGTCAAATAAATAAATAAAATCTTCAAAAACAAATAAATAAAAATAAAATCAGAACAATAAATATTCTGGTTAAGATTTATCTTCTAAGGGCACCTTGGTGGCTCAGGGAGTCAGGTATCAGACTCTGGATTTTGGGATCAGCTTATGATCTCAGGGTCACAAAATCAAGCTTCATGTTGAGCTAGTGTTCACTAGAGTCTACATGTCCGTGTTCCTCCCCCTCTGCCTCTCTCGGCCCACACCACCTCTCACAAGTATCACGAGCAAATATCACGAGTTGTCTCCCTTTATCCCTTCTCTCTCTGTGTTTGACTCAAATAAATAAATGAATAAAATCCTAAAAAAGAAAAGGAGGGAGAAAGGAAGTGACGGAAGGAAGGAAGGAAGGAAAAAGGAAAGGAAGGAAGGAAGGGATTTATACCTCCCACTTGGGATAACCATGTGGCTTCAGGTCACCTTTGTGACTGCCCGGGAGCACACACAGGCAGCCATTGTTCCGGTCGATGTGCTCCATGGCTGTCCAAGCACCAACTATGTTATTGCTGGGCCTGATGGGGAAATAGTGCAGATCCTGGTGCAAGGGGTGGCGGGATGTCTTCTTGCCTGAAACAGAACCTGCTGTTAAACCACACTTGAACCTCAGAATTCATCTCCTCTGCCTGAAAACCAGATCAGTGTCTATCCCTTCAGAACCCAAAGAAGTGAAACCACACTACAGACAATCAGCCTGGAGAGATAAGCACCAATTGGAATATCAAATCAACAGGGTGACTCCAGATCCTACACTTTATTCCAAACCCAGGGATTCACACCATTCTCTAGCAACTCATAACATGTTATGATCTCTATTGTGCTTTATTCCACTGTAACTCTGGTTTGGGCACGGAGCCTAGCACTCGAAGAAAAGTTTTTCAACTGGAGAGTAACCAAATTTGAAGTTCCCTGTTAGCCCTCTAAGTGGCTGATACAAACACTATCGAGTAACTAAATTAATAAAAGGCTTCCAAGAAGTTCTTCACAGAACTAAGAGCACTTGATGAACAGTCACTATGTAGAATCAGAGATTACAGAACCAAATTTACGTGGTTCCCTGTTTTGCAGTCTGAACTTGGTACTGTTCCCCTACGCCCAACCCCGACGTTTCTAAGCAAGACATCCAGGGTAGGAAAGATTTCGTGGTGCTACACTACAGACTAGTCACATAAAGCTCTCCTGGCCTCTTTTTCTCCAGAAAAAGTGGAAAAACAATAAAGAATTCTGAAGGACCAATTTATTACTGCTAGTAGAGTAAAATTTCTCAGCATGGACCAAGAGCTGTTGGCTTAAAAAATGCAGATTCTTGTGGGTACCTGGGTAGCTCAGTCAGTTAAGCATCTCTTTATTTCAGCTCTGGTCTTGATCTCAGGGTTATGAGTTCAAGTCCCGGGTTGGGCTCCACGCTGGGCATGTAGCCTACTTAAAAAATTTTTTATTTTAGTGCAGATTCCTGGGTTTTCGCTTCAGAATCAGTTTCTCTGGGAGTGAGATCGTAGGAGCTACATTTTAGGATTCACAAGACATTTTACGTCAAGTGATGAATGTGATTTATAAGAAAGCCTTAATTTTGATTATAATAATATCTTCAATCAAGAAAACGGAATTCACACCACCATTGGTAAGAATAGTTAACAAAGCTTAGGGCTTTATTATAATGAGAATTATAATAGAAGCCTATAGTATATGAACAGTCATGTTTATTAAACCAAACTTTTGGGCAGCAAGCCAGTCAGTCTTCCAGAAACCCAACAATAACCCTACAGTTAACATCTGAAATCGCTCTTCTACCTCACTATTGTTATGATGTATGCTATTTTAAGACAAATAAAAGAACATATATATTTAGTTATCCAAATTTAGCAATTACACACACAGCTAGATTTAGAACACCTTAAACTCTCTCTTTTCCTCTTTTTTTTCTTTTGGGAGGAGGGTTTCTCCATAACAAATAAGAACCTTTTACCAGAATCAGGAGGTTTGTTTATCAGCATTGTATGCACAGCCATAATATCCGGTCCAGTGAAGCATTCCACATATTTCAGAATCTAAGGGAAAAGAAAAAAAAAAAAGTTTACCGAAAAATCCAATGCGCAAAAGTGGCACAAAGTACAATTATCTGTACAAGAGCCAAGATGCCTTCATTCAACACTTGGTAGGAGCACCTGGGTCGCTCAGTCAGTGAAGCTTCCAACTCTTGATTTCTGCTCAGGTCATGATCGCACAGTCACAGGATCAAGCCCTGCACTGGGCCCTTTGTTCAGTGGGGAGTTGACTTGAGATTCTCTCCCTCTGCCCCTCCCCTCCAAACAAACAAACAAACAAACATATATATATATATTTAAAAACCACTTAGTATTTTACAACATTGCAAACAAAGCTTGAAAGCATGAAAAAGTTGCAACGGTATGTCTGCAACACTCTGAATTAAACAGGCTTTTCCAAGCCAGTTGCAACCCTAACCACTTTTTCTACAAGGGAGGCTTGTGGGGGTGCCTGGGTGGCTCAGTGGGTTAAAGCCTCTGACTTCAGTTCAGATCATGATCCCAGGGTCCTGGGATCAAGCCCTGCATCCAGCTCACTTCTCAGCGGGAAGCCTGCTTCTCTTCCTCTCTCTGCCTACTTGTCATCTCTGTCTGTCAAATAAATAAATAAATTTTTAAAAATCTAAAAAATAAAAAAAGATAGAGAGAGGTGTGTGTTTCTCTGAGGTATCAACTGAGAAAGGCAGCGATAAACCTTCTTTCAACTGGAACTGTACATAGTTGCCCAGTGAGCAGGCAGCTTTCTCTCTGCCCCCACCAAGATTCTTCATAAGGAGGGACCGTGGGGGGCGCCTGGCTGACTCAGTAGGTAGAGCATGCAACTCTTGAGCTGGGGTTTGTGAGTTCAAGCCCCACGGTGAGCATAGAGCCTACTTAAGAAAAAAACAAGGGACCATGAGAGGCCCCAACATGTGCAACGGCCATGCGTAGCCCAGAGGAAAAGAGAAGGGCAACTGGGGTGCTACCTCTTTACCTCTAACCCACCGAGGGAGGGGTACATGCAGAAAGGAGTCGGCGGTGTATGCCGACTACCTGCAGGGGGCTTTATGCATCAGCCCACCTAAACCACACAGCGATTCCTGAAAAGTAATGCCTCCATGGATGAATAATCCTTTAAAGTGAACACCCCACGCAGATAAGCCCAAAGCTAATAAACTGCCCTTGTTTGTGGAGCCAATTCAGTGAAAAAGATGGTATTGAATCTTCAATTCTGTCTGACTCCAAAAAATGAAGCATGTTCTACTGCTTTCTCATTGTTTGATCCTGTGTAGAAGGAATATTGGCAACTTGAGCAGGAAATGCTTAAAATGAAACCAAAATCCTAGAAGTCTGGCCTCCTACTTGTTTGTTTATAAAGCATGTCAACTTTTGCAATTTCCTTAGGCCAGTTTTCTTTCTTTCCTTTTTAAATAATCCCTAATCCCACCATGGGGCTCAAACTCCTTGATCTCAAGGTCCCACAACTAAGCCAGCCAGGTGCCTCTGACCAGTATTTTCTAAACCTCAGTGACCCTCAAGAGCCATTTTACCATTTCTATCATACTTTACAGAGGTGCCCAATATAGTTAGCCAACAATTTTTCCAAATTAACTTACGTCTTATCCTGATTAATAATATTCCTGAGGTCCTAGGTTGGATGTGCTGGGTATTTTTTCCAATACACATTATAATAAATACCTAACTACTAAAATCGGGACCACCTCCTAAAAATCATTGCATGAACCAGCAAGTGCATGGTTCAGATTTTAGAGCGGTGGGAAACCTGGATGTCCCAATCGTGCTAACTCTACCCTGTGCTGCCACTAATGTCAAGATTTTCCTCCTTGGTGGATGCACACAGCTTCCATTTCCATAGCAGGACTTGAGGTTGGGAAGTCATATCCCCTCCTGTCCCCCACCCACCCCACTTCATAGCTGGCTTACTTGTACACAGTGTTTTTTATGAGGCAAATTTTCTTTATTTTTAAAATTATTTTAAATGTGGTTTTTTAAAAGATTTTATTTATTTGTCATATTATTTGCCAGAACAAGAAAGAAAGCAGTAGGTAGAGGGAGAAGAGGGCTCCCTACTGAGCAAGGAGCCTGATGTAGGACTCCATCCCAGGACCCAGGGATCCTGACCTGAGCCCAAGGCAGGTACTTAACCAACTAAGTCACCCAGGTGTCCCATTTAAAAAAAGATTTTTTTTTTAAAGTTTTAAGTAACCTCCACAACCAGCCTGGGGTTCGAACTCACAACCCAAAGACCAAGAGCCACATGCTTGGGCCACTTGGGTGGCTCAGTCGGTTAAGCAAGTGAGCCTTGGTTTCAGCTCAGGTCATGATTACAGGGTCCGGAGATCCACCCTATGTCAGGTTCTGTGCTCAGCAGGGAGTCTGCTTGAGATTTTCTCTCTCCCTCTCCATCTGACCCTCCCCCTCCACCCACCCCTCCCCTCTAAAATTAACACATACATCTTAAAGAAAAAAAAAGTAGCATGCTTTACCAATGGAGCCAGCCAGGTGCGCCCATGGGCAAATACTCTAATAGCACTTGGGGTTATAATTTCTAGCATGCAATGTGTCCTTTAAAACCATTCTAAATAAATCGTTCATAAACTGTGATACATTTATGCAATGGGATGTTACGCAATAGTTTAAAAGTATGATATAGATTAACATATAAGTGATATAGAAGGATGTGTAAGATCTACTATAAGTGTAGAAACTACACTTGTAAAGTGGACAACCAGTATGTTCCCATGTGACACAAAAGGTGGGGGTAGACAGATGCACCTGCATAGCCATGACAGACTTCTACTTGAAGACACCAGAAAGCTTGGTGTGAGTGGGGCTGGAGGGTGGGAGACTTTCCTTTTCATCTTATGCCCTTCTGTACTATGTGGATATCTTTGTAAACCTGAACTACTCTTAAAAAATATTGATTTTTTAAAAAATGAGTTTAAATCTGAACACAAAATTAAACCTCTACTGACCAGTTCATTAGACAAAAAGAAACAATAAATGGATGTCCAGTGAATAGGATCTGCGTGTCCCTCCTGTTGATATGCCCATATCCACAGTGAGAGAGGCTCCGTCTCTAAGGCAGAATCCTGCCCTTCGCAACCAAGAATGATGACCAGACTCCAGAAGAGGGTTCTCCATCTGCCCCCGACTGACATTTGGAGCTTGATAAGTCATCATTTGGGGAAGGGACTATTCTGCACACGGTAGGATCTCTGGGCTCCATTAGCAGCTCACCCACCCACCATGCCCACCTCTACCCTGACAGAAGCACACGGTCCCCACCGTGTGCCAACCCAACACGCTCCAGGCACCACTAAATGTCCGCCTCCATTTGAGAACCACTGCTCACCAGCCACAAAACAGAGGGGCCAGATAAAGTGTAAGCAATTCTAGAGGCAAGCATGTAGGTGCATTATTCACTTAAAGAAAGAATACACAGGAAAGTTCTCGAACCTCAGGGAGAGTGCAGTATCTGAAGAGTTCCTCATCTTCTTGGAAATCTTGGATCTTTGAAACCCATCTTTTCACTTGGAGTAAATTCTGATTTTGCAATGGTTACATCTTTCATTATCATCATTCCCTGTGGTTTCACCTCCCCTTTGCAGATTCTTTCAAACTCGTTCCTAGAAAATTAAATTGGCAGATGATGTCATGACTGCAGGCTCCAGGCACCTGTCTGGCCAGTTCTGTGGAAAGAGTCTCAGAGATAGAGCAGGGGGGTGTCTCTGCACCAGACTGACCTCCAGGTCAGGCTGAGTAGTTCTGAGGATGGAGAGAGAAAATGACCAGCGCAGCAGCCCCTGTCTCCTCACTGTGAGGCCGGAGCTCACTGCGGGGACTCCCCTATTCCTTAGCCTAACAGAACAGTGAGGAACCGTCTGTGATGTGGTGTACCTGAGTAATAACGGCAAATAACTTCTCTCACGCTTACCATGGGCCAGGCCCCGTTCAAAGGCATCTGTGTGTACTTCACCTTATCCAGACCTCACAACAACACTGGGGCATAAATACGATTATCATCCCCATTGTACAGGTGTGAAAACAGAGGAGTAGAAAGTACGTTGCTCCAGGACACACAACAGGAAGTAGTCTGGCTAAGATGAAAGGCAGCCAGTCTGGCTCCAGAGCTCATGTCCCTAACCGCTTCCCAATAAGCCAATCACCGAAAAATACCTGAACACACACGCTAATCCTACTCACATTCCCACTGCAAACACAACATAGTTTTGTACAACAACGAAGGGTTACTGTACCGAAAGCGTTCAATATCAGCATCAGACACCAAATTTCTAATGACGAGAAACCCATTTTCTTCATAAAACTTTCTCTGTTCTAGGCTTAGAACATTATTATCCCGAGTATACCTAAAGGAGAAAAAGGAATTACAAATAAGTATAAGTGAAAAATCACCATCCAACAACATGTATCCAGAGCCTGAGAAATGTTCATACTCTTCCACCAAGCATTTCTACTTTTATTTACTCTAAGAAAATAATCTGAAATTTCTTTTTTAAACAAGTCTAGAGGGGAGGGTATCTATTTTTTTTAAGTAATCTCTATACCCAATGTGGGGCTTGAACTCACAAACCAGAAGTCAAGAGTCACATGCTCTTCCCACTGAGCCAGGCAGGCCCCTAATCTGAACATTTTTAAAAAGGTTTAAATCTAAAATGTTAACTAGTACTGTTACCAAAGATTAGAAGAATAATAAATTATATCTGCTCAATGGGATAGGACACAGGTCTTAGAAATGAAGAGCTTGGCGCCCCTGGGGAGCTCAGTCAGTTAAGCGTGGACTGGTTATTTCAGCTCAGGTCATGATCTCATAGGTCTGAGATCAATCCCCCAAATGTTCTATGGGCTCAGTGGGGAGACTGCTTGAGAGTCCCTCCCTCAGCCTCTCCCCCAACTTGCAATGTGTGCACTTTCTCTCTTAAATAAGTAAATCTTCTAAGAAAATGAAGAACATAAAATGGCATGTACAGACTTACTATAATAAAATATACTTAGATTGGTGGCTCAGTTGGTTGAGCATCTGCCTTTGGCTCAGGTCATGATCCCAGGGTCTTCGGATCGAATCCCGCATAGGACTCCCTACTCATCAGTGAATCTGCTTTTCCCTCTGCCCCTCCCCCTGCTCCTGATCTCTCATTCACGCCCGGTCTTTCTCACCCTCTCTCTCTCAAATAAATAAATAAGATCTTTAAAAAGTTACTTGAAAAAAATGCAAATAAATTTTTAAAACACAGTTTTTAAGTGATTGCTTCTATGTAATGGAATTGTGAATAATTTTTCTTAATTCCGCTTCTCTTTCAAATTTCTTCGATAATGACTATGTATGGTTGTTCAGGTAGGAGACAAATTCAATAGATTTTATACTTTAAATTGTCTAGATCATATCTTCTCAGAAGAATTCAAAGAGACAAAATCCACGTAAGTGCATAGCATATACACAAACTAAGATCACCCAGTCCATTCTTCCAGATTGGAAATGTGGCTCTATGAGAATACTCCATGGAGATCGATGTCTTCTTCTACAAAGGTAATTTAAGAAAAACCAAAGACACTAGCTAATATAGCCTATGGCTAACTTAATGAGGTATAAACCAAAGACACTAGCTAATACAGCCTATGGCTAACTTAAATGAGGTATAACATGTCTGAATTTAAACAAAATCAGATTATACACCTCTGATATGTTTCCTCTTTCTGAAGTATAAAATACATATAAATTACAGTCATTTTCAAATTTTTTCCTAGTTCTAATTAGAACTTGTCCTGGCAACACATGATTTGTATAATGAATTTTTTTTAAGAATTTATTTATCCTAGGGCGCCTGGGTGGCTCAGTGGGTTAAAGCCTCTGCCTTCGGCTCAGGTCAAGATCCTAGAGTCCTGGGATCGAGTCCCACATCGGGCTCTCTGCTCCGTGGGGAGCCTGCTTCCTCCTCTTTCTCTGCCTGCCTTCCTCTCTGCCTACTTGTGATCTCTGTCTGTCAAATAAATAAATAAAATCTTTTTTTAAAAAAAAGAAAAGAATTTATTCTCTGTAGAGATAGGAAGAGAGAGGGGGGGCAGGGGCAGGGGCAGGAGCAGAAGGAGAGGGTGAAGCAGATTTCCTGCTGAGCACAGAGCCTGACCCATGACTGATCGATCCCACAGCCCATGAGATCATGACCTAAGCCAAAATCAAGAGTTGGATGCTTAACTCAGTAGCCACCCAGGTGCCCCTGTGTAATGAATTTTCACCAGACAACATGAGATGTGTTTTATATCTTAATTACCACTAGGAAATGCTTTATACACATTGTATGGTTACTAATGACAATTCGATCTACTTACTGGAATTGTGGATGATGGAAACTGTCAGGAGAAACAGCTCCTGAAGTGGAGTGAGCTACCTAGGTAGTGAATTAAGGCAAATAAAATGAAATTGAGGAGTCAACTTTTTCTCGAAACAACAGTCTGCCCTGAATTAGCTCTCACCAGGGAAGACTGGGTTACACACATAGCTGCAGACAGGCACGCACGGTTGCTTACATTGTCTCATTTCACAGAGCCCAGAGGAGGGACTGGAAGTCCCAAGACCTTTATCACCATCCCTGCTGCCCAGAGCAGGAGAATGAGACTCACAGGGCTCAGTAACTGGGTCCCAGATCATCCAGCAGAAAATGCCTCAGGCCAGACTCAACCCATACTCTTGACTTCATAGCTTCCACTGATTTTTTCCACTTACTATTCCCTCCACTAAACTGCCAAGGAAATAAAAATTATAAGGGTTAAATCTACCAGTATGGGGGCGCCTGGGTGGCTCAGTGGGTTAAGCCGCTGCCTTCGGCTCAGGTCATGATCTCAGGGTCCTGGGATCGAGTCCCGCATCGGGCTGTCTGCTCAGCAGGGAGCCTGCTTCCCTCTCTCTCTCTCTCTTTCTGCCTGCCTCTCCATCTGCTTGTGATATCTCTCTGTCAAATAAATAAATATGATCTTTAAAAAAATATTTTAAAAAATAAATCTAGCAGTATGAAGAAATGTGCTCTTCCAAAGAGAAATTGAATTTAGGGGGAATCCATTCTGAAATACAAGAAACAAACGGTTTGGCTTGTTACTCTTCAAAAAAAAAAAAAAATTCTATTAAATAAACAGTGGCTAGGCTCTAAAGTATGAGCCACATAGTTTATATAATTTTAACTTTTTATTATAATTTTTAGTATAATTTAACTATTTTAAGATAGAGCTAGAAATTCTTTCTAGTTTTCTATCCAGAGAACGACAGCATATTTACTTAGCCTCTTCTTAATTTTTTTCATTGTTTCTTTAGCTTAAGGAGTGAGTGTAAAAATGTCATTACTCTTTAACATGTTATTTTTGTCTTGTCTTTATGTAACTGGGGACAGTATAATCCTGTTTTCCTAGGCAAAGAGTTAATGACCTCTGTCAGCTACTAGCAAGATGTGGTGGCCAGAAGGCAGTATTTCAGTCCGCAATTCTTCTCCTTCCGTTGTAGGTTCTGGTGGTGCTGACTGCTTTCCTCGGAGAGTTTTTTCAATGACGTGGAAATGTTTCATGTCCTTACTATATAATGTTAATAAACATGATAAAAATGGGTGCAAAAAGCTATCTATACAGGATGGCTGTAATTATGTAAATGCACAGAAAAGAAACAGACCAAAACATTGACTGATAATGAGCCGTGAGAGTTGGAATTATAGGTCATTTTTGTTTTTTTCTCGATGCACCTCTGTATTAAAGATGCATTGTGTTTTATGCTTTAAAACACCTGCTTTATTCCAGAACCCACATCTCTTTAGAACCAGTTAAGGCTGGGAAGAGACGGCCACGTGATTTGCATGATTGTTTTTAAGCCCCAACCACACGCACGTTCACTGACTGTTTTGGCAGAGTTGTCCAATACCAGAGACCCTGACCTCGTTTGTCTATTTAAATTGAAGAGAATAAAGGGGCGCCTAGGTGACTCAGTGGGTTAAAGCCTCTGCCTTCCACTCAGGTCATGATCCCAGGGTACTGGAACCGAGCTCTGCGTTGGGTTCTCTGCTCCGCACAGAGTCTACTTCCTCCTCTCTCTCTGCCTGCCTCCCTGCCTACTTGGGAGCTATGTCTGTCAAATAAATAAATGAAATCTTTAAAAAGAAAAAGGAGAATAAAAAGGAAAACTGCCCTTAGCCATATTTCAAGTGCTCAATAGCCACATGGGATTCCTAGTGCTGGAAAATGCTGGTGTAGAACATCTCCACCATGGCAGAAGTTTGATAGGATAGTGCTCTTCTAGTCAACACAGATGAAAAAGAAGCTCTAACCTCAACACTATTAGAGAAGCACCAGCAGGATCCGAATATTTTTTTAAAAATCATTATTATTTTTTAAGTAGGCTCACTGCCCAGCATGGACCCCAATGCTGGGCTTGAAATCACAACTCTGAGATCAAGAGCTGAGCAAGAATCAAGAGAGGTCTCAGGGACTGAGCTACCCAGGCACCCCAGAATTTTCATAGTAGTCACAGACTGGACTTGGAAACCTTCATTCTGGTTCCAGTTATCTCCAGTTCCCACACGTTGGTGGTTCTCACCGGTGGGCATGTATCAGAAACAAGTGAGAACAGATTGCTGGGCCCCACTCCGGAGTATGGGGAGTCCACATGAGCCTGGGAATCCGCATGTCTAACAAGTTTCCAGGGGAAGTTGTTGCTGGTCCTGGGAACACACTTTGTCAACCTCTGGTTTCGGTAATTAAATGTCTTTGGTAATTCGGTAATTAAATGTCTCCTGGCCTCGGTTTCTGTGTTTTCACTGGTCAAATGAGATTACATAATTGCCTTGATCTGCGACGGCATTTTAGGTGGGCAGTGGTTCTGCTACATCGTGGCCGGAAGTAAAAGTAAAATAAAAGTAAAAAGAGACATTCGTAGAAGCATTTTTAGGAAGGAGTTCATGATCCTGCTCACAGCAAAACACAGCCTAACACCATCACAGTGTCCTCTTCGCCCCCAAAGTACCGCCTGAAAGAGAACACTTAATCGGAGCAGGAGAAACAATTCCATAAAGCATCTGACGTCCGTGTCCCGTAGTGACATTTTCCGGGATCCGACACGGGTGGCGCACACATCTCCTCCGAGAGTAACTCCGAAAGAACAACCGGGAGACATCGTATCCACTCCTGGCGGAGCAGCTCGCACAGCTCTCCTCAAGGAAAGAAGAGCCCGAGGGTGCGGGCCGGTGCCTCCCTCCCTCCCCGCGCCCCAGTGCGCTGCAGCCTGAGTGTCCACCGGCCCGCCCACCCCCGGTGCTCCAGGCAGCCCTGCGCCCCAGTTTAGGAGCCACTGGGACTGGGCTTCGCGCGCCTCGGACTCTGGGCGGTCGGATGACGCGCGGCCAAGTGCAGAAAACGCCACACTAGCTGAGAGCAGGCCCTCAGGAAGAACTGCCATTCTCCCGGGCAAGGCAGGAAAACAGGCCCTAGGAGGGCCGCGAAGCCTGGGGCGGCGCCACAGCAGCCCCTGAGGCCGGCACTGTCACGCGGCCGCCCAGCGAGCAGGCCGGGCCCCCGGCTGGGAGCTTGGGGCTACCCGCACTGGGAACCCTCCTGCCCCGGCTCCCCTGCCTGCCTCCCCGCCCCTGGGCGCCCGGAACAGCTGACACCAACGCCGGGACGCGGGCGCGCAGGAAGGGGCAGAGTCCGCTGGGCGGCTGAGCCCTGGAGGCCACCACACTTGCAGCCCGAGCCCCGCGCACCGCAAAGGATACACCGACGCCGGCCGAGCGCTGGCCGAGGTGTCCCAGCACGACGCGCAGGCGGGTGCCTGCATGGGACTGGTTCATGGCTCCCGCGAGGAGACGAGTCAGCCGGGCCTCAGTCTTCACTCGGGGCGGCGGGCGGGGCCGAAGGGCCAGGCCGAGCGCTCGGAACTCCGGGGATTCCGCCTTGTGCGGGGGTGCACGGGGCCTCAGGGTCCACGCACTGGGCCACCGACCGGAGCGGACCTCCTGTCCGCGCTTGCAGCCCCTCCACGATCACAGAGATCCTGCCGCACAAATCAGGGAAACTGGTTTTGAAGGGCTTAGCAACCCGGTGAAGGTCGCCCAATGAGAAATGAGCCAAACATGACCCACCTTCCCAAACTGTCAGTCTAGGTTATCCCATGTGTCGGTCTCTCTGCTGCCAAAGTAGCAGTTCAGATTTCAGCCCTGGAAGTAACCTGCTGTTCAGAAAACGCGGTTTATTTACTGGGAATCCAGTGTGAAATGTTAGAAACATGTGACGTGCTGTTCAAAAAATGCGTTTAAATTGTTGGGAATCCAGTGTGAAATATTAGAAACATACCGGCTTTCATTGAAAAGGAAAAATATGTACATGAAATAAATGACTTTGTGAAACGCGTCTGATCCTCATAGTCTAGTATTATTTTAAATTTCGTTAAGAACTACAAGTTCTAGGGGCGCCTGGGTGGTTCGGTGGGTTAAATCCTCTGCCTTCAGCTCTGCTGTTGTTCCCAAGGTCCTTGGATAGAGCACTGCATCAGGCTCTCTGCTCCGCAGGGAGCCTGCTGCCTCCTCTCTCTCTCTTTCTCTCTCTCTCTCTGCCTGTCTTTCTGCCTACTTGTGATCTCTGGCTCATATAAATAAAATCTAAAAAAAAAAAAAAAAGAGAGAGAGAGAGAGAACTACAAGTTCCTTTCCTTTCTTTCTTTTTTTCTAAGTTTATTTGAATAATCTCTACACCCAACATGGTGGTCAAATTCATGACTCCAGCGTGAGGAGGTATGAGGTCTACCAAACATGCCAGCCAGACGCTTCCTCCTTCTTCCCTTCCTTTCTCCTCCCTTCCCTTCTCTCTCTCCCCCTCCCTCCCTTCTTTCCTTCCTTTCCTCCATCTTCCCTCCCTTCCCTACCCCTTCTTCCTTCTTCCGCTCATTTTTTTTCTTTTCTCTCTTCCTTTTCTTTCCTTTTCTTTCTTTCTTTCTTTCTTTCTTTCTTTCTTTCTTTCTTTCTTTCTTTCTTTCTTTCTTTTTCTTTCTTTCTCTGTCTCTGTCTCTTTTTCTTCTTTTTCCAACAGTGTAAATACTTCAGGGACAAGTATACAGGATTCCAGCCATCATCATCAAGGTCATAAACATCCATCACCTCTCTAAGTTCCGTCCCACACTTTTGCCCTCGTTATTTCGTGTGTGTGCGTGTGTGTGTGTGTGGTAAGGACACAGCCATAAGATCTACTCCCTTAGCAAATTTTCAGTAAATAATGCAGCTAGGGACGCTATACTGTATTGTAGATCTCCAGAACCATTTACCTGGCATACCTGAAACTTGGTAGCCTTAAACCATCCCCTCTCCGCTCTCCCCTCCCTTCACCCCTGGTAACCACCATTTTCTCTGCTTCTGTGAGTTTGACTCTTAAATTCCTCCTGTAAGTGGTAGCGGGTAGTATTAATCCTGTGACTGGCTTATTTTGCTTAGCATTGTGCCCTCAAGCTCCTTCCATGTTGTCACAATGTCATTTGTTGTCACAAATGGTAGGTAGAATCTCTTTCCTAATTAGGGTTGAATCATATCCCATTGTGTGTGTCTACCGTATTTTCTTTATCCTTTCACTTGATGACAGACGCTTAGGTTGTTGGCATATCTTGGCTCTTGTGAAAACTGTTGCAATGAACGTAGAGGTGCAGATATCTCTTTGAAATCTAAGTTCAGTTCCTTTGGAACTGGAATCCAGTGGGATTCCTGGATCATATGATAGTTCTATTTTTAATTTTTTGAGGACCTTCCATACTGTTGTCCATAATGGCTCTAAGAACTAGAAATTCTTTCTGAAATATCTTCCCCATCTAGTCTCTGCAGGTGACTGACACAGCATCTCACTGTTTCTTTCCTCTCCCTCATTTTTCTCATTATTTCTTTGTCTTAAAGAGTAACTTCCAGAATGTCTCATTTTATAAACATGGTTTTTTTTTTTTGAGATTTTATTTATTTATTTATTTGAGAGAGAGAGATAGAGAAAGCAGGGGAGGAGCAGAGGGAGAGGAACTGGCAGACTCCGTGCTGAGTGCTGAGCCAGAGCCAGGCTGGATCTCAACACCCTAAGATCCCCAGCTGAGCTGAAATCAAGAGCCAGCCGCTTCACGCATTGAGCCACCTGGATGCCCCTAAACATGGTCTAGTTTCTGAAGGGATGTCTTTAGGTAATGTGGTAAAACTGCCATACTCACGGAGAAAAGCAGGCCAGGACTCAGAAATTAGTTTATTAGCTGCTGCCTATTTCCTCTGAAGCACGGTGGACAATCGTCAACATCCAGAGCAAGGTCAGCCCTTTGCCCTTCATCTTTGGGTTCTCTATTCCTCCCCACCCAGACTCTCAAAGACTTTTTTAGGTTGACAGAAATATCCTGGGCCTTCCCCCCTTAGTTCTTCACCTCATAGCCCACAAATGGATCATCCCTGATCCTGAACTCGGTGACTGGGTTGGAGGCGCTTATGTTTATCATAGTTTAAAGTGAAGTATCTGGCCTTTGGTAGGTACAGCAAAGAGATTCTCCATCTTTCTGCTCCTGAGAAAAAGGGCTCCTGGACGGGCATGGGTGAATCTGTGATCCTTATCCCCCTCGCCTGGTGGAAAGTGGGCACTGCAAATGTAAATTCAATTCAGGCCAACCCAGATTATTTCAAGGTCAAGGCATTTACCCACACAGGCCCTGAAAGTTTTGGACTTCCCTGACCAATGGGAAAGACAGTGAGATGAGACTACCTACACCTGTAGTTTTAATGTTCCCCCCAAATACCTCGTTTTATAAGTGTGTGAAAATCCCAGCCACTCTACTCTAGCTGGTTTAATTGGATGGTTGTTAAGAGAGACGAAGGAAATCTTTGAACACTTCCAATTATTGTCTGCCTCTTTTAAATTAAAGGATGATGGGTTTAAAATGTCTCTTTGGGGGCACGTGGGTGGATCAGTGGGTTAAAGCCTCTGCCTTCACCTCAGGTCATGGGATTGAGCCCTGCATAGGGCTCTCTGCTCAGCGGGGAGCCTGCTTTCCTTCCTCTCTCTCTGACTGCCTCTCTGACTACCTGTGATCTCTGTCTGTCAAATAAATAAATAAATAAAATCTTTTAAAAAATTAAACTACATTAGGGTTAACAATAATGCGGATATTTCTGTGATCTATGATTGGGAACTATGATTGAAAATGATAGGAAGTTATGTGTGGGATATGGTAACTGAGAAGAAACACTTTGCACAAATATATATGTATATATTATTAAAACTAATTATATTTGTGACTGTATATATATAAGTATATGCCAATTTTTTAAAAGGATTATTTTAGAAACACAAAGTACACGAGTCGGGAGGGGAAGAGGGAGAGAGAGGAGAAAAGCAGACTTCCTGCTGAGCGCGGACCAGACTCACGGCTCCATCTCATGACCCTGAGATCAGGAGCTGAACTGAACTCTTAGACGCCCAACCAACTGAGCCACCCAGGTGTCCCTATGCCAATTTTTTGAAAGCTGCACCTCTCATTTCGTATTTCTCTTAGTTTTGCTCACCTCAGTGATTTTTTCAAAGTTTTTATTTATTTAATTGACAGACCGAGATCACAAATAGGCAGAGAAGCAGGCAGAGAAGCAGGCAGAGGGAGAGGAGGAAGCAGGTGCCCTGCTGAGCAGATCGCCCTGCTGAGCAGATCACCTGACACGGGGCTCGATCCGAGGACCCTGGGATCATGACCTGAGCCGAAGGCGGAGGCTTTAACCCACTGAGCCACCCAGGCGCTCCTTACCTCTGTGATTTTATATCCGTAAGTTCTCACATACTATAAAATCTGCCATGGAAATGGTGTGGCTAGATTCACAGCACTCTGATCGCCTGAAATCATCTGTTCGTCTGGGGATGTCCCCCACCCGCCACTTGACAGTGTCACAATGTCTGCAGTTTATTTATGACAGTGACCCCACCAAAACAACAAAGGAATGTTTATGTGTATGTCCATATGTGTGCGTGTCTGTGTGCATATGTTCTGCATAAGCATATATGGTAGGATATCAACAACTTAAAAATTCTAGAGGTGTCTGTTGTACTATTTTGTTAGTTTTTGCTTAAACTTGCTCAAAATAAAAAGTTGGGAAACAGAAATAAATGTCATCTGGATTTTAAGTACCCCACAAACTTACTGTAAGTGATTTACTAGACTGACTTGACTGGCTAAGGTGGATGATGGCTATTTAATTTTACTTTTGAATTTTTTAATATTTATTCATTTATTACAGAGAGACTCTCATGCACCTGTGCAGGGAAGTAGGGGAGGGGGAGAAGGAGAAAATCCAAATAGACTTCCTGCTAAGTGCTGAGCCCAATGTGGGACTTGATCCTGTGACCTTGATGTTACAACCTAAATGGAAATCAAGAGTCAGATGCCCAACCAACAGAGCCACCAGGGTGCCCCTTTATTGGTAACTTTTTAATGTCCTGGTTAACAGTCTCATATTAATACTTAAGAAATCCTTTATAGATGTATCTGATTCCTTTGTGTTGTTTCTTTTTTTTTAGATTTTATTTATTTATTTGACAGACAGAGTTCACAAGTAGGCAGAGAGTCAGGCAGAGAGAGGGGAGGAAGCAGGCTCTCCACGAAGCAGAGAACCCGATTCGGAGCTCTGTCCCAGGACCCTGAGATCATGACCTGAGCTGAAGGCAGAGGCTTAACCCTCTGAGCCACCCAGGCGCCCCTGGACCTCATTTCTTAAGATCTTCTTTGCTAAAGTGAAGTCTGAGTAGACGTCTCAACAAACAATAAGAACAGAAAAAATGTAGCCAATGCGCTTATTTCATTCCCTAACTACCCCCATGAAGCTCCATCTTGTAAATGAAGAAACTGAGGTCTAAGATGTGGAGGGACAAGCACAGCAAGTAAATAACGGAGCCGGGATATCACCTCTGGCCTGTCTGAGGAGGATTCCTAAGGGAATCTCCAAGGAAAGCTGAGGACTGTTCTGGTTTTGTTGTGGCTTCTTTGGCGCTGTCGTTGGTCTGGGACACGGCCAGGAAATGCAGGTTTTAGACCATGAGGAGAGACTCCAAGGCACCTGGTGAGGAGAAAAGTGTTTCTTCAGAGGGTGAGCCACCCCTGCAGGACTGAATCACAAAGCTCCCGGAATCCGTGCTGGACTGTGAGCAGAATGGACTGGACTGCCTCTGCTTGGGCCGGACTGGCACCACATGGCCCTGAAGGCAGGAGCACCCAACTGTGGCTGGACTTCATGGGTGGCCCCTTTTGAAATCTTCCCAAGTGGGGAGAAGCCTTTGGCATCAGATTATTAGGGCGGGGTGTTTCAACTGTCCCTCAGAACAACGTATTACTTAAAATATAACCCACGGGAAATTTAACTAGTTACCAAGCATGTTTAGATATCGCCTTAAGAAAAACACATACTGGCAACAGGCCTTTGGGGCAGATGACGGTATACGGCCTTGAAGCTGAGCAGCGGGGGACACTTCATTTTTCCGTTATCTCCCCTTTTTCCCCGGAGAGCACCTGTGGCTAGTTAGACAAGTCCTTTGAATGTGCTTGTTCAATTGTAAACTTTATAGTGCTTGATCAGACATATTTTGCTTTCCTTCTTGTTTATCTACAAGGCATATGACTAACGTTTGGCCTTCTTCAGCTCTTCTGTGGGTTAGTGTTTCTATCTAATTAAAGCAGGACTGAGGAGTTGTTCGGGGCAACAGTCTTTTCTACTGTTGTCCCCTGCTCCCTTTCTCTTGCGGCTGACTTGTTCCTGCCTCATTCTTCTCCCGTGCACCTCCAGGAAGCGGCAGGGTGTATACTCCTTTCTAGTATCTTGGGAAATTTGAGTGTGTTTTCTTTTTTCTGTATTAAATTTTTTTTATTTTGTTTTTTAGGATTTTGGTAAAATATACACATAATGGAGGAGTTACCATTACATTACTATTAAGTAAAAGTTACTGTGAGCGCCTCAACCATTAGACTTAGCCCTTTCTACACCCATCACCCCATTCATGTAGGCCTCTCTCCAGTTTCCCAAACTGAAACTCTGCCCCTATGAAACACTAACTCCCCATCCTCCCTGCCTCCAGCCCCTGGCCATTCTGCTGTCTCTAGGAATGTGACTGCTCTAGCTAACTCACAGAGATGGACTCATGCAATGTTTTTCCTTGTGAATGGCATTTTTTCTTTGGCATAACATCCTCATGGTGCATCCATGCAGTCGCATGACTCAGAATTTCCTCCCTTTTTAAGGCTGAATAATATTCCACTCTGTGTGTACCCATTGGGTTTGTCCATTCATCTCTTGATGTACAGTTGCTTCTGCCTTTTGTCTACTCTAAGTAATGCTGCTGTGAACACAGGTATACAGACATCTCTTGGAGACTTTGTTTTCAGTTCTTTCAGATAGCCACCCAGAAATGGAGCTGCTAGATCAGATTGGTGCTTTTTTTTTTTTTTAAGATATTATTATTGATTTGAACATGAGAGAGAGAACAGAAATGCAAGCATGAGTGGAGGGAGGGGCAGAGACAGAGGGAGAAGCAGGCTCCCCGCTGACCAGGGAGTGTGTTGTGGGACTTGATCCCAGGACCCCAGGATCATGACCTTAGCTGAAGGCAGAAACTTAACTGACTGAGCTACCCAGACACCCCGAGTGCATAATTTTTTTTTAAGATTCTTTTTTTAAAGATTTTATTTACTTGAGAGAGATAATAAGTAGGCAGGGAGGCAGGCAGAGAGAGGGGGGAAAACAAACTCCTCGCTGAGCAGAGAGCCCAATGCGTAGCTCGATCCCAGGACTCCAAGATCATGACGTGGGCCCAAGACAGAGGCTTAACCCACTGAGACTCCCAGGCACCCCCCATTATTTTTTAATGCAAGTTTCTTTCTTTCTTTCCTTTTTTTTTTTTTTAAGTTAGTTTGTTTTTAGTAGTCTCTGAACCCAATATAGGGCTCAAAATCCCAATGAATGCTCTTCCGACTGAGCAAGCCAGGTACACCTGGATCAGTGCATTTTTAATAGACATGTGTTTCCTAGTAAACAGACTGTCCTGGCCACAGCTACATCGTCCGGTCAGCTTTGTTCCCTGCCTTTGCTTCACCTAACCCATACCTCTTGTTCCTCAGCCTTCATCCCCACACCCTGACGCGCTTCACTGGGACTACTAGCTACTGCTAACATTATTTAAGGGAGAAGCTGATAATGCTAAGAAATCACTGGATCAGGGCAGGGCACCTGATCTAAAATGAGCCAGTGAGCTTCTTTCCTAGGAATCTGGAATTTATTTTATCTTATGTTAGTTTATGTTCTTTTTAGTTTATGTTCTTTTTAGTTTATTTTACTTTATTTTCATTCCAGTAGAATTAATATATAGTGTATTAGTTTCAGGTGCACGATATAGTGATTCAGCTATTCTGTACATCACTGGTGATGATCACAACAAGCGCATTACTCAATCCCCTTCACCTATTTTACCCACCCCACCCCACCCCCCAGTAAGCAGCAGTTTGTTTTCTATAGTTAAGAATCTGTTTCTTGGTTTGTCTCTCTTTCTTTTCCTTTGAGCATTTGTTTCAACTCTTAAATTCCACATTTGAGTGAGAACATAGGGTATTTGTCTTTCCCTGACTGACTTATTTTGCTTCGCATTATACTCTCTAGCTCCACGCATGTCATTGCAAATGGCAAGATTTCATTCTTTTTTATGGTTGGTTAATATTCCATTGTGTATATATATCGCCTCTTCTTTATCCCTTAATCAATTGATGGACACTTAGGCTCTTTCCATCATTTGGCTGCTATAAATAATGCTGCTCTAAACAGGGGTGCATGTAACCCTTTTGGATTCATGGTTTTGTATTTGGAGGATTAAATACAGTAGTGTGATTGCTGGATCTTAGGGTAGTTTTATTTTTAAATTTTTGAGAAACTTCCATACTGTTTTCCAGAGTGGCTGTACCAGTTTTCATTCTCGCCAATACTTGTTTTTCCATGCATTTTTTTATGTTAGCCATTCTGAAAAGGTGTGAGGTGATGTCTCATTGTAGTTTTGTTTTGCATATCCCTGATGATTAGTGATGTCGAGCATCTTTTTTTTTTAAAGATTTTATTTTTATTTATTTGACAGAGATCACAAGTAGGCAGAGAGGCAGGCGGTGGGGGGGGGGTGTGGAAACAGGCTCCCTGGTGAGCAGAGAGCCAGATGTGGGGCTCAATCCCGGGACCCTGGGATCATGACCTGAGCCGAAGGCAGAGGCTCAAACTTACTGAGCCACCCAGGAACCCCTCATTCTATTTTATTTTATAATTTTATTTAAAAATTAAGGTTATAGGGCACCTGGTTGCAGTCGGTTGAGCGTCTGACTGTTGACTTCAGCCGAGGTCACAGTCTCATGGTTGTGAGATCCAGTCAGCATTGGGCTCTGCACTGAGCATGGAATCTGCTTGATTCTCTTTCCTTGTCGCTCCCCTCCCTATGCTTTCTTTCCCTCTCAAAGGAAAGAAAAACAAAAAAAACAGGGGTGTGACCTACTGAAGTATTGGCAGTGACCCCATAATGATTTATCACCACCGCCCTAAGACTGCTGCACCAGGCCAGAGCTCCCAGGGGCCATGGTATGCTTCCCAGATGATCAGCGATTGTGGGGGCCAAGGAAAACAAGGCTGTACCCACCTCGAGTCTAGCCCTGACATAAGTGCAGCCATCTTGATGTTCCATCTTGATGTCCCAATATTTCTTGGGTTTTGACCTACTCAGATTAGCACTTTAAACAGTCCCTCTCTCCTTTAATGATTGATTTAAACCCCTGGACTCAGCTGCCTCTGTCTTTCATAACTCCCCTACACATTCCCTAACTGATCAATGTTGACCCAAGTAGGTAGGGACAACTCTATGCCCCTATTCAGCAGGAAGAAATTGAAGAAGATGAGACCTTCCATTTTCAACAACCTTAGAGATTTAAGGGTCAAAATTGTTCAGAGGGAAATGTGGAGGCCGAGAAAATTAAGGCCATCCCGCTTCAAGTTTAGCTGATGTGGGAAACACAGGCAGAAGAAAATCATTAAAATTCCTCACCTGCTGACAAGACCTTGAAACAGACAGAGTGGCTCTCCTCTGGGGACTCAACTGCCCTCACCTTGAGGTTTTGTTAAGGACAAGCCTGACCAACCCCTTACCCCAACAGGTCCGACCAGAATCCTGTAAGTCTACTTTAACAATTCCTTTAGGAAACTTTATCTCTAAACCTCCAAATAGTGTCAAGAATAATTCCCAAGTATATGGCCCACTGATATACATCTAAAGGGTCTCACGAGAAGATTTTTATTATTGGTAATAAATAGCCTTTCTGCCAACAATAGCGAGCCCCGCAAGGTCCTGGAGACCTTGCTTCCAAAAATCCTTGGAGACTTACATCATCCATAAATCCCCTTTGTCCTCACCCACCGCCGAGTCCACCCTACTCTGCCTTTGAAAACTCTGACTGTAATCTGGTTCGGGGTCCAAGTCCCTACTCTGCTGTGTCGGGTATACTTGGGCCCAAGCTTAAGCTTGCCAAATAAACTCTCGTGTGATTGCAGCGGTGCTTGGTTCCTTGGTGGTCTCTCGGACGCGAAAATTTGGGCCTAACACGATGAGCCTGTATCACTCAAGGACTGAGACAGGCACCTAGGACAAGCTTGAGAGAGCAAGCAGAGACACAGCCCTTCCCTTCATCAAGTTCACAGCGGGTTTTACTATTCCCCGGCAGGCAGACTATGAAACCCAGATGGTGTGGCTGTTGTAGCAGATGAAAACATTTTGTCCATCTTCTTTCTTTTTGCTACCTGATCTTGCTTTGAGGCAATCCCACCCCACCATGGAGTGTGGTCTTAGGGCAGGTGGCAAACAGAACCAGGAAGGCCCCTCCTCTGTTTCTACCTCTGTGGCAGCCAGGCATGGCGTGTGGCTCACACTCTGTGCCCAGAGCTTGGACTCCAAAGCAGGGGCCCCAAGGATGGGGCAGTGGGTAGGGGTGGTGGGGGACATCCATCACCATCGCCACTGTGCTGTGCTCCTGTCCATGGCACACCTGGACACATAGCATTTCCCTAAGTCCTGGAGAGCCTGCTAACACGGTCTGATGTCTGTTTCCCATGCTTAGGGTCAGCTTCTATCCTTTGCAACCAAGATTTCTGGTGGATACCAATGTGCATATTTAAGCAGAGTCCTTGAATGCTGTGTATCACCCACCCCATCTCAGAGCATCCTCCTTCTGGGCTAAATTTACACCAGAGGACTTGGGATAAGTCTTCACAGGCTGTCCCAAAGTTAATCTACATTAACACTTGGCCACAACAAGGAATCAAAAACAAACAGTTGAGCATCACATAAGGAAGCAAGCTGTGCCTTGCATGGTGCAGGGCCAGGCTCACAACACCTTTCTGTTCATCTCAAAGAAACAGGGAAGTGCTCTGAAGCATTGTTCCACACTGCCAGGCAGAGCTTTTTGTCAAAGTGCATGATAATTGTTTGCTTTCCTAAATACAGAGAGTCATCTAGTGCAGGCTAGGAAAAGAAGGACCCCAGGGTCAAGTCTGGCAGATGTCCTCATTCTGTGAGTAGAGTTTTATTGGATCATAGCCACACCTCTTTACTTAGCTGTTGCCCCTGACTGCCCTCCTGCTGTAACAGCGGAGCTGAGTCCTTGGGAGTATAGCTTGTGAAGCAGAAAATATTTACTATCAAGAGCCAGATCCTTGACAGAAAAGGATTACCAGCTCCCAACCAAGGGCAGAAATTCCTAAAATAACCAAGAGAAAGGTTGTATTTCTGAATGTCCAGTTTCTAGGTTGTTCACAATTTCTTCCTGTTCATTTTTTTTCCTGTTCATTTTTTTAAAAGATTTTATTTATTTATTGAGAGAGAGAGAGCACAAGCTGGAGGAGGGGCAGAGAGAGAGGGAGAAGCAGACTCCCCACTGAGCAGGGAGTATGAGGTAGGGACTTGATCCCAGGACCCTGAGATCATGACCTGAGCCAAAGGCATATGCTTCGTGGAATATTACTCGGCCACAGAAAAGAATGAAATCTTATTATTTCCGACAACATGGGTGGAATGTGAGAGTATTACGTTAAGTAAAATACGCTGGAGAAAGACAAATACTATATTTCACTCCTATCTGAAATCTAAAAACGACAACAACAACAACAAAAAAAACCCAAAATAAAACAAAATAAAAACCCAAGAAACCCAATCCTATTCATCTGTATGTTTGTATTAGTACGAGTAACATACTCTTTGACTATAGCTTTGTGATGTAGTTTGAAATCAGGGAGGGTCATACCTTTCCTTTTTATCCTTAAGATTGCTCTGGTGGTTTGGGGGATATTTTGTGATTCCATACAAATTTTAGAATTATTTCTTCTACTCTGTGAAATATGCCATTGGAATTTTGATAAGTACTGCATTGAATCAGTAGATTACTTTGGGTAGTGTGGACATTTTAACAATATTCATTCTTCTCATCCATGAGCACAAAGTATCTTTCCATTTAGTTGTGTGTTCACAAATAAAAGAGGATTCTTTCTATTCGCTTTGTAGAAGGGGATCCTTCTAATCGCTTTGGTGTGCACTTTGAGTACCTCCTATAGTCCTTTGAGGTTAGTCTCCAGGCAAAGAAAACCCTCTCCCAGGGTAAATCCCCGTACCACCCACTGTGAAACCAGCTGTTCCTCATTCTGCCCAGATGCCCCACAGTCCCCTTCCAGCTCTTCATTTTGCCGCTGACCTTCGCTCCCACCTTTTCCAGGTGGATCCACACAGACCAAAGGATCCATCCTAACTCATCCCGGCGCTGTCTTTGTTCCCCATCTAGTCCCATTACACGGAATGGATGATTGGGTATTTGTGAATGAATGAATGAACAAGAGGGACACAGATAAAATGGGCGATGAATTGTTTCCTGATTGACTCATTGGCATGCGCTCAAAAATGCATAAGGGAAGTAACAAATTGTGCTACGGTTTTCCTATTGAAGTTTATTTTTTCTAACTTATTTACATTTGAAATTAGTTTGAAAAGGCTTTTTGGTGAAACAGGGCTCCATACATGCTGTTTGCACAGGCTTTCCTCATGTACATTTTATGTCCAATTATTCCGTAAAGCAGTTTCCTTGAGCCCTGTCAGGGATAGTCTTGCCTTCTTCAGCTTCCAGCTGGACCTTAACTTAAATAGGCTGCCCTCACAAAGAACCTGCCAAAAACAGTGAAACTCTTTAGGAAAACCTGTGCTTAGCAGATTAACAAGAAAAGGACTCTTGTTATTTCTTAGCAAATTATTGTTTTTAAAAATCAAGACTATGGCTCTTTGCTGCCCCAGCTTGTGTACAAATCTGGCACTGAATAAAATAAAACCCCCCTCCATGAGGCCCCAAGGTGGGTCAGTGGATTAAGCCTGTGCCTTAGACTCAGATCTTGATCTCAGGGTCCTGGGATTGAGCCCCTTGTTGGGCTCCTTGCTCATGGGGCTCTCTGCCTCTCCCTCTGCCCCTTCCCACTGCTCAGCATGTGTGTGTGTGTGTGTGTGTATGTGTGTGTGTGTGTAGGTCTCTCTAAAAAAAAAAAAAATCAAATCTTCAAAATAAAATAAATTCTCCCAGTTCATGCCCACTAGAAACCTAAACTATCTAAAATTGTTCCTGTAGTTTGAAAGAGTTTAGGTTTCATTCATAAATGCAGAGGGTTTTCAGCTGCCTTACCCAATAAAAAAGAGCAGATGAAGCCACCTTAGTCTTGCTTCTTCAGGAACAGAGAAAAACAACTTGGAAAGATCCAGTCTTTTTTTTATTTTTATTTTTTTTTAAGGAGGCTGCCTGGGTTGGAGAAGTCATGCAAGAAATCCTGTGTCAGAGCACAAGCATCCCCCTTATTTCTACTCCACAATGCCCTTCATTACACGTGCCTGTGTTAGATGGTGTTCTAGATCTGAGAAATCTCTCGTGCCATGAAGTCAGGGGATGGTGGGTTTTCCAGAAGAGGGATGCAAGAGTCCACGTATCCTGAGTTTCAAAGGATACCTTTCTACTTTGGCAAAGAGCTAACTGAATCAAAGAAACTGATTGAACACACTTAAATAAGATATGAAACACATTTGTTAGCTGCGACCCTCAGTTTTCCTGAAAACAGTAATCGACCACTGTCTTCCTCTATGAAACCAACAGCTCTGCACGCAGAACTAACCACATACCAGCAAGTATCTTATCCTCGTGTCATGATTTGGAGAACAAGCGATAGAAAAGATTAGGATAGCTTGTTAAGAAAACATTTTCCCCAGACACCTTGATTTGTTCTGTTTTCTCTTGAAGAGCTCAAGCCAACGGCTACTTCATAGGTTGATCCTCTTTCCTTTCACCAGCCGCACTCGAAATCTAAACACATCCTGGAAATAAAACCAAGCACAGTCAGTGGATGGAACACAGGGATCTGTTCAGCATGAGACAAAGTATATTTCTAGCATCTACCAACAGCTAAATGGAAAAACTCTGCACAGTAGTCCTATCAACTGGTAAAGAAACCATATTCTAAGACTCCAAATAATGTACTTGCCCACATGTAGAATAGTGTTGACCAAACTAAGAGAGCAAGTCCCCAGAAGGTCAGCCTGTGTTATTTGGCACTGCTGTTGACCACAGGTGTCTTCAACTGGCTGAACACAGTGTTTGGTCACAACAGTCCACACTGCCCCTTGTCCTGCGTTCCTTTAGACACTGTCCCATTTACAGTGATCTGTCCTACGTGCAAGTGATGTCATGAGTTATGGATTGATTTGGGGTTTTTTTCCTTTGTTCTTAATAAAACAATTCAGACTGGGGCGCCTGGGTGGCTCACTGGGTTAAAGCCTCTGCCTTCGGCTCAAGTCATGATCTCAGGTCCTGTGATCGAGCCCCCCCGTCAGGCTCTCTGCTTGGCAAGAGCCTGCTTCCTCCTCTCTCTCTCCACCTGCCTCTCTGCCTGCTTGTGATCTCTCTCTGTGTCAAATAAATAAATTAAATTTAAAAAAATAAAACAATTCAGACTTTTTGCTTCTTGTTTATTTTTGAGCGAACAGCTAGGTCAGGTGGAAGAAACGGTTTTGGAATTGGATCTGACTGTCACTTACATCACTCAGGCCAACCTCTTGGACTTTTCACTTTCTCACTAAGAGCGCGGAGTGAGGGGTTCCTGGGTGGCTCAGTCAGTTAAGTGTCCGACTCAGGTCATGATTTCAGGGTGCTGGGTTCGAGCCCTGTCTTGGGCTCCTCGCTCAGTGAGGAGTCTGCTGGAGATTAATTCCCCTTCTCTCCTCTCCCCCCGGCTTGCGTGCACTCTCTCTCGCTCAAATAAATAAAGAGATCTTAAAAAAGAAAGAGAGAGAAAGACCGATGCACTGGGATTTGGTGAAGAAAGTAAGACTAGAAATATGAAAGAGCTCTTATAACTCACAAAGAACTATGTAGCAGAAATTAATATCATTATTCTAAGTAAAGCTGAGGAACTATATCTGCAAGACTAACATTTTCAAATAAATACAGGTGGGTCACTTGGGTGGCTTAGTCCATTAAGCATCCGTCTTTTGATCAGGTCATGATCTCAAGGTTCTGGGATCCAGCCCCCCAGTAAGCTCCCCACTCAGCAGGGAGTATGCTTCTCCCTCTCCCTTTGCCTGCCGTTCTTCCTGCTCGCTCTCTCTCTCTCTCAAATAAATGAAATAAATACAGAAGGCAATGACTTACCACAACCTGACAAACCACAAACATAATATATGCTTTTTTTTTCTGCTTTAAAATTCAGAGTGTTGCACGGAAGCCCCACTTGACAAAATATGATGCACTTTAAGCACTGGACCAAGGGAGGAGCACAGAGGGTCTACCATCTACGGTGTGAAATGAGAGCCTTTGCAGATGTGGGATAGAGTCATAGATGCTAAAGGGAGAAGGGGCAAGGGAGAAGTCAGATTCTTAAGCTGGGAAGGAGTTTCAGAAGATGACTCCTAATGGCCGGTAGCTTAGTGCTGGTGTATGGTACTCTTCAGAGTACTGGAAGGCCCAGAGTTATCATGACGCTCGGTCTCCTTGGGGGTCTCCCCATAGGAAATGCATGCATTTATGATGAATGCAAATTAAAACATAAGGTCAGCTTCTTGGTTCAGCGGCTAAAATGGACTTCATTCACAAAGAAAATATGTTTATTTTTGCGTTGACTACAGTTTGTCTGGTGACCATCATCATCAGCTTTGAATGTTCTAGTTACAAAGAATTTACAAGTGATGTGTATTAAGTAGAAAGGCTACGAAATAATGTCTCTATCCCCCACAGATAATCATCAGTGGTTTCTGAAGTCCGCTCCATGAAACTCCAGATGCCAACTGACCCAAACAAAACCTGCTTAGGAATGGCTTTCTGGGAGTCTCCCTGGATTTGTAGATACGTCAATACTCTGCTCTATACAAATAAAGGAGGCCTATGGGTGAGAGCCCAAGCCTCTAACTTTCCTTCTGTGCGTTCAAGAAGGTAGCCTTCGTCCTTCACTTGCTCTCCTCCAGATCTGTTTTCTGTTTCCACCTGTCCATCCTGGAACAGAATAGCCTGCGTACCACAGGGTGGCCAAAGTCATAAAAAAGCACGGGGTGCTCAGATGCCCCAGCTGGGGAAGTGCGTACAAGCTGAAATTCCACTATAATTCTTAGTGGGTCTCAGCAATGCTTCTGCAAGGCGCTCTAAACAAAGCATGTTACACTTCTAAATTACAACAGGTATGAGAGTTGTTAAGCATCTGAAGAAAAGAAGACAAAAAAAGTCTTAACCTATCATCTCAGAAAAGCATACCTGCAGCCTGGCATCATCTGGAATTCCAAATAATTTTTTTCCTATCCGTAAATAATCCCTCTCAGTGATTTCTTGACTGGTGCCTTTCACATCAATGTAGTGGCAGTCCGCACCGGCGAAATGGCAGGTAATTGCCTGTGCAGAGTGACAGGGTTAATACTGAAAAAACCCCATTCCATTAAAACCAACAACCGAACAGGAACACTTCTTTTAGAAAGTCAGCAATTTCACTCAGTGTTTGATTTCTAGAATGTTCCATGCTGTTCTGTATTAGTCTCTTCAGGGTTCAGTATCTCTTTTTCCCCAGGTACAGTTTAAGTCTGACTGAGAAATACAAGAGGTTTTTAGCTCCCTGCGATACTTGTTTTTTAAAAAGGGCGGGGAACATAACGACATGAGTAAGAGGACTTTAACTTTTCAACATGTCAATTTTCTAGTGTGTGGATGTCCTCAAGTCCTAAACAGGAATGTGTTCCAGGGTTCTTCACCATTTTCTTAGTCATGAAAGTTAGTTACTCAGTTGAGTTTGTGGTGGGTTGTCATTTCAATGGCTAAGTATCATGAAAACAAACAAACAACAACCCACAAAAATACCTTGCAAAGGACAATAATATACACACCACCCCTCTGAAATAAAATGGACACTTTGAGTCCAATAGCATCACATACTTTCCCCATCTTCTTTCTGTCTGAAGGTAAGATGGAGGTTACTTAGTTCTCCCCATTCTTGAAAAACTTACAAGCTAATCTAAACTCACTTTCCTAGTTTCAGGTTAGTTCTCTTGAGGCGACTGCCTACTAAAGGGACTGCCCGCTTTGCCCAGAACATCAAATTTCGATGCAGTGGAGTCACAAACTCCATTTCTCCCAGAAGCCCTCATACCATGCCAAAGAGGAGTGACATCTGAGGCCAAAGAGGAAAAGGGCACACCCATGTACATGTGTTTTTGCATTTTTTTTAAGGGAAACCGGGAAACCAACCCTTAACCTCAGGGAGACAGCGGTAGTTGGTGTGAAAAACTGGAAGGTTTCACTCAGCCCCACAAAACGCCCCAATATTTAGTATGGAGAGCCATGTTATATGGGGAAATGGAAGTCCACAGTACTGTCAGATCTGCTGAATTTTTTGGAAGCGAGAAATCTGGGACTATGAGAAATTTGTCAGTTTTAAATCATTAGGTGTTTAAAACATTCTGAAGCGAAAAACAAATTGTGGGACTCAGGTATGAAATATATGGCTGCCTGTGAAATCTAAGGTCTGGGCAGCCAATTCAGAACGTTTGCATAGAGTTGATCATGGTTTTCCAAATAACAAAGCTCTTATAAACCTTCCTCTTATGTGGTTACTATGAGCTATATACATTCCAGATTTTATGAGTTTTATATGCCAGCCATTGTTTCTGCCTCCAAAAGCACAGGCTATGGGCTCCCAAGTATGATGTTCTTCTTCTGAAGCAATTCTATGATTGTTCATAATTCACTATCAGCAGGATTACGATCCTGAGCTCACCTGGTTTCTTACTGATATGAACCAAAAAGCATGAGGTAGCAAATAGATTTCCTGGTAAATAAACCAGACTAAACGCCAGTTTAGTTCAATGTCACAAATCTCATAGTTTCACGTATCTTGACATTTTTGTTTCTAATGTATTCATCTTTGGAAAGTACAGTGATGGGAATGCATACCTTCCGGTATCCTTGAGTTCTGTTCCAACCAGATCCATGGATGAGCAAAGGATGAAAGAAAACAGTGTCTCCCTTCTCCATCACAAGATGTACTCGGGGGCAGTTTTCATCATAGTCCTGAATCCCGTAGAACATCATGTTAACTCCTCCCTAGAACACATAAGAGAAATAAGACTATATTTGGGGAACCCAATGATTAAGAATTTTGTCAATGACTCATTAAGAAAAGCAAAGTTTTCATAAGTTCTGCAAAGAGAAAAACATAAAAAGATTCTTCAAAGCAACTGTAAGTATACAAAAACTTCTCAGACATCTGGTTGTAAAAATCATGGATTTGGGGACCCAAATGAAGAATATGAAATTTCCACTTATCCTTCATTACCGAATTATAAATGAAGATCTAGACCAACTTTGCATTTTGCAGTTAACACGGGAGATCCCCTTTCCAGCATGAATCTGTAATCACACTTTCCCCACATGATATTCTTCTCCCCCGTAACATTCTTCTATTATTCAGGAGTACCTCTGGGAAGCAAACTGTTTTCTCAAGCCAGAAGAGAGAAAATGTTCAAGTCTCCTCAGCTCAGAAAGCACTCATGTCACAACCAGAGTAAAGAAAGAATAGTAAATTACAACACTGTGCTTTTTTAGAACTACTTCCAATGTTAGCTATTGCTTTAAGTAATGGTTATGGGGGGAGCACAGTATCCCAGTCCCCTTCATAGGACTGTCCCACATTCTTCTGGGGGAAGGATTCTTTCCTGCTGGACTGTGTTGGGCCTTTCATCCAGTGCACTTCTCTCCTGGCTAGGTGGACATGTAACCTATGCAAAGTCAATCTGAACTCCCACTGTCATCACTTTGTATCTGAACAGAGGATTGATCAAAGGCATTGGTCATGGTCAAAGTTCAACTGCCCCCACCAAGTGCCCCATCCTGACTTCCCACTGACACACTCCCACTTTCCTGCTTACCAGAGCCAGCCAGCCTTTCCATGGACTCAGCATGTGCCTGCCACCCTCCAAGACACACTCTTTGGCTTTAGTCAGACGCAGCCCACTTCTGTTGCCTGCAACAAACTTTCCCTAAGCCTCAACTCAGTTTTTCCATAAACCTCAACAGTTTATGAATCTCACAATTTCAGATGTTTGTATCAGAATCCAGACTCAAAGATTTATACTTGACACTAATCCTCAGTGTAAGAATTCTAACTAATTGAGACAGAAGTCCTGAAAGCCATATTCTTTAATTCCTACCAAAAAACCACATGCATTCTTCCCACCTGAACAACACGTGCTCTTCTGGGGTTTTCAGACTTTATTGTCTTTTTTTTTTTTTAAAGATTTTATTTATTTATTTGACAGACAGAGATCACAAGTAGGCAGAGAATCAGGCAGAGAGTGAGGAAGAAGCAGGCTCCCAGCTAAGCAGAGAGCCCGATGCAGGGCTCTATCCCAGGACCCTGGGACCATTATCTGAGCCGAAGGCAGAGGCTTTAACACACTGAGCCACCCAGGCGCCCTGAGACTTTACTGTCTGGGTCCTACAACACTCATTGTCTCCTCACTCTTTTCTCTGCCTCTGGACTCCTCACTTCCAGTACCTCCTGCTCTAGATCTCAAGATTATCATTTTTGATGAGCCGATTTGATCTCACCATTCATGGGCTCAAAAGCATTCAATAGTTCAATCAATAAACCATGCAACAGGCAGGCAATGGAATACTACTCATCCTTTCCCAGAGCCTTCGCTGGTCTCTCTAGCAGGAAGGAGATGATTCCTCCCTCGTCTTTCTCCTAAGATCTAACATCAGTGGGTAAGAATTACTGATAAGAATTCTTGATTCCTGATTAGAATTAGAAACTACTGATAAGGATTAGCTGACACATGCATCTGGAGTTGTGGGTGTTTATGTCTGACCTCTGCAATGAAGCTTGATGATTTTAGATCCTATATAGCGCCTACCAGAGTTCCCCACATTGGTCAGCGTTCCAAAACTTCTTGAAAGTAAGATGATTATTCTACATGACATGGTTGATTTTCCCCTGATCCTGGTTGCAAAACCGAAAACAATGTTTTGCTAAGAAAGGAAACTCCATCTCATTGTTAAAGTTCTGTATGGAATCTGATGTAAAATTAAAACAATAGGGCGTGTGGGTAGCTCAGTGGTTTAAGCCTCTGCCTTTGGCTCAGGTCATGGTCTAAGGGTCCTGGGATCAAACCCCGCCTTGGGCTCTCTGCTCAGTGGGGAGCCTGCTCCCCCTTCTCTCTCTGCTTGCCTCTCTACCTACTTGTGATGTCTCTCTCTCTGTCAAATAAATAAATAAAATCTTCAAAAATAAATAAATAAAAATAAAATCAGAACAATAAATATTCTGGTTAAGATTTATCTGCTAGGGCACCTTGGTGGCTCAGGGAGTCAGGTATCAGACTCTGGATTTTGGGATCAGCTTATGATCTCAGGGTCACAAAATCAAGCTGCATGTTGAGCTAGTGTTCACCAGAGTCTACATGTCCGTGTTCCTCCCCCTCTGACTCTCTCAGCCCGCACCACCTCTCACAACTATCACAAGCAAATATCACGAGTTGTCTCCCTTTATCCCTGTCTCTCTCTGTGTTTGACTAAAATAAATAAATGAATAAAATCCTAAAAAAGAAAAGGAGGGAGGAAGGAAGTGACGGGAGGAAGGAAGGAAGGAAGGAAAAAGAAAAGGAAGGAAGGAAGGGATTTATACCTCCCACTTGGGATAACCATGTGGCTTCAGGTCACCTTTGTGACTGCCCGGGAGCACACACAGGCAGCCATTGTTCCGGTCGATGTGCTCCATGGCTGTCCAAGCACCAACTATGTTATTGCTGGGCCTGATGGGGAAATAGTGCAGATCCTGGTGCAAGGGGTGGCGGGATGTCTTCTTGCCTGAAACAGAACCTGCTGTTAAACCACACTTGAACCTCAGAATTCATCTCCTCTGCCTGAAAACCAGATCAGTGTCTATCCCTTCAGAACCCAAAGAAGTGAAACCACACTACAGACAATCAGCCTGGAGAGATAAGCACCAAACTGGAATATCAAATCGACAGGGTGACTCCAGATCCTACACTTTTTTTCTGGGTTTCTGACAGCCAGGGATTCACACCATTCTCTACCAACTCATAACATGTTATGATCTCTATTGTGCTTTATTCCATTGTAACTCTGGTTTGGGCACAAGCCTAGCGCTCAAAGAAAAGTTTGGTCAACTGAAGAGAGTAACCAAATTTGAAGTTCCCTGTTAGCCCTCTAAGTGGCTGATACAAACACTATCGAGTAACTAAATTAATAAAAGGCTTCCAAGAAGATCTTCACAGAACTAAGAGCACTTGGTGAACAGTCATTATGTAGAATCAGAGATCACAGAACCACATTTACATGGTTCCCTGTTTTGCAGTCTGAACTTGATACTGTTCCCCTACGCCAAACCCCAATGTCTCTAAGCAAGACATCCAGGGTAGGAGAGATTTCATGGTGCTACACTACAGGCTAGTCACATAAAACTCTCCTGGCCTCAAAAGTGGAAAACAATAAAGAATTCTGAAGGACCAATTTATTACTGCTAGTAGAGTAGAATTTCTCAGCATGGACCAAGAGCTGTTGGCTTAAAAAAATGCAGATTCTTGGGGGTGCCTGGGTAGCTCAGTCAGTTAAGCATCTCTTGATTTCAGCTCAGGTCTTGATCTCAGGGTTATGAGTTCAAGTCCCGGGTTGGGCTCCACGCGGGGCATTTAGCCTACTTTAAAAAAAAATTATTTTTTAGTGCAGATTCCTGGGTTTTAGCTTCCAAATCAGTTTCTCTGGGAGTGAGATCCTAGGAGCTATATTTTAGCAAGCACAAGACATTTTAAGTCAAGTGATATATGTGATTTATAAGAAAGCTTTAATTTTGAAGATAATAATATCTTCAATCAGGAGGACAGAATTCACACCATCATTGGTGAGAATAGTTAACAAAGCTTAGGGACGATAATTATAATAATAAAAGCCTATGGTTTATGTGCAGTCATGTTTATTAAACCAAACTTTTGAGCAGCAAGCCAGTCAGTTGTCCAGAAATCCAACAATAACCTTAGTCATTGTTAACATCTGAAATCGTTCTTCTACCTCACTATTGTTATGATGTATGCTATTTTATGACAAATAAAAGGACATATATATTTAGTTATCCAAATTTAGCAGTTACACACGGAGCTAGAGTTAGAACACCTTAAACTCTCTCTTTTCCTTTTTTTTTGGGGGGGGGCTTCTCCATAACAAATAAGAGCCCTTTACCAGTATCTGGAGGTTTGTTTATCAGCATTGTATGCAGGGTCATAATATCAGGTCCAGTGAAGCACTCCACATATTTCAGAATCTAAGGGAAAAGAAGAAAAAAAGTTTGATAAGAAATCCAATGCACAAAAGTGGCACAAAGTACAACTATCTATACAAGAGCCAAGACGCCTTCATTCAGCACTTGGTAGGAGCGCCTGAGTCGCTCAGTCAGTGAAGCTTCCAACTCTTGATTTCTGCTCAGGTCACGATCGCACAGTCACAGGATCAAGCCCTGCACTGGGCCCTTTGTTCAGTGGGGAGTTGACTTGAGATTCTATCCCTCTGCCCTTCCCCTCCAAATAAATAAATATATATATATATATATATATATATATATATATATATATATATATACCACTTAGTATTTCACAACATTGCAAACTAAGCTTGAAAGCAGGAAAAACGTGTAACAGTAAGTCTGCAAGACTCTGAATTAAACAGGCTTTTCCAAGCCAGTTGGAACCCTAACCACTTTTTCTACATGGGAGGCATGTGGGGACGCCTGTGTGGCTCAGTGTGTTAAAGCCTCTGCCTTTGGTTCAGGTCATGATCCCAGGGTCCTGGGATCGAGCCCCGCATCCGACTCTCTGCTCAGCGGGAAGCCTGCTTCTCTTCCTCTCTCTGCCTGCCTCTCTGCCTACTTATCATCTCTGTCTGTCAAATAAATAAATAAATGAAAAAATCTAAGAAAAGAGAGAGAGAGAGAGAGAAGCATGTGTTTCTCTGAGAAATCAACTGGAAAGGGCAGAGATAAACCTTCCTTCAACTGGAACTGTCCATAGTTGCCCAGCGAACAGGCAGCTTCCTCTCCACCCCCAACAAGACTCTTCATAAGGAGGGACCATGAGGGGCGCCCTGCTGGCTCAGTAGGTAGAGCATGCAACTCTTGAGCTGGGGTTTGTGAGTTCAAGCCCCACGGTGAGCATAGAGCCTACTTAAGAAAAAAACAAGGGACCATGAGAGGACCCAACATGTGCAACGGCCATGTGTAGCCCAGAGGAAAAGAGAAGGGCAACTGGGGTGCTACCTCTTTACCTCTAACCCACCGAGGGAGGGGTACATGCAGAAAGGAGTCGGCGGTGTATGCCGACTACCTGCAGGGGGCTTTATGCATCAGCCCACCTAAACCACACAGCGATTCCTGAAAAGTAATGCCTCCATGGATGAATAATCCTTTAAAGTGAACACCCCAATAAATAAGCCCATAGATAATAAACTGCCCAAGTTTGCGGGGCCAATTCAATGAGAAAGATGGTACTGAATCTCCAATTCTGTCTGACTCCAAAAAATGAAGCATGTTCTACTGCTTTCTCATTGTTTGATCCTGTGTAGAAGGAATATTGGCAACTTGAGCAGGAAATGCTTAAAATGAAACCAAAAATCCTAGAAGGCAGGCCTCCTACTTGTTTGTTTATAAAGCGTGTCAACTTTTGCAATTTCCTTAGCCAGTATTTTCTTTCTTTCCTTTTTAAATAATCCCTAATCCCACCATGGGGCTCAAACACAGGACCTTGAGATCAAGGATCTCATGGTCCCACAACTAAGCCAGCCAGGTGACTCTGACCAGTATTTTCTAAATCTCAGTGACCTTCAAGAGCCATTTTACCATTTCTATCATACTTTACAGAGGTGTCCAATATAGTTAGCCAACAATTTTTCCAAACTAACTTACATCTTATCCTGATTAATAATATTCCTGAGGTTGGATGTGCTGGGTATTTTTTCCAATACACATTAAAATAAATACCTAACTACTAAAATCGGGACCACCTCCTAAAAATCATTGCATGAACCAGCAAGTGCATGGTTCAGATTTTAGAGCGGTGGGAAACCTGGATGTCCCGGTCATGCTAACTCTACCCTGTGCTGCCACTAACGTCAAGATTTTCCTCCTTGGTGGATGCACACAACTTCCATTTCCATAGCAGGACTTGAGGCTGGGAAGTCATATCCCCTCCTGTCCCCCACCCAAGGGGCTGGACTTCATAGCTCGCTTACCTGTACACAGAGTTTTTTATGAGGCAAATTTTCTTTATTTTTAAAATTATTTTAAATGTGGTTTTTTAAAAGATTTTATTTATTTGTCATATTATTTGCCAGAACAAGAAAGAAAGCAGTAGGTAGAGGGAGGAGAGGGCTCCCTACTGAGCAAGGAGCCTGATGTAGGACTCCATCCCAGGACACAGGGATCCTCACCTGAGCCCAAGGCAGGTACTTAACCAACTAAGTCACCCAGGTATCCCATTTAAAAAAAGATTTTTTTTTAAAGTTTTAAGTAACCTCCACAACCAGCCTGGGGTTCGAACTCACAACCCAAAGACCAAGAGCCACATGCTTGGGCCACTTGGGTGGCTCAGTCGGCTAAGCAATTGAGCCTTGGTTTCAGCTCAGGTCATGATGCCAGGGTCCAGAGATCCCGCCCTATGTTAGGTTCTGTGCTCAGCAGGGAGTATGCTTGAGATTTTCTCTTTCCCTCTCCCTCTGACCCTCCTACTCCTCCTACCCTCTCTCTAAAATAAACACGTAAATCTTTAAAAAAAAAAAAAACAAAAAGTAGCATGCTCTACCAATGGAGCCAGCCAGGTGCCCCCATTGGGCAAATTCTCTAATAGCACTTGGGGTTATAATTTCCAGCATGTACTATATGCAATGTGTCCTTTAAAGCCATTCTAAATAAATTGTTCATTATCTGTGATACATTTATGCAATGGGATGTTACGCAATAGTTTAAAAGTATGATATAGATTAACATATAAGTGATATAGAAGGATGTGTAAGATCTACTATAAGTGTAGAAACTACACTTGTAAAGTGGACAACCAGTATGTTCCCATGTGACACAAAAGGTGGGGGTAGACAGATGCACCTGCATAGCCATGACAGACTTCTACTTGAAGACACCAGAAAGCTTGGTGTGAGTGGGGCTGGAGGGTGGGAGACTTTCCTTTTCATCTTATGCCCTTCTGTACCATGTGGATGTCTTTGTAAGTCTGAACTACTCTTAAAGAATATTGATTTTTTTAAAAATGAGTTTAAATCTGAACACAAACTTAAACCTCTACTGACCAGTTCATAAGACAAAAAGAAACAATAAATGGATGTCCAGTGAATAGGATCTGCAATGTCCCTCCTGTTGATATGCCCATATCCACAGTGAGAGAGGCTCCGTCTCTAAGGCAGAATTCCTGCCCTTCGCAAAAAAGAATGATGACCAGACTCCAGAAGAGGGTTCTCCATCTGCCCCCGACTGACATTTGGAGCTCGTAAGTCATCATTTGGGGAGGCGACTATTCTGCACTGGAACTATTCTGTAGTTCTGGGACTATTCTGTAGGATCTCTGGGCTCCATTAGCAGCTCACCCACCCACCATGCCCACGTCTACCCTAACAGAAGCACACGGTCCCCACCGTGTGCCAAGCCAACACACTCCAGGCACCGCCAAATGTCCACCTCCATTTGAGAACCACTGCTCACCAGCCACAAAACAGAGGGGCCAGATAAAGTGTAAGCAATTCTAGAGGCAAGCATGTAGGTGCATTATTCACTTAAAGAAAAAGAATCCACAGGAAAGTTCTCGAACCTCAGGGAGAGTGCAGTATCTGAAGAGTTCCTCATCTTCTTGGAAATCTTGGATCTTTGAAACCATCTTTTCACTTGGAATAAATTCTGATTTTGCAATGCTTACATCTCTCATTATCTTCACTCCCTGTGGTTTCACCTCCCCTTTGCAGATTCTTTCAAACTCGTTCCTAGAAAATTAAATTGGCAGATGATGTCGTGACTGCAGGCTCCAGGCACCTGTCTGGCCAGTTCTGTGGAAAGAGTCTCAGAGATAGAGCAGGGGGGTGTCTCTGCACCAGACTGACCTCCAGGTCAGGCTGAGTAGTTCTGAGGATGGAGAGAGAAAATGACCAGCGCAGCAGCCCCTGTCTCCTCACTGTGAGGCCGGAGCTCACTGCGGGGACTCCCCTATTCCTTAGCCTAACAGAACAGTGAGGAACCCTCTGTGATGTGGTGTACCTGAGTAATAACGGCAAATAACTTCTCTCACGCTTACCATGGGCCAGGCCCCGTTCAAAGGCATCTGTGTGTACTTCACCTTATCCAGACTTCACAACAACACTGGGGCGTAAATACAATTAACATCCCCATTGTACAGGTGTGAAAACAGAGGAGTAGAAAGTACGTTGCTCCAGGACACACAACAGGAAGTAGTCTGGCTAAGATGAAAGGCAGCCAGTCTGGCTCCAGAGCTCATGTCCCTAACCGCTTCCCAATAAGCCAATCACCGAAAAATACCTGAACACACACGCTAATCCTACTCACATTCCCACTGCAAACACAACATAGTTTTGTACAACAACGAAGGGTTACTGTACCGAAAGCGTTCAATATCAGCATCAGACACCAAATTTCTAATGACGAGAAACCCATTTTCTTCATAAAACTTTCTCTGTTCTAGGCTTAGAACATTATTATCCCGAGTATACCTAAAGGAGAAAAAGGAATTACAAATAAGTATAAGTGAAAAATCACCATCCAACAACATGTATCCAGAGCCTGAGAAATGTTCATACTCTTCCACCAAGCATTTCTACTTTTATTTACTCTAAGAAAATAATCTGAAATTTCTTTTTTAAACAAGTCTAGAGGGGAGGGTATCTATTTTTTTTAAGTAATCTCTATACCCAATGTGGGGCTTGAACTCACAAACCAGAAGTCAAGAGTCACATGCTCTTCCCACTGAGCCAGGCAGGCCCCTAATCTGAACATTTTTAAAAGGTTTAAATCTAAAATGGTAACTACTACTGTTAAGAAAAAATAGAAGAATAATGAATTATATCTGCTAAATGGGATAGGACACAGGCCTTAGAAATGAAGAGCTTGGCGCCCCTGGGGGGCTCAGTCAGTTAAGCGTGGACTGGTTATTTCAGCTCAGGTCATGATCTCATAGGTCTGAGATCGAGCCCCCAAATGGTCTATGGGTTCCGTGGAGAGACTGCTTGAGAGTCCCTCCCTCAGCCTCTCCCCCAACTTGCAATGTGTGCACTTTCTCTCTTAAATAAATAAGTCTTCTAAGAAAATGAAGAACATATAACAGCATGTACAGACTTACTATAATAAAATATACTTAGATTTGTGTAAAACCAAGACACAGGGTACCTGGGTGGCTCAGTTGGTCGAGCATCTGCCTTTGGCTCAGGTCATGATCCCAGGGTCTTGGGATCAAATCCTGCATCGGACTCCCTACTCATCAGTGAATCTGCTTTTCCCTCTGCCCCTCCCCCTGCTCCTGATCTCTCATGCGCGTCTGGTCTCTCTCTCTCTCTCAAATAAATAAATAAGATCTTAAAAAAGGTACTTGAAAAAAATGCAAATAAATTTTAAAAACACAGTTTTTAAGTGATTGCTTCTATGTAATGGAATGTGAATGATTTTTCTTAATTCCTTTTCTTCTCTTTCAAATTTGTTCGATAATGACTACGTATGGTTGTTCAGGTAGGAGACAAATTCAATAGATTTTATACTTTAAATTGTCTAGATCATATCTTCTCAGAAGAAATCAAAGTGACAAAATCCAAGTAAGTGCATAGCATAACGCAAACTCAGATCACCCAGTCCATTCTTCCAGATTGGAAATGTGGCTCTATGAGAATACTCCATGGAGATCGATGTCTTCCCCTACAAAGGTAATTTAAGAAAAACCAAAGACACTAGCTAATACAGCAACAGGACCACAAGCCATAGGCTAACTTAAATGAGGTATAACATTTCTGAATTTGAACGAAATCAGATTATACACCTCTGATATTTTTCCTCTTTCTGAAGTTTAAAATACATATAAATTACAGTCATCTTCAAATTTTTTCCTAGTTCTAATTAGAACTTCTCCTGGCAACACATGATTTGTATAATGAATTTATTTTTAAGAATTTATTTATCCTAGGGCGCCTGGGTGGCTCAGTGGGTTAAAGCCTCTGCCTTCGGCTCAGGTCAAGATCCTAGAGTCCTGGGATCGAGTCCCACATCGGGCTCTCTGCTCCGTGGGGAGCCTGCTTCCTCCTCTTTCTCTGCCTGCCTTCCTCTCTGCCTACTTGTGATCTCTGTCTGTCAAATAAATAAATAAAATCTTTTTTTAAAAAAAAGAAAAGAATTTATTCTCTGTAGAGATAGGAAGAGAGAGGGGGGGCAGGGGCAGGGGCAGGAGCAGAAGGAGAGGGTGAAGCAGATTTCCTGCTGAGCACAGAGCCTGACCCATGACTGATCGATCCCACAGCCCATGAGATCATGACCTAAGCCAAAATCAAGAGTTGGATGCTTAGCCCAGTAGCCACCCAGGTGCCCCTGTGTAATGAATTTTCACCAGACAACATGAGATGTGTTTTATATCTTAATTACCACTAGGAAATGCTTTATACACATTGTATGGTTACTAATGACAATTCGATCTACTTACTGGAATTGTGGAGGATGGAAACTGTCAGGAGAAACAGCTCCTGAAGTGGAGTGAGCTACCTAGGTAGTGAATTAAGGCAAATAAAATGAAATTGAGGAGTCAACTTTTTCTCGAAACAACAGTCTGCCCTGAATTAGCTCTCACCAGGGAAGACTGGGTTACACACATAGCTGCGGACAGGCAGGCACGGTTGCTTACATTGTCTCATTTCACAGAGCCCAGAGGAGGGGCTGGAAGTCCCAAGACCTTTATCACCATCCCTGCTGCCCAGAGCAGGAGAATGAGACTCACAGGGCTCAGTAACTGGGTCCCAGATCATCCAGCAGAAAATGCCTCAGGCCAGACTCGACCCATACTCTTGACTTCATAGCTTCCACTGATTTTTTCCACTTACTATTCCCTCCACTAAACTGCCAAGGAAATAAAAATTATAAGGTTTAAATCTAGCAGTACGAAGAAATGTGCTCTTCCAAAGAGAAATTGAATTTAGTGGGAATCCATTCTGAAATACAAGAAACAAACGGTTTGGCTTGTTACTCTTCAAAAAAAAAAAAAATTTCTATTAAATAAACAGTGGCTAGGCTTTAAAGTATGAGCCACATAGTTTATATAATTTTAACTTTTTAGTATAATTTTTAGTATAATTTTAACTATCTTAAGATAGAGCTAGAAATTCTTTCTAGTTTTCTATCCAGAGAACGACAGCAAATTTACTTAGCCTCTTCTAATTTTTTCATTGTTTCTTTAGCTTAAGGAGGAGTGTAAGAATGTCATTATTCTTAAACATGTTATTTTTGTCTTGTCTTTATGTAACTGGGGACAGTATAATCCTGTTTTCCTAGGCAAAGAGTTAATGACCTCTGTCAGCTACTAGCAAGATGTGGTGGCCAGAAGGCAGTATTTCAGTCCGCAATTCTTCTCCTTCCGTTGTAGGTTCTGGTGGTGCTGACTGCTTTCCTCGGAGAGTTTTTTCAATGATGTGGAAATGTTTCATGTCCTTAATATATAATGTTAGTAAACATGATAAAAATGGGTGCAAAAAACTATCTATACAGGATTGCTGTAATTATGTAAATGCACAGAAAAGAAACAGACCAAAACATTGACGAATAATGATCTGTGAGAGTTGTAATTATAGGTCATATTTGTTTTTTTCTCGATGCATCTCTGCATTAAAGATGCATTGTGCTTTATGCTTTAAAAGCCCTGCCCTATGCCAGAACCCACATCTCTCTAGAACCAGTTAAGGCTGGGAAGAGACGGCCACGTGATTTGCATGATTGTTTTCAAGCCCCAACCACACGCAGGTTCACTGACTGTTTTGGCAGAGTTGTCCAATACCAGAGCCCCTGGCCTCATCTGTCTATTTAAATCGAAGAGAATAAAGGGGCGCTCAGGTGGCTCAGTGGGTGAAAGCCTCTGCCTTTGGCTCAGGTCATGATCCCGGGGTTCTGGGATTGAGCCCTGTATCGGGTCTCTGCTCCACACAGAGCCTGCTTCCTCCTCTCTCTCTGCCTGCCTCCCTGCCTACTTGGGATCTCTGTCTGTCAAATAAATAAATAGAATCTTTTAAAAAAGAGAGAGAGAGAGAGAGAAGAAAAGAAAAAGGAGAATGAAAAGGAAAACTTCCCCTAGCCATATTTCAAGTGCTCAATGGCCACATGGGGATCCTAGCAATGGATCTGGATAGTGCTGGTGTAGAACATCTCCACCATGGCTGAAGGTTGACAGGATAGTGCTCTTCTAGGAAACACAGATGAAAAAGCAGCTCTAAACTCAACACTATTAGAGAAGCACCAACAGGATCCCAATATATTTTTTTAAATTACTATTATTTTTTAAGTAGGCTCACTGCCCAGCATGCAGCCCAATGCAGGGCTAGAAGTCACAACCCTGAGATCAAGAGCTGAGCAAGAATCAAGAGAGGTGTCAGAGACTGAGCCACCTAGGCACCCCAGAATTTTCATAGTAGTCACAGACTGGACCTAGAAACCTTCATTCTGGTTCCAGTTATCTCCAGTCCCCACACGTTGGTGGTTCTCACCGGTGGGCATGTATCAGAAACAAGTGAGAACAGATTGCTGGGCCCCACTCCGGAGTATGGGGAGTCCACATGAGCCTGGGAATCCGCATGTCTAACAAGTTTCCAGGGGAAGTTGTTGCTGGTCCTGGGAACACACTTTGTCAACCCCTGGTTTCGGTAATTAAATGTCTTTGGTAATTCGGTAATTAAATGTCTCCTGGCCTCGGTTTCTGTGTTTTCACTGGTCAAATGAGATTACATAATTGCCTTGATCTGCGACGGCATTTTAGGTGGGCAGTGGTTCTGCTACATCGTGGCCGGAAGTAAAAGTAAAATAAAAGTAAAAAGAGACATTCGTAGAAGCATTTTTAGGAAAGAGTTCATGATCCTGCTCACAGCAAAACACAGCCTAACACCATCACAGTGTCCTCTTCGCCCCCAAAGTACCGCCTGAAAGAGAACACTTAATCGGAGCAGGAGAAACAAGTCCATAAAGCATCTGACGTCCGTGTCCCGTAGTGACATTTTCCGGGATCCGACACGGGTGGCGCACACATCGCCTCCGAGAGTAACTCCGAAAGAACAACCGGGAGACATCGTATCCACTCCTGGCGGAGCAGCTCGCACAGCTCTCCTCAAGGAAAGAAGAGCCCGAGGGTGCGGGCCGGTGCCTCCCTCCCTCCCCGCGCCCCAGTGCGCTGCAGCCTGAGTGTCCACCGGCCCGCCCACCCCCGGTGCTCCAGGCAGCCCTGCGCCCCAGTTTAGGAGCCACTGGGACTGGGCTTCGCGCGCCTCGGACTCTGGGCGGTCGGATGACGCGCGGCCAAGTGCAGAAAACGCCACACTAGCTGAGAGCAGGCCCTCAGGAAGAACTGCCATTCTCCCGGGCAAGGCAGGAAAACAGGTCCCAGGAGGGCCGCGAAGCCTGGGGCGGCGCCACAGCAGCCCCTGAGGCCGGCACTGTCACGCGGCCGCCCAGCGAGCAGGCCGGGCCCCCGGCTGGGAGCTTGGGGCTACCCGCACTGGGAACCCTCCTGCCCCGGCTCCCCTGCCTGCCTCCCCGCCCCTGGGCGCCCGGAACAGCTGACACCAACGCCGGGACGCGGGCGCGCAGGAAGGGGCAGAGTCCGCTGGGCGGCTGAGCCCTGGAGGCCACCACACTTGCAGCCCGAGCCCCGCGCACCACAAAGGATACACCGACGCCGGCCGAGCGCTGGCCGAGGTGTCCCAGCACGACGCGCAGGCGGGTGCCTGCATGGGACTGGTTCATGGCTCCCGCGAGGAGACGAGTCAGCCGGGCCTCAGTCTTCACTCGGGGCGGCGGGAGGGGCCGAAGGGCCAGGCCGAGCGCTCGGAACTCCGGGGATTCCGCCTTGTGCGGGGGTGCACGGGGCCTCAGGGTCCACGCACTGGGCCACCGACCGGAGCGGACCTCCTGTCCGCGCTTGCAGCCCCTCCACGATCACAGAGATCCTGCCGCACAAATCAGGGAAACTGGTTTTGAAGGGCTTAGCAACCCGGTGAAGGTCGCCCAATGAGAAATGAGCCAAACATGACCCACCTTCCCAAACTGTCAGTCTAGGTTATCCCATGTGTCGGTCTCTCTGCTGCCAAAGTAGCAGTTCAGATTTCAGCCCTGGAAGTAACCTGCTGTTCAGAAAACGCGGTTTATTTACTGGGAATCCAGTGTGAAATGTTAGAAACATGTGACGTGCTGTTCAAAAAATGCGTTTAAATTGTTGGGAATCCAGTGTGAAATATTAGAAACATACCGGCTTTCATTGAAAAGGAAAAATATGTACATGAAATAAATGACTTTGTGAAACGCGTCTGATCCTCATAGTCTAGTATTATTTTAAATTTCGTTAAGAACTACAAGTTCTAGGGGCGCCTGGGTGGTTCGGTGGGTTAAATCCTCTGCCTTCAGCTCTGCTGTTGTTCCCAAGGTCCTTGGATAGAGCACTGCATCAGGCTCTCTGCTCCGCAGGGAGCCTGCTGCCTCCTCTCTCTCTCTTTCTCTCTCTCTCTCTGCCTGTCTTTCTGCCTACTTGTGATCTCTGGCTCATATAAATAAAATCTAAAAAAAAAAAAAGAGAGAGAGAGAGAGAGAACTACAAGTTCCTTTTCTTTCTTTCTTTTTTTCTAAGTTTATTTGAATAATCTCTACACCCAACATGGTGGTCAAATTCATGACTCCAGCGTGAGGAGGTATGAGGTCTACCAAACATGCCAGCCAGACGCTTCCTCCTTCTTCCCTTCCTTTCTCCTCCCTTCCCTTCTCTCTCTCCCCCTCCCTCCCTTCTTTCCTTCCTTTCCTCCATCTTCCCTCCCTTCCCTACCCCTTCTTCCTTCTTCCGCTCATTTTTTTTCTTTTCTCTCTTCCTTTTCTTTCCTTTTCTTTCTTTCTTTCTTTCTTTCTTTCTTTCTTTCTTTCTTTCTTTCTTTTTCTTTCTTTCTCTGTCTCTGTCTCTTTTTCTTCTTTTTCCAACAGTGTAAATACTTCAGGGACAAGTATACAGGATTCCAGCCATCATCATCAAGGTCATAAACATCCATCACCTCTCTAAGTTCCGTCCCACACTTTTGCCCTCGTTATTTCGTGTGTGTGCGTGTGTGTGTGTGTGGTAAGGACACAGCCATAAGATCTACTCCCTTAGCAAATTTTCAGTAAATAATGCAGCTAGGGACGCTATACTGTATTGTAGATCTCCAGAACCATTTACCTGGCATACCTGAAACTTGGTAGCCTTAAACCATCCCCTCTCCGCTCTCCCCTCCCTTCACCCCTGGTAACCACCATTTTCTCTGCTTCTGTGAGTTTGACTCTTAAATTCCTCCTGTAAGTGGTAGCGGGTAGTATTAATCCTGTGACTGGCTTATTTTGCTTAGCATTGTGCCCTCAAGCTCCATCCATGTTGTCACAATGTCATTTGTTGTCACAAATGGTAGGTAGAATCTCCTTCCTAATTAGGGTTGAATCATATCCCATTGTGTGTGTCTACCGTATTTTCTTTATCCTTTCACTTGATGACAGACGCTTAGGTTGTTGGCATATCTTGGCTCTTGTGAAAACTGTTGCAATGAACGTAGAGGTGCAGATATCTCTTTGAAATCTAAGTTCAGTTCCTTTGGAACTGGAATCCAGTGGGATTCCTGGATCATATGATAGTTCTATTTTTAATTTTTTGAGGACCTTCCATACTGTTGTCCATAATGGCTCTAAGAACTAGAAATTCTTTCTGAAATATCTTCCCCATCTAGTCTCTGCAGGTGACTGACACAGCATCTCACTGTTTCTTTCCTCTCCCTCATTTTTCTCATTATTTCTTTGTCTTAAAGAGTAACTTCCAGAATGTCTCACTTTATAAACATGGTTTTTTTTTTTTGAGATTTTATTTATTTATTTATTTGAGAGAGAGAGATAGAGAAAGCAGGGGAGGAGCAGAGGGAGAGGAACTGGCAGACTCCGTGCTGAGTGCTGAGCCAGAGCCAGGCTGGATCTCAACACCCTAAGATCCCCAGCTGAGCTGAAATCAAGAGCCAGCCGCTTCACGCATTGAGCCACCTGGATGCCCCTAAACATGGTCTAGTTTCTGAAGGGATGTCTTTAGGTAATGTGGTAAAACTGCCATACTCACGGAGAAAAGCAGGCCAGGACTCAGAAATTAGTTTATTAGCTGCTGCCTATTTCCTCTGAAGCACGGTGGACAATCGTCAACATCCAGAGCAAGGTCAGCTCTTTGCCCTTCATCTTTGGGTTCTCTATTCCTCCCCACCCAGACTCTCAAAGACTTTTTTAGGTTGACAGAAATATCCTGGGCCTTCCCCCCTTAGTTCTTCACCTCATAGCCCACAAATGGATCATCCCAGGGCTGGAGCCTGATCCTGAACTCGGTGACTGGGTTGGAGGCGCTTATGTTTATCATAGTTTAAAGTGAAGTATCTGGCCTTTGGTAGGTACAGCAAAGAGATTCTCCATCTTTCTGCTCCTGAGAAAAAGGGCTCCTGGACGGGGCATGGGTGACTCTGTGATCCTTATCCCCCTCGCCTGGTGGAAAGTGGGCACTGCAAATGTAAATTCAATTCAGGCCAACCCAGATTATTTCAAGGTCAAGGCATTTACCCACACAGGCCCTGAAAGTTTTGGACTTCCCTGACCAATGGGAAAGACAGTGAGATGAGACTACCTACACCTGTAGTTTTAATGTTCCCCCCAAATACCTCGTTTTATAAGTGTGTGAAAATCCCAGCCGCTCTACTCTAGCTGGTTTAATTGGATGGTTGTTAAGAGAGACGAAGGAAATCTTTGAACACTTCCAATTATTGTCTGCCTCTTTTAAATTAAAGGATGATGGGTTTAAAATGTCTCTTTGGGGGCACGTGGGTGGATCAGTGGGTTAAAGCCTCTGCCTTCACCTCAGGTCATGGGATTGAGCCCTGCATAGGGCTCTCTGCTCAGCGGGGAGCCTGCTTTCCTTCCTCTCTCTCTGACTGCCTCTCTGACTACCTGTGATCTCTGTCTGTCAAATAAATAAATAAATAAAATCTTTTAAAAAATTAAACTACATTAGGGTTAACAATAATGGGGATATTTCTGTGATCTATGATTGGGAACTATGATTAAAAATGATAGGAAGTTATGTGTGGGATATGGTAACTGAGAAGAAACACTTTGCACAAATATATATGTATATATTATTAAAACTAATTATATTTGTGACTGTATATATATAAGTATATGCCAATTTTTTAAAAGGATTATTTTAGAAACACAAAGTACACGAGTCGGGAGGGGAAGAGGGAGAGAGAGGAGAAAAGCAGACTTCCTGCTGAGCGCGGACCAGACTCACGGCTCCATCTCATGACCCTGAGATCAGGAGCTGAACTGAACTCTTAGACGCCCAACCAACTGAGCCACCCAGGTGTCCCTATGCCAATTTTTTGAAAGCTGCACCTCTCATTTCGTATTTCTCTTAGTTTTGCTCACCTCAGTGATTTTTTCAAAGTTTTTATTTATTTAATTGACAGACCGAGATCACAAATAGGCAGAGAAGCAGGCAGAGAAGCAGGCAGAGGGAGAGGAGGAAGCAGGTGCCCTGCTGAGCAGATCGCCCTGCTGAGCAGATCACCTGACACGGGGCTCGATCCGAGGACCCTGGGATCATGACCTGAGCCGAAGGCGGAGGCTTTAACCCACTGAGCCACCCAGGCGCTCCTTACCTCTGTGATTTTATATCCGTAAGTTCTCACATACTATAAAATCTGCCATGGAAATGGTGTGGCTAGATTCACAGCACTCTGATCGCCTGAAATCATCTGTTCGTCTGGGGATGTCCCCCACCCGCCACTTGACAGTGTCACAATGTCTGCAGTTTATTTATGACAGTGACCCCACCAAAACAACAAAGGAATGTTTATGTGTATGTCCATATGTGTGCGTGTCTGTGTGCATATGTTCTGCATAAGCATATATGGTAGGATATCAACAACTTAAAAATTCTAGAGGTGTCTGTTGTACTATTTTGTTAGTTTTTGCTTAAACTTGCTCAAAATAAAAAGTTGGGAAACAGAAATAAATGTCATCTGGATTTTAAGTACCCCACAAACTTACTGTAAGTGATTTACTAGACTGACTTGACTGGCTAAGGTGGATGATGGCTATTTAATTTTACTTTTGAATTTTTTTAATATTTATTCATTTATTACAGAGAGACTCTCATGCACCTGTGCAGGGAAGTAGGGGAGGGGGAGAAGGAGAAAATCCAAATAGACTTCCTGCTAAGTGCTGAGCCCAATGTGGGACTTGATCCTGTGACCTTGATGTTACAACCTAAATGGAAATCAAGAGTCAGATGCCCAACCAACAGAGCCACCAGGGTGCCCCTTTATTGGTAACTTTTTAATGTCCTGGTTAACAGTCTCATATTAATACTTAAGAAATCCTTTATAGATGTATCTGATTCCTTTGTGTTGTTTCTTTTTTTTTAGATTTTATTTATTTATTTGACAGACAGAGTTCACAAGTAGGCAGAGAGTCAGGCAGAGAGAGGGGAGGAAGCAGGCTCTCCACGAAGCAGAGAACCCGATTCGGAGCTCTGTCCCAGGACCCTGAGATCATGACCTGAGCTGAAGGCAGAGGCTTAACCCTCTGAGCCACCCAGGCGCCCCTGGACCTCATTTCTTAAGATCTTCTTTGCTAAAGTGAAGTCTGAGTAGACGTCTCAACAAACAATAAGAACAGAAAAAATGTAGCCAATGCGCTTATTTCATTCCCTAACTACCCCCATGAAGCTCCATCTTGTAAATGAAGAAACTGAGGTCTAAGATGTGGAGGGACAAGCACAGCAAGTAAATAACGGAGCCGGGATATCACCTCTGGCCTGTCTGAGGAGGATTCCTAAGGGAATCTCCAAGGAAAGCTGAGGACTGTTCTGGTTTTGTTGTGGCTTCTTTGGCGCTGTCGTTGGTCTGGGACACGGCCAGGAAATGCAGGTTTTAGACCATGAGGAGAGACTCCAAGGCACCTGGTGAGGAGAAAAGTGTTTCTTCAGAGGGTGAGCCACCCCTGCAGGACTGAATCACAAAGCTCCCGGAATCCGTGCTGGACTGTGAGCAGAATGGACTGGACTGCCTCTGCTTGGGCCGGACTGGCACCACATGGCCCTGAAGGCAGGAGCACCCAACTGTGGCTGGACTTCATGGGTGGCCCCTTTTGAAATCTTCCCAAGTGGGGAGAAGCCTTTGGCATCAGATTATTAGGGCGGGGTGTTTCAACTGTCCCTCAGAACAACGTATTACTTAAAATATAACCCACGGGAAATTTAACTAGTTACCAAGCATGTTTAGATATCGCCTTAAGAAAAACACATACTGGCAACAGGCCTTTGGGGCAGATGACGGTATACGGCCTTGAAGCTGAGCAGCGGGGGACACTTCATTTTTCCGTTATCTCCCCTTTTTCCCCCGGAGAGCACCTGTGGCTAGTTAGACAAGTCCTTTGAGTGTGTTTGTTCAATTGTAAACTTTATAGTGCTTGATCAGACGTATTTTGCTTTCCTTCTTGTTTATCTACAAGGCATATGACTAACGTTTGGCCTTCTTCAGCTCTTCTGTGGGTTAGTGTTTCTATCTAATTAAAGCAGGACTGAGGAGTTGTTCGGGGCAACAGTCTTTTCTACTGTTGTCCCCTGCTCCCTTTCTCTTGCGGCTGACTTGTTCCTGCCTCATTCTTCTCCCGTGCACCTCCAGGAAGCGGCAGGGTGTATACTCCTTTCTAGTATCTTGGGAAATTTGAGTGTGTTTTCTTTTTTCTGTATTAAATTTTTTTTATTTTGTTTTTTAGGATTTTGGTAAAATATACACATAATGGAGGAGTTACCATTACATTACTATTAAGTAAAAGTTACTGTGAGCGCCTCAACCATTAGACTTAGCCCTTTCTACACCCATCACCCCATTCATGTAGGCCTCTCTCCAGTTTCCCAAACTGAAACTCTGCCCCTATGAAACACTAACTCCCCATCCTCCCTGCCTCCAGCCCCTGGCCATTCTGCTGTCTCTAGGAATGTGACTGCTCTAGCTAACTCACAGAGATGGACTCATGCAATGTTTTTCCTTGTGAATGGCATTTTTTCTTTGGCATAACATCCTCATGGTGCATCCATGCAGTCGCATGACTCAGAATTTCCTCCCTTTTTAAGGCTGAATAATATTCCACTCTGTGTGTACCCATTGGGTTTGTCCATTCATCTCTTGATGTACAGTTGCTTCTGCCTTTTGTCTACTCTAAGTAATGCTGCTGTGAACACAGGTATACAGACATCTCTTGGAGACTTTGTTTTCAGTTCTTTCAGATAGCCACCCAGAAATGGAGCTGCTAGATCAGATTGGTGCTTTTTTTTTTTTTTAAGATATTATTATTGATTTGAACATGAGAGAGAGAACAGAAATGCAAGCATGAGTGGAGGGAGGGGCAGAGACAGAGGGAGAAGCAGGCTCCCCGCTGACCAGGGAGTGTGTTGTGGGACTTGATCCCAGGACCCCAGGATCATGACCTTAGCTGAAGGCAGAAACTTAACTGACTGAGCTACCCAGACACCCCGAGTGCATAATTTTTTTTTTAAGATTCTTTTTTTAAAGATTTTATTTACTTGAGAGAGATAATAAGTAGGCAGGGAGGCAGGCAGAGAGAGGGGGGAAAACAAACTCCTCGCTGAGCAGAGAGCCCAATGCGTAGCTCGATCCCAGGACTCCAAGATCATGACGTGGGCCCAAGACAGAGGCTTAACCCACTGAGACTCCCAGGCACCCCCCATTATTTTTTAATGCAAGTTTCTTTCTTTCTTTCCTTTTTTTTTTTTTTAAGTTAGTTTGTTTTTAGTAGTCTCTGAACCCAATATAGGGCTCAAAATCCCAATGAATGCTCTTCCGACTGAGCAAGCCAGGTACACCTGGATCAGTGCATTTTTAATAGACATGTGTTTCCTAGTAAACAGACTGTCCTGGCCACAGCTACATCGTCCGGTCAGCTTTGTTCCCTGCCTTTGCTTCACCTAACCCATACCTCTTGTTCCTCAGCCTTCATCCCCACACCCTGACGCGCTTCACTGGGACTACTAGCTACTGCTAACATTATTTAAGGGAGAAGCTGATAATGCTAAGAAATCACTGGATCAGGGCAGGGCACCTGATCTAAAATGAGCCAGTGAGCTTCTTTCCTAGGAATCTGGAATTTATTTTATCTTATGTTAGTTTATGTTCTTTTTAGTTTATGTTCTTTTTAGTTTATTTTACTTTATTTTCATTCCAGTAGAATTAATATATAGTGTATTAGTTTCAGGTGCACGATATAGTGATTCAGCTATTCTGTACATCACTGGTGATGATCACAACAAGCGCATTACTCAATCCCCTTCACCTATTTTACCCACCCCACCCCACCCCCCAGTAAGCAGCAGTTTGTTTTCTATAGTTAAGAATCTGTTTCTTGGTTTGTCTCTCTTTCTTTTCCTTTGAGCATTTGTTTCAACTCTTAAATTCCACATTTGAGTGAGAACATAGGGTATTTGTCTTTCCCTGACTGACTTATTTTGCTTCGCATTATACTCTCTAGCTCCACGCATGTCATTGCAAATGGCAAGATTTCATTCTTTTTTATGGTTGGTTAATATTCCATTGTGTATATATATCGCCTCTTCTTTATCCCTTAATCAATTGATGGACACTTAGGCTCTTTCCATCATTTGGCTGCTATAAATAATGCTGCTCTAAACAGGGGTGCATGTAACCCTTTTGGATTCATGGTTTTGTATTTGGAGGATTAAATACAGTAGTGTGATTGCTGGATCTTAGGGTAGTTTTATTTTTAAATTTTTGAGAAACTTCCATACTGTTTTCCAGAGTGGCTGTACCAGTTTTCATTCTCGTCAATACTTGTTTTTCCATGCATTTTTTTATGTTAGCCATTCTGAAAAGGTGTGAGGTGATGTCTCATTGTAGTTTTGTTTTGCATATCCCTGATGATTAGTGATGTCGAGCATCTTTTTTTTTTAAAGATTTTATTTTTATTTATTTGACAGAGATCACAAGTAGGCAGAGAGGCAGGCGGTGGGGGGGGGGGGGGGTGTGTGGAAACAGGCTCCCTGGTGAGCAGAGAGCCAGATGTGGGGCTCAATCCCGGGACCCTGGGATCATGACCTGAGCCGAAGGCAGAGGCTCAAACTTACTGAGCCACCCAGGAACCCCTCATTCTATTTTATTTTATAATTTTATTTAAAAATTAAGGTTATAGGGCACCTGGTTGCAGTCGGTTGAGCGTCTGACTGTTGACTTCAGCCGAGGTCACAGTCTCATGGTTGTGAGATCCAGTCAGCATTGGGCTCTGCACTGAGCATGGAATCTGCTTGATTCTCTTTCCTTGTCGCTCCCCTCCCTATGCTTTCTTTCCCTCTCAAAGGAAAGAAAAACAAAAAAAACAGGGGTGTGACCTACTGAAGTATTGGCAGTGACCCCATAATGATTTATCACCACCGCCCTAAGACTGCTGCACCAGGCCAGAGCTCCCAGGGGCCATGGTATGCTTCCCAGATGATCAGCGATTGTGGGGGCCAAGGAAAACAAGGCTGTACCCACCTCGAGTCTAGCCCTGACATAAGTGCAGCCATCTTGATGTTCCATCTTGATGTCCCAATATTTCTTGGGTTTTGACCTACTCAGATTAGCACTTTAAACAGTCCCTCTCTCCTTTAATGATTGATTTAAACCCCTGGACTCAGCTGCCTCTGTCTTTCATAACTCCCCTACACGTTCCCTAACTGATCAATGTTGACCCAAGTAGGTAGGGACAACTCTATGCCCCTATTCAGCAGGAAGAAATTGAAGAAGATGAGACCTTCCATTTTCAACAACCTTAGAGATTTAAGGGTCAAAATTGTTCAGAGGGAAATGTGGAGGCCGAGAAAATTAAGGCCATCCCGCTTCAAGTTTAGCTGATGTGGGAAACACAGGCAGAAGAAAATCATTAAAATTCCTCACCTGCTGACAAGACCTTGAAACAGACAGAGTGGCTCTCCTCTGGGGACTCAACTGCCCTCACCTTGAGGTTTTGTTAAGGACAAGCCTGAGCAACCCCTTACCCCAACAGGTCCGACCAGAATCCTGTAAGTCTACTTTAACAATTCCTTTAGGAAACTTTATCTCTAAACCTCCAAATAGTGTCAAGAATAATTCCCAAGTATATGGCCCACTGATATACATCTAAAGGGTCTCACGAGAAGATTTTTATTATTGGTAATAAATAGCCTTTCTGCCAACAATAGCGAGCCCCGCAAGGTCCTGGAGACCTTGCTTCCAAAAATCCTTGGAGACTTACATCATCCATAAATCCCCTTTGTCCTCACCCACCGCCGAGTCCACCCTACTCTGCCTTTGAAAACTCTGACTGTAATCTGGTTCGGGGTCCAAGTCCCTACTCTGCTGTGTCGGGTATACTTGGGCCCAAGCTTAAGCTTGCCAAATAAACTCTCGTGTGATTGCAGCGGTGCTTGGTTCCTTGGTGGTCTCTCGGACGCGAAAATTTGGGCCTAACACGATGAGCCTGTATCACTCAAGGACTGAGACAGGCACCTAGGACAAGCTTGAGAGAGCAAGCAGAGACACAGCCCTTCCCTTCATCAAGTTCACAGCGGGTTTTACTATTCCCCGGCAGGCAGACTATGAAACCCAGATGGTGTGGCTGTTGTAGCAGATGAAAACATTTTGTCCATCTTCTTTCTTTTTGCTACCTGATCTTGCTTTGAGGCAATCCCACCCCACCATGGAGTGTGGTCTTAGGGCAGGTGGCAAACAGAACCAGGAAGGCCCCTCCTCTGTTTCTACCTCTGTGGCAGCCAGGCATGGCGTGTGGCTCACACTCTGTGCCCAGAGCTTGGACTCCAAAGCAGGGGCCCCAAGGATGGGGCAGTGGGTAGGGGTGGTGGGGGACATCCATCACCATCGCCACTGTGCTGTGCTCCTGTCCATGGCACACCTGGACACATAGCATTTCCCTAAGTCCTGGAGAGCCTGCTAACACGGTCTGATGTCTGTTTCCCATGCTTAGGGTCAGCTTCTATCCTTTGCAACCAAGATTTCTGGTGGATACCAATGTGCATATTTAAGCAGAGTCCTTGAATGCTGTGTATCACCCACCCCATCTCAGAGCATCCTCCTTCTGGGCTAAATTTACACCAGAGGACTTGGGATAAGTCTTCACAGGCTGTCCCAAAGTTAATCTACATTAACACTTGGCCACAACAAGGAATCAAAAACAAACAGTTGAGCATCACATAAGGAAGCAAGCTGTGCCTTGCATGGTGCAGGGCCAGGCTCACAACACCTTTCTGTTCATCTCAAAGAAACAGGGAAGTGCTCTGAAGCATTGTTCCACACTGCCAGGCAGAGCTTTTTGTCAAAGTGCATGATAATTGTTTGCTTTCCTAAATACAGAGAGTCATCTAGTGCAGGCTAGGAAAAGAAGGACCCCAGGGTCAAGTCTGGCAGATGTCCTCATTCTGTGAGTAGAGTTTTATTGGATCATAGCCACACCTCTTTACTTAGCTGTTGCCCCTGACTGCCCTCCTGCTGTAACAGCGGAGCTGAGTCCTTGGGAGTATAGCTTGTGAAGCAGAAAATATTTACTATCAAGAGCCAGATCCTTGACAGAAAAGGATTACCAGCTCCCAACCAAGGGCAGAAATTCCTAAAATAACCAAGAGAAAGGTTGTATTTCTGAATGTCCAGTTTCTAGGTTGTTCACAATTTCTTCCTGTTCATTTTTTTTCCTGTTCATTTTTTTAAAAGATTTTATTTATTTATTGAGAGAGAGAGAGCACAAGCTGGAGGAGGGGCAGAGAGAGAGGGAGAAGCAGACTCCCCACTGAGCAGGGAGTATGAGGTAGGGACTTGATCCCAGGACCCTGAGATCATGACCTGAGCCAAAGGCATATGCTTCGTGGAATATTACTCGGCCACAGAAAAGAATGAAATCTTATTATTTCCGACAACATGGGTGGAATGTGAGAGTATTACGTTAAGTAAAATACGCTGGAGAAAGACAAATACTATATTTCACTCCTATCTGAAATCTAAAAACGACAACAACAACAACAAAAAAAACCCAAAATAAAACAAAATAAAAACCCAAGAAACCCAATCCTATTCATCTGTATGTTTGTATTAGTACGAGTAACATACTCTTTGACTATAGCTTTGTGATGTAGTTTGAAATCAGGGAGGGTCATACCTTTCCTTTTTATCCTTAAGATTGCTCTGGTGGTTTGGGGGATATTTTGTGATTCCATACAAATTTTAGAATTATTTCTTCTACTCTGTGAAATATGCCATTGGAATTTTGATAAGTACTGCATTGAATCAGTAGATTACTTTGGGTAGTGTGGACATTTTAACAATATTCATTCTTCTCATCCATGAGCACAAAGTATCTTTCCATTTAGTTGTGTGTTCACAAATAAAAGAGGATTCTTTCTATTCGCTTTGTAGAAGGGGATCCTTCTAATCGCTTTGGTGTGCACTTTGAGTACCTCCTATAGTCCTTTGAGGTTAGTCTCCAGGCAAAGAAAACCCTCTCCCAGGGTAAATCCCCGTACCACCCACTGTGAAACCAGCTGTTCCTCATTCTGCCCAGATGCCCCACAGTCCCCTTCCAGCTCTTCATTTTGCCGCTGACCTTCGCTCCCACCTTTTCCAGGTGGATCCACACAGACCAAAGGATCCATCCTAACTCATCCCGGCGCTGTCTTTGTTCCCCATCTAGTCCCATTACACGGAATGGATGATTGGGTATTTGTGAATGAATGAATGAACAAGAGGGACACAGATAAAATGGGCGATGAATTGTTTCCTGATTGACTCATTGGCATGCGCTCAAAAATGCATAAGGGAAGTAACAAATTGTGCTACGGTTTTCCTATTGAAGTTTATTTTTTCTAACTTATTTACATTTGAAATTAGTTTGAAAAGGCTTTTTGGTGAAACAGGGCTCCATACATGCTGTTTGCACAGGCTTTCCTCATGTACATTTTATGTCCAATTATTCCGTAAAGCAGTTTCCTTGAGCCCTGTCAGGGATAGTCTTGCCTTCTTCAGCTTCCAGCTGGACCTTAACTTAAATAGGCTGCCCTCACAAAGAACCTGCCAAAAACAGTGAAACTCTTTAGGAAAACCTGTGCTTAGCAGATTAACAAGAAAAGGACTCTTGTTATTTCTTAGCAAATTATTGTTTTTAAAAATCAAGACTATGGCTCTTTGCTGCCCCAGCTTGTGTACAAATCTGGCACTGAATAAAATAAAACCCCCCTCCATGAGGCCCCAAGGTGGGTCAGTGGATTAAGCCTGTGCCTTAGACTCAGATCTTGATCTCAGGGTCCTGGGATTGAGCCCCTTGTTGGGCTCCTTGCTCATGGGGCTCTCTGCCTCTCCCTCTGCCCCTTCCCACTGCTCAGCATGTGTGTGTGTGTGTGTGTGTATGTGTGTGTGTGTGTAGGTCTCTCTAAAAAAAAAAAAAATCAAATCTTCAAAATAAAATAAATTCTCCCAGTTCATGCCCACTAGAAACCTAAACTATCTAAAATTGTTCCTGTAGTTTGAAAGAGTTTAGGTTTCATTCATAAATGCAGAGGGTTTTCAGCTGCCTTACCCAATAAAAAAGAGCAGATGAAGCCACCTTAGTCTTGCTTCTTCAGGAACAGAGAAAAACAACTTGGAAAGATCCAGTCTTTTTTTTATTTTTATTTTTTTTTTAAGGAGGCTGCCTGGGTTGGAGAAGTCATGCAAGAAATCCTGTGTCAGAGCACAAGCATCCCCCTTATTTCTACTCCACAATGCCCTTCATTACACGTGCCTGTGTTAGATGGTGTTCTAGATCTGAGAAATCTCTCGTGCCATGAAGTCAGGGGATGGTGGGTTTTCCAGAAGAGGGATGCAAGAGTCCACGTATCCTGAGTTTCAAAGGATACCTTTCTACTTTGGCAAAGAGCTAACTGAATCAAAGAAACTGATTGAACACACTTAAATAAGATATGAAACACATTTGTTAGCTGCGACCCTCAGTTTTCCTGAAAACAGTAATCGACCACTGTCTTCCTCTATGAAACCAACAGCTCTGCACGCAGAACTAACCACATACCAGCAAGTATCTTATCCTCGTGTCATGATTTGGAGAACAAGCGATAGAAAAGATTAGGATAGCTTGTTAAGAAAACATTTTCCCCAGACACCTTGATTTGTTCTGTTTTCTCTTGAAGAGCTCAAGCCAACGGCTACTTCATAGGTTGATCCTCTTTCCTTTCACCAGCCGCACTCGAAATCTAAACACATCCTGGAAATAAAACCAAGCACAGTCAGTGGATGGAACACAGGGATCTGTTCAGCATGAGACAAAGTATATTTCTAGCATCTACCAACAGCTAAATGGAAAAACTCTGCACAGTAGTCCTATCAACTGGTAAAGAAACCATATTCTAAGACTCCAAATAATGTACTTGCCCACATGTAGAATAGTGTTGACCAAACTAAGAGAGCAAGTCCCCAGAAGGTCAGCCTGTGTTATTTGGCACTGCTGTTGACCACAGGTGTCTTCAACTGGCTGAACACAGTGTTTGGTCACAACAGTCCACACTGCCCCTTGTCCTGCGTTCCTTTAGACACTGTCCCATTTACAGTGATCTGTCCTACGTGCAAGTGATGTCATGAGTTATGGATTGATTTGGGGTTTTTTTCCTTTGTTCTTAATAAAACAATTCAGACTGGGGCGCCTGGGTGGCTCACTGGGTTAAAGCCTCTGCCTTCGGCTCAAGTCATGATCTCAGGTCCTGTGATCGAGCCCCCCCGTCAGGCTCTCTGCTTGGCAAGAGCCTGCTTCCTCCTCTCTCTCTCCACCTGCCTCTCTGCCTGCTTGTGATCTCTCTCTGTGTCAAATAAATAAATTAAATTTAAAAAAATAAAACAATTCAGACTTTTTGCTTCTTGTTTATTTTTGAGCGAACAGCTAGGTCAGGTGGAAGAAACGGTTTTGGAATTGGATCTGACTGTCACTTACATCACTCAGGCCAACCTCTTGGACTTTTCACTTTCTCACTAAGAGCGCGGAGTGAGGGGTTCCTGGGTGGCTCAGTCAGTTAAGTGTCCGACTCAGGTCATGATTTCAGGGTGCTGTGTTCGAGCCCTGTCTTGGGCTCCTCGCTCAGTGAGGAGTCTGCTGGAGATTAATTCCCCTTCTCTCCTCTCCCCCCGGCTTGCGTGCACTCTCTCTCGCTCAAATAAATAAAGAGATCTTAAAAAAGAAAGAGAGAGAAAGACCGATGCACTGGGATTTGGTGAAGAAAGTAAGACTAGAAATATGAAAGAGCTCTTATAACTCACAAAGAACTATGTAGCAGAAATTAATATCATTATTCTAAGTAAAGCTGAGGAACTATATCTGCAAGACTAACATTTTCAAATAAATACAGGTGGGTCACTTGGGTGGCTTAGTCCATTAAGCATCCGTCTTTTGATCAGGTCATGATCTCAAGGTTCTGGGATCCAGCCCCTCAGTAAGCTCCCCACTCAGCAGGGAGTATGCTTCTCCCTCTCCCTTTGCCTGCCGTTCTTCCTGCTCGCTCTCTCTCTCTCTCAAATAAATGAAATAAATACAGAAGGCAATGACTTACCACAACCTGACAAACCACAAACATAATATATGCTTTTTTTTTTCTGCTTTAAAATTCAGAGTGTTGCACGGAAGCCCCACTTGACAAAATATGATGCACTTTAAGCACTGGACCAAGGGAGGAGCACAGAGGGTCTACCATCTACGGTGTGAAATGAGAGCCTTTGCAGATGTGGGATAGAGTCATAGATGCTAAAGGGAGAAGGGGCAAGGGAGAAGTCAGATTCTTAAGCTGGGAAGGAGTTTCAGAAGATGACTCCTAATGGCCGGTAGCTTAGTGCTGGTGTATGGTACTCTTCAGAGTACTGGAAGGCCCAGAGTTATCATGACGCTCGGTCTCCTTGGGGGTCTCCCCCATAGGAAATGCATGCATTTATGATGAATGCAAATTAAAACATAAGGTCAGCTTCTTGGTTCAGCGGCTAAAATGGACTTCATTCACAAAGAAAATATGTTTATTTTTGCGTTGACTACAGTTTGTCTGGTGACCATCATCATCAGCTTTGAATGTTCTAGTTACAAAGAATTTACAAGTGATGTGTATTAAGTAGAAAGGCTACGAAATAATGTCTCTATCCCCCACAGATAATCATCAGTGGTTTCTGAAGTCCGCTCCATGAAACTCCAGATGCCAACTGACCCAAACAAAACCTGCTTAGGAATGGCTTTCTGGGAGTCTCCCTGGATTTGTAGATACGTCAATACTCTGCTCTATACAAATAAAGGAGGCCTATGGGTGAGAGCCCAAGCCTCTAACTTTCCTTCTGTGCGTTCAAGAAGGTAGCCTTCGTCCTTCACTTGCTCTCCTCCAGATCTGTTTTCTGTTTCCACCTGTCCATCCTGGAACAGAATAGCCTGCGTACCACAGGGTGGCCAAAGTCATAAAAAAGCACGGGGTGCTCAGATGCCCCAGCTGGGGAAGTGCGTACAAGCTGAAATTCCACTATAATTCTTAGTGGGTCTCAGCAATGCTTCTGCAAGGCACTCTAAACAAAGCATGTTACACTTCTAAATTACAACAGGTATGAGAGTTGTTAAGCATCTGAAGAAAAGAAGACAAAAAAAGTCTTAACCTATCATCTCAGAAAAGCATACCTGCAGCCTGGCATCATCTGGAATTCCAAATAATTTTTTTCCTATCCGTAAATAATCCCTCTCAGTTTCTTCTTGACTGGTGCCTTTCACATCAATGTAGTGGCAGTCCGCACCAGCGAAATGGCAGGTAATTGCCTGTGCAGAGTGACAGGGTTAATACTGAAAAAACCCCATTCCATTAAAACCAACAACCGAACAGGAAGACTTCTTTTAGAAAGTCAGCAATTTCACTCAGCGTTTGATTTCTAGAATGTTCCATGCTGTCCTGTATTAGTCTCTTCAGGGTTCAGTATCTCTTTTTCCCCAGGTACAGTTTAAGTCTGACTGAGAAATACAAGAGGTTTTTAGCTTCCTGCGATACTTGTTTTTTAAAAGTGCGGGGAACATAACGACATGAGTAAGAGGACTTTAACTTTTCAACATGTGATCTTTCTACTGTGTGAATGTCCTCAAGTCCTAAACAGGAATGTGTTCCAGGGTTCTTCACCATTTTCTTAGTCAGGGAAGTTAGTTACTCAGTTGAGTTTGGGGTAGGTTGTCATTTCAATGGCTACGTATCATGAAAACAAACAAACAACAACCCACAAAAATACCTTGCAAAGGACAATAATATACACACCACCCCTCTGAAATAAAATGGACACTTTGAGTCCAATAGCATCACATACTTTCCCCATCTTCTTTCTGTCTGAAGGTAAGATGGAGGTTACTTAGTTCTCCCCATTCTTGAAAAACTTACAAGCTAATCTAAACTCACTTTCCTAGTTTCAGGTTAGTTCTTTTGAGGCGACTGCCTACTAAAGGGACTGCCCGCTTTGCCCAGAACATCAAATTTCGATGCAGTGGAGTCACAAACTCCATTTCTCACAGAAGCCCTCATACCATGCCAAGGAGGAGTGACATCTGAGGCCAAAGAGGAAAAGGGCACACCCATGTACATGTGTTTTTGCATTTTTTTTAAGGGAAACCGGGAAACCAACCCTTAACCTCAGGGAGACAGCGGTAGTTGGTGTGAAAAACTGGAAGGTTTCACTCAGCCCCACAAAACACCCCAATATTTAGTATGGAGAGCCATGTTATATGGGGAAATGGAAGTCCACAGTACTGTCAGATCTGCTGAATTTTTTGGAAGCGAGAAATCTGGGACTATGAGAAATTTTGTCAGTTTTAAATCATTAGGTGTTTAAAACATTCTGAAGCGAAAAACAAATTGTGGGACTCAGGTATGAAATATATGGCTGCCTGTGAAATCTGAGGTCTGGGCAGCCAATTCAGAACGTTTGCATAGAGTTGATCATGGTTTTCCAAATAACAAAGCTCTTATAAACCTTCCTCCTATGTGGTTACTATGAGCTATATACATTCCAGATTTTATGATTTTTATATGCCAGCCATTGTTTCTGCCTCCAAAAGCACAGGCCATGGGCTCCCAAGTATGTTCCTCTTCTGAAGCAATGCTATGAATGTTCATAATTCACTATCAGCAGGATTACGATCCTGAGCTCACCTGGTTTCTTACTGATATGAACCAAAAAGCATGAGGTAGCAAATAGATTTCCTGGTAAATAAACCAGACTAAACACCAGTTTAGTTCAATGTCACAAATCTCATAGTTTCACGTATCTTGACATTTTTGTTTCTAATGTATTCATCTTTGGAAAGTACAGTGATGGGAATGCATACCTTCCGGTATCCTTGAGTTCTGTTCCAACCAGATCCATGGATGAGCAAAGGATGAAAGAAAACAGTGTCTCCCTTCTCCATCACAAGATGCACTCGGGGGCAGTTTTCATCATAGTCCTGAATCCCGTAGAACATTATGTTAACTCCTCCCTAGAACACATAAGAGAAATAAGACTATATTTGGGGAACCCAATGATTAAGAATTTTGTCAATGACTCATTAAGAAAAGCAAAGTTTTCATAAGTTCTGCCAAGAGAAAAACATAAAAAGATTCTTCAAAGCAACTGTAAATATACAAAAACTTCTCAGACATCTGGTTGTAAAAATCATGGATTTGGGGACCCAAATGAAGAATATGAAATTTCCACTTATCCTTCATTACCGAATTATAAATGAAGATCTAGACCAACTTTGCATTTTGCAGTTAACACGGGAGATCCCCTTTCCAGCATGAATCTTTAATCACACTTTCCCCACATGATATTCTTCTCCCCTGTAACATTCTTCTATTATTCAGGAGTACCTCTGGGAAGCAAACTGTTTTCTCAAGCCAGAAGAGAGAAAATGTTCAAGTTTCCTCAGCTCAGAAAGCACTCATGTCACAACCAGAGTAAAGAAAGAATAGTAAATTACAACACTGTGCTTTTTTAGAACTACTTCCAATGTTAGCTATTGCTTTAAGTAATGGTTATGGGGGGAGCACAGTATCCCAGTCCCCTTCATAGGACTGTCCCACATTCTTCTGGGGGAAGGATTCTTTCCTGCTGGACTGTGTTGGGCCTTTCATCCAGTGCACTTCTCTCCTGGCTAGGCGGACATGTAACCTATGCAAAGTCAATCTGAACTCCCACTGTCATCACTTAGTATCTGAGCAGAGGATCGATCAAAGGCATTGGTCATGGTCAAGGTTTAACTGCCCCCACCAAGTGCCCCATCCTGACTTCTCACTGACACACTCCTACTTTCCTGCTTACCAGAGCCAGCCAGCCTTTCCATGGACTCAGTATGTGCCTGCGACCCTCCAAGACACACTCTTTGGCTTAAGTCAGCTGCAGCCCACTTCTGTTGCCTGCAACAAACTTTCCCTAAGCCTCAACTCAGTTTTTCCATAAACCTCAACAGTTTATGAATCTCACAATTTCAGATGTTTGTATCAGAATCCAGACTCAAAGATTTATACTTGACACTAATCCTCAGTGTAAGAATTCTAACTAATTGAGACAGAAGTCCTGAAAGCCATATTCTTTAATTCCTACAAAAAAAACACATGCATTCCTTCCCACCTGAACAACACGTGCTCTTCCGGGGTTTTCAGAATTTATTGTCTTTTTTTTTTTTTTAAAGATTTTATTTATTTATTTGACAGACAGAGATCACAAGTAGGCAGAGAATCAGGCAGAGAGTGAGGAAGAAGCAGGCTCCCCGCTAAGCAGAGAGCCCGATGCAGGGCTCTATCCCAGGACCCTGGGGCCATTATCTGAGCCGAAGGCAGAGGCTTTAACCCACTGAGCCATCCAGGCTCCCTGAGACTTTACTGTCTGGGGCCTACAACACTCATTGTCTCCTCTCTCTTTTCTCTGCCTCTGGACTCCTCACTTCCAGTACCTCCTGCTCTAGATCTCAAGATTATCATTTTTGATGAGCCGATTTGATCTCACCATTCATGGGCTCAAAAGCATTCAATAGTTCAATCAATAAACCATGCAACAGGCAGGCAATGGAATACTACTCATCCTTTCCCAGAGCCTTAGCTGGTCTCTCTAGCAGGAAGGAGATGATTCCTCCCTCGTCTTTCTCCTAAGATCTAGCATCAGTGGGTAAGAATTACTGATAAGAATTCTTGATTACTGATTAGAATTAGAAACTACTGATAAGAATTAGCTGATACATGCATCTGGTGTTGTGGGTGTTTATGTCTGACCTCTGCAATGAAGCTTGATGATTTTAGATCCTGTATGGCATCTACCAGAGTTCCCCACACTGGTCAGCTTTCCAAAACTTCTTGAAAGTAAGATGATTATTCTACGTGACATCATTGATTTTCCCCTGATCCTGGTTGCAAAACCGAAAACAATGTTTTGCTAAGAAAGGAAACTCCATCTCATTGTTAAAGTTCTGTATGGAATCCGATCTAAAATTAAAACAATAGGGCGCGTGGGTAGCTCAGTGGTTTAAGCCTCTGACTTTGGCTCAGGTCATGGTCTCAGGGTCCTGGGATCAAGCCCCACATTGGGCTCTCTGCTCAGTGGGGAGCCTGCTTCCCCCTCTCCCTCTGCTTGCCTCTATGCCTACTTGTGACCTCTCTCTCTATGTCGAATAAATAAAATCTTTAAAAATAAATAAATAAAATTAAAATCAGAACAATAAATATTCTGGTTAATATTTATCTGCTAGGGCACCTTGGTGGCTCAGGGAGTCGGGTATCAGACTCTGGATTTTGGGATAAGCTTATGATCTCAGGGTCACAAAATCAAGCTGCATGTTGAGCTAGTGTTCACCAGAGTCTACATGTCCGTGTTCCTCCCCCTCTGCCTCTCTCGGCCCGCACCACCTCTCACAAGTATCACGAGCAAATATCACGAGTTGTCTCCCTTTATCCCTTCTCTCTCTGTGTTTGACTCAAATAAATAAATGAATAAAATCCTAAAAAAGAAAAAGAGGGAGGAAGGAAGTGACGGAAGGAAGGAAGGAAGGAAAAAGAAAAGGAAGGAAGGAAGGGATTTATACCTCCCACTTGGGATAAGCATGTGGCTTCAGGTCGCCTTTGTGACTGCCCGGGAGCACACACAGGCAGCCATTGTTCCGGTCGATGTGCTCCATGGCTGTCCAAGCACCAACTATGTTATTGCTGGGCCTGATGGGGAAATAGTGCAGATCCTGGTGCAAGGGGTGGCGGGATGTCTTCTTGCCTGAAACAGAACCTGCTGTTAAACCACACTTGAACCTCAGAATTCATCTCCTCTGCCTGAAAACCAGATCAGTGACTATCCCTCCAAAACCCAAAGAAGTGAAACCACACTCCAGACAATCAGCCTGGAGAGATAAGCACCAAATTGGAATATCAAATCAACAGGGTGACTCCAGATCCTACACTTTTTTTCTGGGTTTCTGACAGCCAGGGATTCACACCATTCTCTAGCAACTCATAACATGTTATGATCTCTATTGTGCTTTATTCAATTGTAACTCTGATTTGGGCACAAAGCCTAGCACTCAAAGAAAAGTTTGGTCAACTGAAGAGAGTAACCAAATTTGAAGTTCCCTGTTAGCCCTCTAAGTGGCTGATACAAACACTATCGAGTAACTAAATTAATAAAAGGCTTCCAAGAAGTTCTTCACAGAACTAAGAGCACTTGGTGAACAGTCACTATGTAGAATCAGAGATCACAGAACCACATTTACATGGTTCCCTGTTTTGCACTCTGAACTTGATACTGTTCCCCTACGCCCAACCCCAATGTCTCTAAGCAAGACATCCAGGGTAGGAGAGATTTCATGGTGCTACACTATAGGCTAGTCATATAAAACTCTCCTGGCCTCAAAAGTGGAAAACAATAAAGAATTCTGAAGGACCAATTTATTACTGCTAGTAGAGTAGAATTTCTCAGCATGGACCAAGAGCTGTTGGCTTAAAAAAATGCAGATTCTTGGGGGTGCCTGGGTAGCTCAGTCAGTTAAGCATCTCTTGATTTCAGCTCTGGTCTTGATCTCAGGGTTATGAGTTCAAGTCCCGGGTTGGGCTCCACGCTGGGCATTTAGCCTACTTTAAAAAAATTATTTTTTAGTGCAGATTCCTGGGTTTTAGCTTCCAAATCAGTTTCTCTGGGAGTGAGATCCTAGGAGCTATATTTTAGCAAGCACAAGACATTTTAAGTCAAGTGATGTATGTGATTTATAAGAAAGCTTTAATTTTGAAGATAATAATATCTTCAATCAAGAGGACAGAATTCACACCATCATTGGTGAGAATAGTTAACAAAGCTTAGGGACAATAATTATAATAATAAAAGCCTATGGTTTATGTGCAGTCATGTTTATTAAACCAAACTTTTGAGCAGCAAGCCAGTCAGTTGTCCAGAAATCCAAAAATAACCTTAGTCATTGTTAACATCTGAAATCGCTCTTCTACCTCACTATTGTTATGATGTATGCTATTTTATGACAAATAAAAGGACATATATATTTAGTTATCCAAATTTAGCAGTTACACACAGAGCTAGAGTTAGAACACCTTAAACTCTCTCTTTTCCTCTTTTTTTTTTTGGGGGGGGGGCTTCTCCATAACAAATAAGAGCCCTTTACCAGTATCTGGAGGTTTGTTTATCAGCATTGTATGCAGGGCCATAATATCAGGTCCAGTGAAGCACTCCACATATTTCAGAATCTAAGGGAAAAGAAGAAAAAAGTTTGATAAGAAATCCAATGCACAAAAGTGGCACAAAGCACAACTATCTATACAAGAACCAAGATGCCTTCATTCAGCACTTGGTAGGAGTACCTGAGTCGCTCAGTCAGTGAAGCTTCCAACTCTTGATTTAAATAAATAAATAAATAAATAAAGAAAGAAAGAAAGAAAGAAAGAAAGAAAGAAAGAAAGAAAGCACTTAGTATTTCACAACATTGCAAACTAAGCTTGAAAGCAGGAAAAACTTGTAACAGTAAGTCTGCAAGACTCTGAATTAAACAGGCTTTTCCAAGCCAGTTGGAACTCTAACCACTTTTTCTACAAGGGAGGCATGTGGGGAAGCCTTATGTGGCTCAGTGTGTTAAAGCCTCTGCCTTCGGTTCAGGTCATGATCCCAGGGTCCTGGGATCGAGCCCCGCATCCGACTCTCTGCTCAACGGGAAGCCTGCTTCTCTTCCTCTCTCTGCCTGCCTCTCTGCCTACTTGTCATCTCTGTCTGTCAAATAAATAAATAAATGAAAAAATCTAAAAAAAGAGAGAGAGAGAGAGAAGCATGTTTTTCTCTGAGAAATCAACTGTAAAGGGCAGAGATAAACCTTCCTCAACTGGAACTGTCCATAGTTGCCCAGCGAGCAGGCAGCTTCCTCTCCACCCCCAACAAGACTCTTCATAAGGAGGGACCATGAGGGGGGCCTGGCTGGCTCAGTAGGTAGAGCATGCAACTCTTGAGCTGGGGTTTGTGAGTTCAAGCCCCACGGTGAGCATAGAGCCTACTTAAGAAAAAAACAAGGGACCATGAGAGGCCCCAACATGTGCAACGGCCATGCATAGCCCAGAGGAAAAGAGAAGGGCAACTGGGGTGCTACCTCTTTACCTCTAACCCACCAAGGGAGGGGTACATGCAGAAAGGAGTCGGCGGTGTATGCCGACTACCTGCAGGGGGCTTTATGCATCAGCCCACCTAAACCACACAGTGATTCCTGAAAAGTAATGCCTCCATGGATGAATAATCCTTTAAAGTGAACACCCCACGCAGATAAGCCCAAAGCTAATAAACTGCCCTTGTTTGTGGAGCCAATTCAGTGAAAAAGATGGTATTGAATCTCCAATTCTGTCTGACTCCAAAAAATGAAGCATGTTCTACTGCTTTCTCATTGTTTGATCCTGTGTAGAAGGAATATTGGCAACTTGAGCAGGAAATGCTTGAAATGAAACCAAAATCCTAGAAGTCAGGCCTCCTACTTGTTTGTTTATAAAGCATGTCAACTTTTGCAATTTCCTTAGGCCAGTATTTTCTTTCTTTCCTTTTTAAATAATCCCTAATCCCACCATGGGGCTCAAACTCAGGACCTTGAGATCAAGGATCTCAAGGTCCCACAACTAAGCCAGCCAGGTGCCTCTGACCAGTATTTTCTAAACCTCAGTGACCCTCAAGAGCCATTTTGCCATTTCTATCATACTTTACAGAGGGGCCCAATATAGTTAGCCAACAATTTTTCCAAATTAACTTACGTCTTATCCTGATTAATAATATTCCTGAGGTCCTAGGTTGGATGTGCTGGTTATGTTTTCCAATACACATTAAAATAAATACCTAACTACTAAAAACAAGACCCACCTCCTAAAAATCATTGCATGAACCAGCAAGTGCATGTTTCAGATTTTAGAGCGGTGGTAAACCTGGATGTCCCCATCGTGCTAACTCTACCCTGTGCTGCCACTAACATCAAGATTTTCCTCCTTGATGGATGCACACAACTTCCATTTCCATAGCAGGACTTGAGGTTGGGAAGTCATATCCCCTCCTGTCCCCCACCCAAGGGGCTGGACTTCATAGCTCGCTTACCTGTACACAGTGTTTTTTATGAAGCAAATTTTCTTTATTTTTAAAATTATTTTAAATGTGGTTTTTTAAAAGATTTTTTTTTGTCATATTATTTGCCAGAACAAGAAAGAAAGCAGTAGGTAGAGGAAGAAGAGGGCTCCCTACTGAGCAAGGAGCCTGATGTAGGACTCCATCCCAGGACACAGGGATCCTGACCTGAGCCCAAGGCAGGTACTTAACCAACTAAGTCACCCAGGTGTCCCATTTAAAAAAAGATTTTTTTAAAAGTTTTAAGTAACCTCCACAACCAGCCTGGGGTTCGAACTCACAACCCAAAGACCAAGAGCCACATGCTTGGCCCACTTGGGTGGCTCAGTTGGCTAAGCAAGTGAGTCTTGGTTTCAGCTCAGGTCATGATGCCAGGGTCCAGAGATCCCGCCCTATGTTAGGTTCTGTGCTCAGCAGGAAGGATGCTTGAGATTTTCTCTTTCCCTCTCCATCTGACCCTTCTCCTCCTCCCACCCTCTCTCTAAAATAAACACATAAATCTTTAAAAAAAAAAAAAAAAAAGTAGCATGCTCTACCAATGGAGCCAGCCAGGTGCCCCCATTGGGCAAATTCTATAATAGCACTTGGGGTTATAATTTCCAGCATGTACTATATCCAATGTGTCCTTTAAAGCCATTCTAAATAAATTGTTCATACCTGTGATACATTAATGCAATGGGATGTTATGCAATAGTTTAAAAGTATGATATAGATTAACATATAAGTGATATAGAAGGATGTGTAAGATCTACTGTAAGTGTAGAAACTACACTTGTAAAGTGGACAACCAGTGTGTTCCCATGTGACACAAAAGGTGGGGGTGGACAGATGGACCTGCATAGCCATGAGAGACTTCTAGTTGAAGACACCAGAAAGCTCGGCGGTGAGTGGGGCTGGAGGGTGGGAGACTTTCCTTTTCATCTTATGCCCTTCTGTACCATATGGATGTCTTCGTAAATCTGAACTACTCTTAAAGAATATTGATTTTTTTTAAATGAGTTTAAATCTGAACACAAACTTAAACCTCTACTGACCAGTTCATTAGACAAAAAGAAACAATAAATGGATGTCCAGTGAATAGAATCTGCAGTGTCCCTCCTGTTGATATGCCCATACCCACAGTGAGAGAGCCTCCGTCTCTAAGGCAAAATTCCTGCCCTTCGCAACCAAGAATAATGACCAGACTCCAGAAGAGGGTTCTCCATCTGCCCATGACTGACATTTGGAGCTTGATAAGTCATCATTTGGGGAAGGGACTATTCTGCACACGGTAGGATCTCTGGGCTCCATTAGCAGCTCACCAACTCACCATGCTCATGTCTACCCTGACAGAAGCACACAGTCCCCACCGTGTGCCAACCCAACACGCTCCAGGCACCACCAAATGTCCGCCTCCATTTGAGAACCACTGCTCACCAGCCACAAAACAGAGGGGCCAGATAAAGTGTAAGCAATTCTAGAGGCAAGCACGCAGATGTGTTATTCACTTAAAGAAAAAGAATACGCAGGAAAGTTCTCGAACCTCAGGGAGAGTGCAGTATCTGAAGAGTTCCTCATCTTCTTGGAAATATTGGATCTTTGAAACCATCTTTTCACTTGGAGTAAATTCTGATTTTGCAATGGTTATATCTCTCATTATCTTCACTCCCTGTGGTTTCACCTCCCCTTTGCAGATTCTTTCAAACTCGTTCCTAGAAAATTAAATTGGCAGATGATGTCATGACTGCAGGCTCCAGGCACTTGTCTGGCCAGTTCTGTGGAAAGAGTCTCAGAGATAGAGCAGGGGGGTGTCTCTGCACCAGACTGACCTCCAGGTCAGGCTGAGTAGTTCTGAGGATGGAGAGAGAAAATGACCAGCGCAGCAGCCCCTGTCTCCTCACTGTGAGGCCGGAGCTCACTGCGGGGACTCCCCTATTCCTTAGCCTAACAGAACAGTGAGGAACCGTCTGTGATGTGGTGTACCTGAGTAATAACGGCAAATAACTTCTCTCACGCTTACCATGGGCCAGGCCCCGTTCAAAGGCATCTGTGTGTACTTCACCTTATCCAGACCTCACAACAACACTGGAGCGTAAATACGATTAACATCCCCATTGTACAGGTGTGAAAACAGGAGTAGAAAGTACATTGCTCCAGGACACACAACAGGAAGTAGTCTGGCTAAGATGAAAGGCAGCCAGTCTGGCTCCAGAGCTCATGTCCCTAACCACTTCCCAATAAGCCAATCACCGAAAAATACCTGAACACACACGCTAATCCTACTCACATTCCCACTGCAAACACAACATAGTTTTGTACAACAACGAAGGGTTACTGTACCGAAAGCGTTCAATATCAGCATCAGACACCAAATTTCTAATGACGAGAAACCCATTTTCTTCATAAAACTTTCTCTGTTCTAGGCTTAGAACATTATTATCCCGAGTATACCTAAAGGAGAAAAAGGAATTACAAATAAGTATAAGTGAAAAATCACCATCCAACAACATGTATCCAGAGCCTGAGAAATGTTCATACTCTTCCACCAAGCATTTCTACTTTTTATTTTCTCTAAGAAAATAATCTGAATTTTTTTTAAACAAGTCTAGAGGGGATAGTTTATCTATTTTTTTTTTTTTAAGTAATCTCTATACCCATTGTGGGGCTCGAACTCACAAACCAGAAGTCAAGAGTCACATGCTCTTCCCACTGAGTCATGCAGGCCCCTAATCTGAACATTTTTTAAAAGGTTTAAATCTAAAATGTTAACTACTACTGTTACCAAAAAATAGAGGAATAATAAATTATATCTGCTCAATGGGATAGGACACAGGTCTTAGAAATGAAGAGCTTGGCGCCCCTGGGGAGCTCAGTCAGTTAAGCGTGGACTGGTTATTTCAGCTCAGGTCATGATCTCATAGGTCTGAGATCGATCCCCCAAATGTTCTATGGGCTCAGTGGGGAGACTGCTTGAGAGTCTCTCCCTCAGCCTCTCCCCCAACTTGCAATGTGTGCACTTTCTCTCTTAAATAAATAAATCTTCTAAGAAAATGAAGAACATATAATAGCATGTACAGTACTTACTATAATAAAATATACTTAGATTTGTGTAAAACCAAGACACAGGGTACCTGGGTGGCTCAGTTGGACGAGCATCTGCCTTTGGCTCAAGTCATGATCCCAGGGTCTTGGGATCGAATCCCGCATAGGACTCCCTACTCATCAGTGAATCTGCTTTTCCCTCTGCTCCTCCCCCTGCTCCTGATCTCTCATGCGCGCCTGGTCTCTCTCTCTCTCTCTCTCTCCGTCTCAAAGAAATAAATAAGATCTTTAAAAAGGTACTTGAAAAAAATGCAAATAAATTTTAAAAACACAGTTTTAAGTGATTGCTTCTATGTAATGGAATTGGGAATAATTTTTCTTAATTCCTTTTCTTCTCTTTCAAATTTGTTCGATAATGACTACGTATGGTTGTTCAGGTAGGAGACAAATTCAATAGATTTTATACTTTAAATTGTCTAGATCATATCTTCTCAGAAGAAATCAAAGTGACAAAATCCAGGTAAGTGCATAGCATATGCGCAAACTCAGATCACCCAGTCCATTCTTCCAGATTAGAAATGTGGCTCTATGAGAATACTCCATGGAGATCGATGTCTTCTTCTACAAAGGTAATTTAAGATAAACCAAAGACACTAGCTAATATAGCAATAGGACCACAAGCCATAGGCTAACTTAAATGAGGTATAACATGTCTGAATTTGAACAAAATCAGATTATACACCTCTGATATTTTTCCTCTTTCTGAACTTTAAAATACATATAAAATTACAGTCATCTTCAAATTTTTTCCTAGTTCTAACTAGAACTTGTCCTGGCAACACATGATATGTTTAATGAATTATTTTTTAAGAATATATTTATCCTAGGGCGCCTGGGTGGCTCAGTGGGTTAAAGCCTCTGCCTTCAGCTCAGGTCATGATCCCAGGGTACTGGGATGGAGCCCCACATGGGGCTCTCTGCTCTCCAGGGAGCCTGCTTCCTCCTCTCTCTCTGCCTGCCTCTCTGCCTACTTGTGATCTCTGTCTGTCAAATAAATAAATAAAATCTTTAAAAAAAAAAAAAAAAAGAATTTATTTTTTCAGGGCGCCTGGGCGGCTCAGTTGTTAAGTGTCTCCCTCGGCTCAGGTCACAATCCCAGAGTTCTGGGATCAAGTCCCACATAGGGTTCTCTGCTTGGTGGGAAGCCTGCTTCTCCCTCTCCCACTGCTTGTGTTCCCTATCTGGCTCTGTCTCTCTCTGTCAAATAATTTAAAAAAAAAAATCTTAAAAAAAAAGGAAATTATTTATTCTCTGTAGAGATAGGGAGAGAGAGAGGGCAGAGTCAGGGGCAGAAGGAGAGGGTGACGCAGATTTCCTGCTGAGCACAGAGCCTGACCCATGACTGATCGATTCCACAGCCCATGAGATCATGACCTAAGCCAAAATCAAGAGTTGGATGCTTAACCCAGTAGCCACCCAGGTGCCCCTGTGTAATGAATTTTCACCAGACAACATGAGATGTGTTTTATATCTTAATTACCACTAGGAAATGCTTTATACACATTGTATGGTTACTAATGACAATTCGATCTACTTACTGGAATTGTGGAGGATGGAAACTGTCAGGAGAAACAGCTCCTGAAGTGGAGTGAGCTACCTAGGTAGTGAATTAAGGCAAATAAAATGAAATTGAGGAGTCAACTTTTTCTCGAAACAACAGTCTGCCCTGAATTAGCTCTCACCAGGGAAGACTGGGTTACACACATAGCTGCGGACAGGCAGGCACGGTTGCTTACATTGTCTCATTTCACAGAGCCCAGAGGAGGGGCTGGAAGTCCCAAGACCTTTATCACCATCCCTGCTGCCCAGAGCAGGAGAATGAGACTCACAGGGCTCAGTAACTGGGTCCCAGATCATCCAGCAGAAAATGCCTCAGGCCAGACTCGACCCATACTCTTGACTTCATAGCTTCCACTGATTTTTTCCACTTACTATTCCCTCCACTAAACTGCCAAGGAAATAAAAATTATAAGGTTTAAATCTAGCAGTACGAAGAAATGTGCTCTTCCAAAGAGAAATTGAATTTAGTGGGAATCCATTCTGAAATACAAGAAACAAACGGTTTGGCTTGTTACTCTTAAAAAAAAAAAAAAATTTCTATTAAATAAACAGTGGCTAGGCTTTAAAGTATGAGCCACATAGTTTATATAATTTTAACTTTTTAGTATAATTTTTAGTATAATTTTAACTATCTTAAGATAGAGCTAGAAATTCTTTCTAGTTTTCTATCCAGAGAACGACAGCAAATTTACTTAGCCTCTTCTAATTTTTTCATTGTTTCTTTAGCTTAAGGAGGAGTGTAAGAATGTCATTATTCTTAAACATGTTATTTTTGTCTTGTCTTTATGTAACTGGGGACAGTATAATCCTGTTTTCCTAGGCAAAGAGTTAATGACCTCTGTCAGCTACTAGCAAGATGTGGTGGCCAGAAGGCAGTATTTCAGTCCGCAATTCTTCTCCTTCCGTTGTGGGTTCTGGTGGTGCTGACTGCTTTCCTCGGAGAGTTTTTTCAATGATGTGGAAATGTTTCATGTCCTTAATATATAATGTTAGTAAACATGATAAAAATGGGTGCAAAAAACTATCTATACAGGATGGCTGTAATTATGTAAATGCACAGAAAAGAAACAGACCAAAACATTGACGAATAATGATCTGTGAGAGTTGTAATTATAGGTCATATTTGTTTTTTTCTCGATGCATCTCTGCATTAAAGATGCATTGTGCTTTATGCTTTAAAAGCCCTGCCCTATGCCAGAACCCACATCTCTCTAGAACCAGTTAAGGCTGGGAAGAGACGGCCACGTGATTTGCATGATTGTTTTCAAGCCCCAACCACACGCAGGTTCACTGACTGTTTTGGCAGAGTTGTCCAATACCAGAGCCCCTGGCCTCATCTGTCTATTTAAATCGAAGAGAATAAAGGGGCGCTCAGGTGGCTCAGTGGGTGAAAGCCTCTGCCTTTGGCTCAGGTCATGATCCCGGGGTTCTGGGATTGAGCCCTGTATCGGGTCTCTGCTCCACACAGAGCCTGCTTCCTCCTCTCTCTCTGCCTGCCTCCCTGCCTACTTGGGATCTCTGTCTGTCAAATAAATAAATAGAATCTTTTAAAAAAGAGAGAGAGAGAGAGAGAAGAAAAGAAAAAGGAGAATGAAAAGGAAAACTTCCCCTAGCCATATTTCAAGTGCTCAATGGCCACATGGGGATCCTAGCAATGGATCTGGATAGTGCTGGTGTAGAACATCTCCACCATGGCTGAAGGTTGACAGGATAGTGCTCTTCTAGGAAACACAGATGAAAAAGCAGCTCTAAACTCAACACTATTAGAGAAGCACCAACAGGATCCCAATATATTTTTTTAAATTACTATTATTTTTTAAGTAGGCTCACTGCCCAGCATGCAGCCCAATGCAGGGCTAGAAGTCACAACCCTGAGATCAAGAGCTGAGCAAGAATCAAGAGAGGTGTCAGAGACTGAGCCACCTAGGCACCCCAGAATTTTCATAGTAGTCACAGACTGGACCTAGAAACCTTCATTCTGGTTCCAGTTATCTCCAGTCCCCACACGTTGGTGGTTCTCACCGGTGGGCATGTATCAGAAACAAGTGAGAACAGATTGCTGGGCCCCACTCCGGAGTATGGGGAGTCCACATGAGCCTGGGAATCCGCATGTCTAACAAGTTTCCAGGGGAAGTTGTTGCTGGTCCTGGGAACACACTTTGTCAACCCCTGGTTTCGGTAATTAAATGTCTTTGGTAATTCGGTAATTAAATGTCTCCTGGCCTCGGTTTCTGTGTTTTCACTGGTCAAATGAGATTACATAATTGCCTTGATCTGCGACGGCATTTTAGGTGGGCAGTGGTTCTGCTACATCGTGGCCGGAAGTAAAAGTAAAATAAAAGTAAAAAGAGACATTCGTAGAAGCATTTTTAGGAAGGAGTTCATGATCCTGCTCACAGCAAAACACAGCCTAACACCATCACAGTGTCCTCTTCGCCCCCAAAGTACCGCCTGAAAGAGAACACTTAATCGGAGCAGGAGAAACAAGTCCATAAAGCATCTGACGTCCGTGTCCCGTAGTCACATTTTCCGGGATCCGACACGGGTGGCGCACACATCGCCTCCGAGAGTAACTCCGAAAGAACAACCGGGAGACATCGTATCCACTCCTGCGGGGCTCAGGGACACCCTGGCGGAGCAGCTCGCACAGCTCTCCTCAAGGAAAGAAGAGCCCGAGGGTGCGGGCCGGTGCCTCCCTCCCTCCCCGCGCCCCAGAGCGCTGCTGCCTGAGTGTCCACCGGCCCGCCCACCCCCGGTGCTCCAGGCAGCCCTGCGCCCCAGTTTAGGAGCCACTGGGACTGGGCTTCGCGCGCCTCGGACTCTGGGCGGTCGGATGACGCGCGGCCAAGTGCAGAAAACGCCACACTAGCTGAGAGCAGGCCCTCAGGAAGAACTGCCATTCTCCCGGGCAAGGCAGGAAAACAGGCCCTAGGAGGGCCGCGAAGCCTGGGGCGGCGCCACAGCAGCCCCTGAGGCCGGCACTGTCACGCGGCCGCCCAGCGAGCAGGCCGGGCCCCCGGCTGGGAGCTTGGGACTACCCGCACTGGGAACCCTCCTGCCCCGGCTCCCCTGCCTGCCTCCCCGCCCCTGGGCGCCCGGAACAGCTGACACCAACGCCGGGACGCGGGCGCGCAGGAAGGGGCAGAGTCCGCTGGGCCGCTGTGCCAAGAGCCCTGGAGGCCACCACACTTGCAGCCCGAGCCCCGCGCACCGCAAAGGATACGCCGACGCCTGCCGAGCGCTGGCCGAGGTGTCCCAGCACGACGCGCAGGCGGGTGCCTGCATGGGACTGGTTCATGGCTCCCGCGAGGAGACGAGTCAGCGGGGCCTCAGTCTTTCCTCGCGGCGCCGAGCCGAAGGGCCAGGCCAAGCGCTCGGAACTCCGGTATTCCGCCTTGTGCGGGGATACACGGGGCCTCAGAGTCCACGCACTGGGCCACCGAGCGGAGCGGACCTCCTCTCCGCGCGTCCAGCCCCTCCGGGATCACAGAGATCCTGCCGCACAAAGCAGGGAAACTGGTTTTGAAGGGCTTAGCAACCGGGTTAGGTTGCCCAATGGGAAATGAGCCAAACATGACCCACCTTCCCAAACTGTCAATCTAGGTTATCCCACGTGTCGGTCTCTCTGCTGCCAAAGTAGCATTTCAGACGTTCAGCCCTGGAAGTAACGTGCTGTTCAGAAAATGCGTTTAATTTGTTGGGAATCCAGTGTGAAATACTAGAAACATATTGGCTTTCATTGAAAAGGAAAAAAAGGTACATGAAATAAATGACTTTGTGAAACACGTCTGATCCACATAGTCTAGTATTATTTTAAATTTCCTTAAGAATTACAAGTTCTAGGGGCACCTGGGTGGCTCAGTGGGTTAATGCCTCTGCCTTCAGCTCTGGTCTTGATCCCAGGGTCCTGGGATAGAGCCCTGCATCAGGCTCTCTGCTCCCCAGGGGTCCTGCTTCCTCCCCTCTCACTGCCTGCTTCTCTGTCTACTTGTGATCTCTGTCTGTCAAATAAATAAAATCTTAAAAAAAAACACTATAAGTTCTTTTTCTTTCTTTCTAAGCTTATTCGAATAATCTCTACACCCAACATGGTGGTCAAATTCATGACTCCAGCGTGAGGAGGTATGAGGTCTACCAGCCAAGCCAGCCAGACGCTTCCTCCTTCTTCCCTTCCTTTCTCCTCCCTTCCCTTCTCTCTCTCCCCCTCCCTCCCTTCTTTCCTTCCTTTCCTCCATCTTCCCTCCCTTCCCTACCCCTTCTTCCTTCTTTCGCTCATTTTTTCTCTTTTCTCTCTTTCTTTTCTTTTCTCTTCTTCCCTTTCTTTCCTTCTCTTTCTCTGTCTCTTTTTCTTCTTTTTCCAACAGTGTACATACTTCAGGGACAAGTATACAGGATTCCAGCCATCATCATCAAGGTCATAAACATCCATCACCTCTCAAAGTTCCCTCCCACACTCTTGCCCTCATTATTGTGTGTGTGTGTGTGTGTGTGTGTGTGTGTGTTAAGGACACAGCCATAAGATCTACTCTCAGCAAATTTTCAGTAGATAATGCAGCATTGCAAGCTACGGACGCTATACTGTATTGTAGATCTCCAGAACCATTTACCTGGCATACCTGAAACTTGGTAGCCTTAAACCATCCCCTCTCCGCTCTCCCCTCCCTTCACCCCTGGTAACCACCATTTTCTCTGCTTCTGTGAGTTTGACTCTTAAATTCCTCCTGTAAGTGGTAGCGGGTAGTATTAATCCTGTGACTGGCTTATTTTGCTTAGCATTGTGCCCTCAAGCTCCTTCCATGTTGTCACAATGTCATTTGTTGTCACAAATGGCAGGATGTCCTTCCTAATTAGGGTTGAATCATACCCCATTGTGTGTGTCTACCGTATTTTCTTTATCCTTTCACGTGATGACAGACGCTTAGGTTGTTGGCATATCTTGGCTCTTGTGAAAAGTGTTGCAATGAACGTAGGAGTGCAGATATCTCTTTGAAATCTAAGTTCAGTTCCTTTGGAACTGGAATCCAGTGGGATTCCTGGATCATATGATAGTCCTATTTTTAATTTTTTGAGGACCTTCCATACTGTTGTCCATAATGGCTATAAGAACTAGAAATTCTGAAATATCTTCCCCATCTAGTCTCTGCAGGTGACTGACACAGCATCTCACTGTTTCTTTCCTCTCCCTCATTTTTCTCATTATTTCTTTGTCTTAAAGAGTAACTTCCAGAATGTCTCACCTTATAAACATGTTATCATTTCTAATTTTTTAAAGATTTTATTTATTTATTTATTTGAGAGAGAGAGAGAAAGCAGGGGAGGAGCAGAGGGAGAGGAACTGGCAGACTCCGTGCTGAGTGCTGAGCCAGAGGCCAGGCTGGATCTCAACACCCTAAGATCACCAGCTGAGCTGAAATCAAGAGCGAGCCGCTTCATGCATTGAGCCACCTGGATGCCCCTAAACATGGTCTAGTTTCTGAAGGGATGTCTTTAGGTAATGTGGTGAAACTGCCATACTCATGGAGAAAAGCAGGCCAGGACTCAGAAATTAGTTTATTAGCTGCTGCCTATTTCCTCTGAGGCCGGGTGGACAGTCATCAGCATCCAGAGCAAGGCCTGCCCTTTTGATGAAGTTCTTGAACCTGGGTGAGGTTCAGTGGTGTGAGGTTCAGAGCTGACAGCTAAGAAAGAATTCTTAAGACGTCTTTGGTACAAAAAGGTGGTTTATTAGAGCACGGGGACAGGACCCGTGGGAAGACCAGACGGAGATGCTGTCCTGGGGATGTGAGGAGTGTCTGGTGATATACATAGGAGTTGGGTAGGTGAGGACAAAGGGGTGTTCAGAAGGGCTATTGGGGTAATGAAGACTGTCAGGATATTGAAGGCCAGGTTACTGTCAAGCCAAGGCCACTTTCCCTCTAATGAGGCACTAACATAAAGACAATGGGGAGTCTCCTGGTGGAATGTTACATTCCTGCTATCAAGCGTCCTTGTTAGTGAGATTTAGGTTTAGAAGAAATGTAACTTTATTTACTTTTCCTTTTGCCTCAGCCTCCTTCCGTTTTTATGGAGGGGAGGGTGACATCAGGGCTTGAGGAACAGAGTTATGTGCCTTTGGAAATTGGGCTATTGATAAGGTAACTTCCTTGTTGTAAATCTCAAGGACATTTGCAAACCAAGGGAGAATCCTGTGTTGCAGGATTGTGATTTCTGCAAGTTAACCGTTTGTTTTTCTTTTAGGGCAGCAGAGGTGCCTGAAGAATGTCATACGTATTACCGAGGCAAGTGGGTGGAGAGGGGGTGCAAGGTGCCAGCTTTTGCTTTGTCCTCAGCCAGCCTCCTGCTCCCTCATCATTCCCCCCTGAACAATTTTGACCCTTAAATCTTTAAGGTAGTTGAAGGTGGAAGGTCTCATCTTCTGTAACATCTTCCTGCTGAATAGGGGCATAGAGTTGTCCCTACCAACTCGGGTCAACATTGATCAGTTGAGGAACATATAGGGGAGTTACGAAAGGTGGAGGCAGCTGAATCCAGCGCTGACAGTGAAGAAGTGTTTTTGCGCGTGGTAAGGATCATCTGTCATTGTGAAATCATTGCAGCAATGGAGTCTTGGCAGCAAGTAGAGAAACAATGAACAAAGCAACATATTAAGATTAATAAGGTGATAAGAATGAGAAGCCCAAAAGGAGATTTTTAATTGTTGGCCATAGTCCTCCTTCAAACCAGGAAACTAACCAATCACTGAGAGAGAGAGAGAGAGAGAGAGAGAAGGATCTTGCAGAGCCTTAATCTGGGTATTCATATCTTTTATTAGTCTTGTGACATTTTTGTGATAGTCTGGGATGTACACACAACATTCTGTTTTGATAATTGCGCATGTGCCACCCTGTGCTGCTGTCAGGACATCTAATGCCATCCTATTTTGTAGGACTGCCTTGCGTATCTGTGAGACTTTGGTATTAAGTAGGGAGATGCTGTTTAGTGAATCATTGAGTGTCTTTGTAGTATATTTTTTAAGGGCTTCTACATGCCACATGACTTCCTCTAGTCCCGCAGATGAAACAAAAATGGATGCTAAGTGATCATACCATTTAAAAACAGATCGTGTCCACTTTTGCTTTAAATTGGGGAGATTAGTTGGGGTGGTGATGGTTTTAGTAATGCACGCATGAATCCAGGCAAATCCTAAAGTACAGCGACCTATCCACCCTGGAGGAAGCCAGGGCCACAGGTTAGTCCACATATCCAGTAGGTTCCATTTGGAGCTGACCACCTAATGCCAGGTCGCCTTACCCAATCAGTAGCAAACCAGTCAGTAGCCTGGAACACTATTACTTGGGAACATATTTCTAATGATAGCCATCCTAGATATCGTGTGTTATTTGTCCAAGTATCATACGTATGATTTCTTTGTTCCCAGCATAAAACTGCCTTTCGACTGAGCCATCCAATCATGGGTGTGGGTCACAAATATGTATCCCAGGTTTGATATATACCATCCTCAGTATAGCGATAAGGAGGGTTCTCTAGCTTAGACCCTAGTTGGTGGGTATTAATTTGTGAGCTTGTAAGGTCAGTTAGGATTTTAATAGTTTGAGAATAGGAAAAAGTTTGGTTATGTCCTGGTGAATTCCATGTTTTACTGATCATGGGCCAGGAAGAAACATTTTGATTAGTAATAGATTTATCCCAGTACGTATTGTCTCCATTTTTTATATCTGAAATATAATTTTGCAGAGAACGCCAATCAGTGCCCTGTAAAGGGGAAACCCACCAGGGTAACCCAGACGTACTTGAAATAGGCAAAATTCCACAGATCCAACAATCCGTTTGATTTTGTAGTTCAGCAAAATGCTGTGCCCACTGTAGAAAGGAATTGTCAGCTGAGATAGGTAAAAGGAAGATAAAGGGAATATATCCAACCTTTTTTTTTTTTTTAAGATTTTATTTATTTACTTGACAGAGAGAAATCACAAGTAGGCAGAGAGTCAGGCAGAGAGAGAGCAGGAAGCAGGCTCCCTGCCGAGCAGAGAGCCCGACGTGGGGCTCGATCCCAGGACCCCGGGATCATGACCCGAGCTGAAGGCAGAGGCTTAACCCATTGAGCCACCCAGGCGCCCCTACAACCTCCATTTTTGATTGAAGAGAAGTTTGAGGTCTTCTCTGGGCTTGCAGGAGTAAGAAGTCACATTAAGTTTGTTTACTGGGTTCCTGTGAAGGAGGCACAAGTTTTATTCTAGATATATGAACCCGTGAAGAATGTCCTCCTAGTTTTACTGCAGTGGGAGTACATAGTATGACCCGATATGGACCTTTCCATTTTGGATGTAGGTTTTCTGTTGTTTTCCAATTTTTTTTTTAAGATTTTATTTATTTATCTGACAGACAGAGATCACAAGTAGGCTGAGAGGCAGGCAGAGAGAGAGAGAGAGGAGGAAGCAGGCTCCCCGCTAAACAGAGAGCCCGATGTGGGGCTCGATCCCAGGACTCCGGGATCATGACCTGAGCCGAAGGCAGAGTCTTTAACCCACTGAGCCACCCAGGTTCCCCTGACTTCCAATTTTTTAAGTAAACCATGTCTCCGGGATTTACATGGGGTGGGTTTTCAGTTATAGTTAAATCAGGTTTGGAGAGTATATGATTAGTATACTCATTGAGTAACTTATGAATTAAACCAGCTTCCAGTGAATAATTTAGTAAGGCATTATAATCTTCATCTAATAGCAGATCTACAGAAAGAAATGGTTTTCCATATAATAACTCAAAAGGGCTGAGCCCTAGAGGTTGTTTTGGAGCAGTTCTCATCCTGAGAAGTCCTATTGGTAGAAGAATAACCCAATTTTCCTAGGTTTCTAGACTAAGTTTAGTAAGATGACGTTTTAAAGTATGATTAGTTTTTTCTACTTTCCCAGAGGATTGTGGATGCCAGGCTGAATGTAAGAAATATTTAATTTTTAAGGCTTGGGCTATTTGTTAAGTTATTTGAGCAGTGAAAGGACCATTGTCACTTTGAAGAGATCGTGGAAGGCCAAATCTAAGGATAATTTCTCACAACAAAATCTTAGTTACTTCTACGGCTCTTTCAGTTTTACATGGAAGGGCCTCGACACATCCGGAGAAAGTATCAACAAATACTAATAGATACTTACAGCCTTTGCAAGGTGGCATTTGTGTGAAATCAAGTTGCCAGTCCTCTCCTGGATAGGATCCACGCCTTTGGACTGGTTTTAAGAGATGGGAAGGGCGAACTGCACCTTCCAGATTTACTTGGGCACAGATAATACAGGGTTGGCAAACCTGTTTTATTGTGGCTCTCAAATTTACTCCATCAAATATATTTTTAATTGAATGTTTTAAAGCAGCTTTGCCCAAATGAGTAGCCTGGGGCAAGCTCTGTATTACTTCCCATTGGCTATTTTTAGGCATAAAAAATTTTCCCTCATTGTTACCAAGCCAGTCCTGTGCATTTTTAGCATATCCTCGCTCTTGAGTAATATGAGTTTCTTGGTCTGAATAGACTGGCGCTATGGACTCCATTGGGGATAAGACTGGTATAAGGCTTACCTTTCATGGCTTCTTTAGCTGTATGGTCTGCTAAATTGTTTCCTTTAGATTCTAAGGTCATATCATTTTGATGTCCTTTGATGTGAATTACCGCCACTTCCTTGGGCAGGTGTACAGCCTCAAGAAGGGTTATGATCTCAGGCCCATATTTGATTGGGGAGTTATGGCTTGATAGCAATCCCCTTTCCTTCCAAATAGCTCCATGGGCATGCAGTACCAGGAAGGCATATTTGGAGTCAGTATAAATGTTAATTCTTAGGCCTTTTGCCAACTGAAGAGCATGAGTAAGTGCTATTATTTCGGTTTTGGGGGCAGAAGTGTTTATTGAAAGAGGTTTTGCCTCAATTGTTTTAATTAAACTAACTATAGCATATCCAGCCCTTTTTTCTCCCTTATCCATAAAGCTGCTGCCATCAGTAAACCAGTTATCATCCGCATTTTCAATAGGAGAGTCCTTTAAATCCAGCCTGCTAGAATAGACAAGATCAATAATTTCTGAGCAATTATGTTCTATGGAGGTAGGATGGTTAGGTACAGGCATCAGAGACGCTGGGTTTAAAGTTTGACAGGTTTTAAGTATTACTTCAGGCGTATCTGAAAGCATAGCCTAGTATTTACTAAGGTGGCCTCCCGTCATCCATTGGTGGCCCTTAGTTTCTAAGACACTCTGGACCTGATGCGGAGTCGTCACTGTCAGGGACTGCCCCATTGTGAGCTTTGAGGCTTCTTCTACTGGGAGGGCTGTGGCAGCCACTGCTCAAAGACAAGCTGGCCACCCTTGGGCTACATTGTCAAGTGACTTTGAAAAGTAGCCCACCGGCCTTGTTTCATTCCCTAATTTTTGGGTGAGAACTCCCAAGGCTTGGCTTGGCTTTTCTGCCACATATAGAGTAAAAGGTTTCTCCAAATTTGGTAATGCCAAAGCTGGAGCTGACAGTTTAGTTTTTAATGTTTGAAAGGCTGTCTACTGAGCTTTAGTCCGGAGCAAAGGTTCCTCATCGAGCCCTTTAATTGAGTCATATATTGGTTTGGCTAAAAGTCCAAACCCAGGAATCCACAGGCGGCAAAAACCTGCCATACCTAGAAAAGTGCGAAGTTGTTTTTTTTGTTTTTTTTGTTTTTTTTTTTGTAGTTGGAGGCTCGAGATCTAGTATGGCCCTTTTTCTATCAGTAGATAGAATATGGCAACCAGGTGTCAGTTCTTTTATCCTAAATACTTAGGATATATATATTTTTTTGAGATATTTGTGCCTTTTTAGGGGATGCACAATATCCTCTATCTGCCAAAAAGTTAAGTAAAGTTATAGAATTCTCATCAGATGTCCCTTTGTGGGACTACAGATTAAAATGTCATCTACATATTGAATTATTGTCCCCTTAGATAAGGATACATCATGGAGATCTTTGCTAAGTACAGCTCCAAATAGATGAGGACTGTTCTTAAATCCTTGTGGTAAGACTGTCCAGGTTAACTGAGCAGCCTGTGAGTTTGAGGGTGAAGTCCACTCAAAGGCAAATAGCGGTTTTTCTCACTTAATGGGATGCAAAAAAAAATGCATCCTTTAAGTCAAGTACTGTAAACCAGTTGGCATCACCAGGAACATGGGTGAGATTAGTATACAGATTTGGCACTATGGGATGAATAGGCATCACTGTCTCATTTATCTTGTTCTTAAATCTTGTACCATCCGATATTCTCCATTTGGCTTTTTTACTGGTAAAATTGGGGTGTTATAAGGAAAGTGACAAGGCTTTAATATACCATGTCTCAGAAACTTATCAATAAGCAGTTGTCACCCAGCTTTGGCCTCAGGTTTTAAAGGATACTGTTTCTTATGAGGTATATTGGCTGGGTCCTTTAAGGTCACCTTGACGGGTTGGGCTGTAAGAGCCCATCCTGGGATATCACAATCCCAGACCTGTGGGTTTACTTCCTTCCAGATATTGAAAGGGATAGTAGGGTATGGACCAAGTTCTCCAGACGTTAAAGAGAACAAACCGTCCTCTTCTACAGTAAGAGCAAATCGGCTACCCAGTTTATACCTTAAGTCTCGTCCGAGTAATGGGGTGGGACAAGATGGAAGGACTAGAAAAACACGAGTTACCAATTGACTCTTATATTTACAGGTTAAAGGCATTGTCTGATGGCATGTTTTAGTTTCCCCCTCTATGCCAACAATTTTAAGGCTAGAAGGACAAGTAGGGCCGGAGTGCTGAATAAGGACAGAGTAAGTGGCTCCACTATCAAAAAGATAATTGATAAACTTACCTCCCACATCCAGGGTAACCCGGGGCTCAGTCATCTTGATGACAAAGGGAGCCGGACCAGTCTCAGGGCCCCGTCATGCCAGTTCCTCCGGCATTGACTCTCGGGCCGGGAAGTGAGTTCCTGTCTCCCTCTCTCTCTGGAGACGAGGACAGTCTCTCTTCCTATGTCCTGTTTCTTTACAGACAGGACATGGCCCTGATGGAGAGTGCTTGTTCAGACATCTTTTGCTCCAGTGTCCGACCTGGCCACATGTATAGCATGTGGACTTACCTAGTTCCTTTCCCGCTGCCAGTCCCTTCTTTTGCCCCTGGTTAGTCTGGTTCTGTGAGGAATCTGCAACAGCGGCAGCCATTATTTGAGCCTGTATCATACCCTGCAATTTAGTCCTCCGGTCTTTTTCTTGCCTTAAGGCCACATCTCTATTGTTAAAGACTTCGGTTGCTACCTCTAATAGGCGCTGGGTGGGAGTTTGAGGACCTAGAGCCATCTTAGTTAGTTTTCGGCGGATGTCAGATGCCGATTGACTTATAAAATACATTTTCAGTATGGTTGTTCCCTCAGGTGAGGCTGGGTCCAGATTCGTGTATTTACGGATGGCCTCTACCAATTGCCCCTGAAATAGGGCTGGATTTTCATCAGTTCCTTGTGTAACTTCCTGAAGTTTGTCAAAGTTTACAGGTTTAGAAAATCCTTTTTTTATTCCTTCTATCAAACAAGTGATCATATGGTCCCGTTTTTCTCTCCCTGAACTATCCTCCTGATAGTTCCAGTGCGGCTCAATGTTAGGGACAGCAGTACCCCCAACTGGGTAACGACCCCTGTCTCTCATTGCCAGTTCATCAGCAAACTCCTGTGCTCCCTCCCAGATTCGTCTCTTTTCCTCAGGGGTGCAACAGCGAGTTAAAATGATAAATATATCCTTCCAAGTCAAATCAAACATAATAGATACTTCCTGAAAGCCATCCATAAATTGAGAGGGATTTTCAGAGTACCGTCCTAATCGTTGTTTTATCTGAGCCAGGTCTGCCATGGAGAATGGGACATGGACTCTAATTGTGCCTGTTTCCCATTGGTAACTTCCCTAAGAGGATGCATCCCATACTGAGATGGAGCTCCTGGTAAATAGGGAGTCCAGCTCCTGGTATGTTCTGTGGGGCTCGGGGCAGAGGGTTCTTGGGGTTTATAAGGAGGAGGGATAGCATCAGAGTCAGTGTCTTCCTTTTGGGGACTGTCTGGAAGTTCCTTCAACATCCCGGGTTTGTTGAGAGGAATCGGCCTGTTTAGACAGTCATCATCCCTGCGAAGGAAGGGGCCCGTTAACACATGCTGAGGGTTAAACACATTCTAAAGAGGCCCGCAGCTTTGGATCCTGATTTAGGGCCATAAAGGCTTGGACATACAGAACTTCAGTCCATTTGCCCTTTTCCCTGCAGAAGAGGTCTAACTGATAGATTGACCTAAAATTTAGAGTCCCATTTACGGGCCACATTTTCTCCATCTCCTCAGGAGTACTAAGGCCATTTAGTATTACAGAAGATCATCTTTTTCTTTCTTAAAACTTACAGTCTGAATTGATTCCAGTGGGTTAAGAGGCATCCCAAGGGAGAGTCCTTGGACACAGAAGAGGAGAATCCCATGTTCCTAAAAAACAAAGAAGGTCCATTACCAAAATCCACCCCGACTCCTTGGTGGCGTCCCACGCAGGATAAGTCAGAGGTTCCCATGTGTCAAAAGCGACCGGAGGCGTCCCTCAACAAAAATCGTTATTGATCACCATCCTGCCTTCCCCGAGAAGGCATTCCTGCCATAAAAGGCCCCACAGGGGTGCCAGCATCCCTCCCCTTCCCCATCACATCCTAGGCCGCTGATGGGTGCCTGGTGAATGGACTAGGATCCTGTGCCATCCTTCACTCACTCTGCACTGCCCTGCCATTTTAACCCACACAAATACTAGAAAAGTTTGGCAAGGGGAAATTACCCAATTTCCTAGCTTTAAGTAGTCTGTAGGAGACACTGACAAGAAACAGTAAAGACTGAAATCCATCATGGTCTAAGCGACATTCCAACACCTGTGGTCTTTGCAGCCAACTTCCCTAGGAAATAGTCCCCGGTTGCGTTTTATTTCAATCGAGTACTGGTTTCGGCCGGCTCCCAGTGGAGGTCCCTCTCCCAGAAGTGGCTAGACCAGGGATGTGGAGGGGATCACATTAGATCAATCAGGAGGAAACCTCACACGGAAGTCTTAAGATTGGCAGCCATCCTTGTGACTTAGGTGGCTGTCCCGTGCCCAAGAGAGACAACTTCCTATAAGAACAGGAATAGAGTGAGGCCATCAAGTTTCTGGGTCTTATTGCCATTCCGGCCAGGGTACTAGCTTACAGCCAAAAGGCAGACGCTCTCCTCCCCGTGGAGTAGCCACAGGCTAGAGGATTACAGCCTGAGCGATTGACATGCAAGTGTTCCAATAAGACCAAACTCCTTGAAAAGCCCCTGAAATGAGAGTAAAGGAAGAAAAGAGAAAGTGCTCACCAATTTTGCACCAAAGCTCAGAGTCCAAATGTAAAGACTCACAGTCCCTTCGTGGTCGCCAAAATGATGAAGTTCATGACCTAGGTGAGGTTCAGTGGGGTGAGGTTCGGAGCCGATGGCTAAGAAAGAATTCTTAAGACGTCTTTGGTGCAAAAAGGTGGTTTATTAGAGCACGGGGACAGGACCCGTGGGAAGACCAGACGGAGATACTGTCCTGGGGATGTGAGGAATGGCTGGTTATATACACAGGAGTTGGGTACCTGAGGACAAAGGGGTGTTCAGAAGGGCTATTGGGGTAATGAAGACTGTCAGGATATTGAAGGCCAGGTTACTGTCAAGCCAAGGCCACTTTCCCTCTAATGAGGCACTAACATAAAGACAATGGGGAGTCTCCTGGTGGAATGTTACATTCCTGCTATCAAGCGTCCTTGTTAGTGAGATTTAGGTTTAGAAGAAATGTAACTTTATTTACTTTTCCTTCTGCCTCAGCCTCCTTCAGTTTTTATGGAGGGGAGGGTGACATCAGGGCTTGAGGAACAGAGTTATGTGCCTTTGGAAATTGGGCTATTGATAAGGTAACTTCCTTGTTGTAAATCTCAAGGACATTTGCAAACCAAGGGAGAATCCTGTGTTGCAGGATTGTGATTTCTGCAAGTTAACCGTTTGTTTTTCTTTTAGGGCAGCAGAGGTGCCTGAAGAATGTCATACGTATTACCGAGGCAAGTGGGTGGAGAGGGGGTGCAAGGTGCCAGCTTTTGCTTTGTCCTCAGCCAGCCTCCTGCTCCCTCATCATTTGGCCTTCATCTTTGGGTTCTCTATCCTTTATCCATGATTCCTCCCCACCCAGACTCTCAGATTTTTTTTAGGTTGACAGAAATATCCTGGGCCTTCCCCCCTTAGTTCTTCACCTCATCGCCCACAAATTGATCATCCCAGAGCTGGAACCTGATCCTGAACTCGTTGACTGGATTGCCCGGCGTCTTCAGGAGAGGCGCTTATGTTTATCATAGTTTAAAGTGAAGTATCTGGCCTTTGGTAGGTAAAGCAAGAGATTCTCCATCTTTCTGCTCCTGAGAAAAGGGGCTCCTTGACCGGGCATGGGTGACTTCATGGGTCCTTACCGCCCTCGCCTGGTGGAAAGTGGGCACTGCAAATGTAAATTCAATTCAGGCCAACCCAGATTATTTCAAGGTCAAGGCATTTACCCACACAGGCCCTGAAAGTTTTGGACTTCCCTGACCAATGGGAGCAGACAGTAAGATGAGACTACCTACACCTGTAGTTTTAATGTTCCCCCCAAATACCTCGTTTTACAAGTGTGTGAAAATCCCAGCCGCTCTACTGTGAGCTGGTTTAAGTGGATGGTTGTTCAGAGAGACGAAGGAAATCTTTGAATGCTTCCAATTATTGTCTGCCTCTTTTAAATTAAAGGATGATGGGTTTAAAATGTCTCATTGAAGATCCCATGGGGGAATTAGAACAATAATTTCTCCATAGGTAATTTGATGAATGTTCCCAGTTTTAAAAACAGTGATTTGGAGGGCGCCTGGGTGGCTCAGTGGGTTAATTCGCTGCCTTCGGCTCAGGTCATGATCTCAGGGTCCTGGGATCGAGTCCCGCATCGGGCTCTCTGCTCAGCAGGGAGCCTGCTTCCCTCTCTCTCTCTGCCTGCCTCTCAGTGTACTTGTGATCTCTCTCTGTCAAATAAATAAATAAAATCTTTAAAAAAAAAACAACAGTGATTTGGATTATTTGGAAATTCCTTAAGTACACGTCTTTAATAATTGTGCTATTAAAATAAAAATATCTGAGAACATTTGAAATGGAACAGTAAAGGAAACCAACATTATCACAAGAATGATCATTTCTTTCTCCTTCAGCATTTGGTATTTATTCTTATTGCAGTTGGACTTTTGAAGATCACTTCAAAATCACCTTCAAGCAAAATCCTCTTCAAGCAATGTGCTTGGTTTCCCCAAACACTGAAAGTAACCTTGAAGACAAATACTGAAACACAACGATTTTCAAAACCATCTGAGGAATACTTCTCCCCAGATGTGTAAGAAGTTAAAGAAAATGATTTTTTTAACAATAGCCATATTTGAGCAGCTAAAAACAAATGAGCGTGACCAAAGAAACTTGAATTAAATTGTTTAAGAGTTGTGCACACCTATGACCATTTTTAAAAGATTTTATTTTTAAGTAACCTCTACACCCAGCTCAGGCCAGAGCTCAAATCCTGGAGACCATGCGTTTCATGCTCCACCAACTGAGCCAGCCAGGTGCCCCAAAACTCTTTCATTATATGAAGGAGAAATTGCAATGAATCCCAGATTCAAACATGCCATTCTTTCCTGAGAAGAAGAGATGATCGTATCCCAGTAATTAGCAGCAAGGTTTAAAGCTGGTCAGATTCATTGGTGCATCAAACAGATAGCCATTACCTTGGCCATTCCTTGCAGCTCTCCTCATCTTGGACTGTCTCAGCTACGGGGGCAGTTCAGCGCTCCCAGCGAAGGCCAGCCCACCCCTTGGGCAGTGACCCTATCTCCTGTCTTGACTATTCCAGAACTTGTTCAAGTGATTCTCCTTTCTTTTCGACCCTATTGTATCCCCTCTTCCACCATTAGCATAGAAGCTACTGATAGCACTGCATCTCTTGGAGGCTCCCTGGTGATACCATTGTAGAAAAATTGAAACTAGAGAAAGAATTTTTCAAAATTAAAATTCACTTATGCTCCTGCTCTCCAGGAGAAAACTTGTTTTAAAATCCCATGTATTTTTCTCCATTCATATACAGTTGGAACAAGAAGCCTGACGAGGGACTGGATCCCAAGACACTGGGATCAAGCGCTGGGCTGAAGGTAGATGTTTAACTGCCTGAGCCACCCAGGCATCCTAAATAGCTACTTTTAAAATCCTCAGATCTTGGGGCACTAGCCTGGCTCAGTCTAAGCAGCATGTGACTCTTTTTCTCAGGGTCATGAGTTCAAGCCCCACATAGAGATTACTTACATAAACTTCAAAAATAAAATCCTCAAATCTTACTAGCTAGGGTATGGATGTACAATATCGAGGTTTTCAACATTCCAAGGATTAGCACTGAACACAACTTAAGGTGAAGGGACTGGAGACATTTGGGAATATCTTCAGTATTTATCTATATTTCAGCAACTGAGTATCCTGCAGCCATACAATGGAAAACTAGAGGGGCGCCAGGGTGGCTGAGTGGGTTAAAGCCTCTGCCGTGGGCTCAGGATGTGATCCCAGGGTGCTGGATCGAGCCCCACATCGGGTTCTCTGCTCAGCGTGGAGCCTGCTTTCCTTCCTCTTGTAAGGGACTAATTGGCCAGAGGGAGCCATTTTGTTGCAGTAAACTTAGATTGACCCTATGCAGTGAACTTAGATTGACCCTGCCCCTCCCACAGGAACTTACTCGCAAAGCTTAGATACAAGGGCGGGTCACACCAGATGAAGACATCCAATCAGTGGGGCGTGCATATATTTACTGAGGTGAGTTTAAATCCCATTGACCGCCTGTGTGTGGGCCGGGCTCAACCACCCCTATAAAAGTTAGTTTGCGAGGCTGAGGAGTAGGAGGATTAGGAGAGTGGTCAGAGTTGTTAGAGTCGTCAGAGCTGTCAGAGACATCAGAGCTGTCAGAGCTGTCAGAGTCGTGGGAGCCGTCAGAGCCATGGCCCTCGGCAGCGGCGCCGCGGGGAATGGCCTAGCTGCCAGCAGCCTCGCCACCACTGAGCTGCAGCCCCGCCATGTATGGCCTCACCACCCCCAGTGGCCTTGCCACCCCAAGCCGCGAGCGGCCTCGCCACCCTGAGCCACGGGTAGCCTTGTCGCCCCGAGCTGCAGCTCCGCCTCGAGGGGCCTTGCCACCCCACGCCTCTGCCCCGCGGTGAGCAGCCTCGCCGCCCGGAACCCCAGCCCCACCACGGGCCTCGCCAGAGCGGTGTCTTTCCAGGGAGCGGCCTTGTTGGCCAGCGGCCTCATCGTCAAGTGGCCTTGTCTGGAGCAGCCTCATCCGGAGCGGCCTCATCTGGGGAATGGCCTTGTTGGCGAGCGGCCACGTCCAGAGTGGTGGCCTCCTCTGGGGAGTAGCCTTGTCAGAGTGGCGTCATGGGGAGCAGAGTCATCGGGGTTGTTGTCCTCCTTGTCATAGTCGCTGTCATCGTCACCTCTTCATGGTTGGGAGCAGCCTCGTCCAGGGAGCGGCCTCGTCCAGAGTGGCCTCTTCTTGGGAGTGGCCTCACCGGAGCAGCCTCTGTCCAGGGAGCGGCCCTGTCTGGGGAGCGACCTCGTTGGCAGTGGCCTCGTCCTGGAAGCGGCCTCGTCCAGAGTGGCCTCTTCTTGGGAGGGGCTCCGACTGGGGAGTGGCCTCATCTGCAGAGTGGCCTCGTCCAGAGCACCTCATCCAGAGCGGCCTTCTTGGGAGTGACCTTGCCGGGGTCATTGTCGTCGTCTCTTCGTAAGAGATGGCCCCTACCAGCCAGTTTGATTTTTGATGCTTGGGGCAAAATAAAGCTTTGTTTGATTTTTGCTTTGTGTTAGTCTCGTTCTTTTGATCACGGACCCTAACACTGGGGGCTTGTCTGGGATCAAACAATGAGAATTGAGCCAGCATCGGAATTTTGGAGAAAAGCCTCCAGAGGTATTGGGATCTTGGATATTGGGATCCTATCTGTCTGTCTGGTTGGAGCTCTAGGGTATGGCCCACTGGGGAGAAGCTGAATGCAGCCATGCTCCCCAGGGCTAGAGTGGATGAGGGGACACCCCTTCCCTCCACTGGTAGATTGCCAGGGGGTTCGAGTCCTCCTACGTGGTCGCTGGGGGTTTCAAGTCCCCCTGGGCAGTCAGGGGCCTGCCAGGGGGTTCGAGTCCCCCTGGGTGGTGGCCGGGGGACTTGAGTCCCTCTGGGCGCCCGAGGGGTTAGAGTCCCCAAGGTGGTCACTAGGGACCGAGAAAATCCCCACCAGCGGCAGGACAGCTGGGTCTGCGGTTGTCTTTGTGTTGCCTTTTTGTTGTCTGTTGTGTTGTTTGTTGTGATTGAAGGAATGGGGCAAGCAGAGAGTAAGGGGACACTGACTTTCGTCTCTCTGTTCCTCATAATAGATGTGGGGCCTCTCCCTCATTCATTTCGTGTGTTAAGGGCTATAACTAGAGCCAACTGGAGTTAGTCTAATGCCAGGTTAAAGTGCCCAATGCTGATGCTCATTGGAGCTGGGTGTGGAATATGAGTGCCTAGTGGGCCACTTTTGGTAAGCAGAACTGGTGCTGTGGGATGAATCGACCTCGAGACAGAGACTTTAAGGAATATTCCCAAGCAGCTGCCGAAACTCCCTTTGTTTCAGGGGAATTTCTTGCCTTCTCTGGCCTGATGTGGACTGCCTAGCCCCTCTCCCTTGATGGCGGGGAAAGCATGGCATCTGAAATGGAATGGGCCCAGGTGGAACATGAGGTCTGTTGGCGGAGGGATGGCTGGGCTGATGGTTAACTGTCTGTCTCAGGGTTTTAATGGGTAATTGTTAAAGTAGCTTTCTGAGTCTTCGGTAACTTGAAGCTTTGAAGTTTTGCTTGGATGACAAATGGGATGAAGTGCTAGAGCGCTGGTTGCTGGAACTAGGTTTGTGCTTTTGAAATCTATTGGTAAACATGTTTTGTGCTTAACTTCTATTGCAACAGTTCACAATTGGTTAATATTTAGTCTTCACTAGAGATTGAGATGTTTCCAAGAAAATGTAAATGGTTTTCTTTGTCAACCCAGAACTGTAAATGAGATCTCTTTGACTCATAAGGCATTTTCCTGATATGCAAAGTTACTCAGGAAGTACTGCTAAATCAATGATAAACCTTGGGTAAATGCTGTAACTACTCCAGAGGTTCTATACATTTCCTAAAGTTTTAATGTTTAGATAAGGGTCATTGTTTGATATTTAACCATATCTATTCTGAGTTTTTTGTCATTTGTAATTGTTTTAATTCTCTCGTAAGATGAATTCTGCCTTAAAGGAAATTCATATGGGAGACTTTCAGAACAAATACAGGTCTTTGATATGTTGAAATCCTGGAACTGAATTTCCAGAGGTAAAAGTTGCACTCGTACTAAACCAGAATTAGTACAGTGACTCAAGGTAAGAATGAGTCTCCAGGCGCTTTCCTAGAAAGGCTAATTGAAGCCTATAAAATGTATAGCCTGATCGATCCTGAGGCACCCGAAAATCAGAGGGCAATGAATCTTGCTTTGCCAGTCAGTCAGCGCCAGATATAAGGAGGAAACTTCAGAAAATCGAAGGATTTAAAGGGAAGAATCTGACTGAGTTAGTGGGAATAGCAGAAAAAGTGTTTAACAACGGATGCACAAGAGGATGAAAAACAGACCAAAAAAACGGGTTAAGGTTTTGGCATTACATGAGGCGGGGAGGAGACGGGAGGGGATAGCAAATGGAAGGAAAAGCCTAAGCACAGAGAAGGCAGGCGGGAAGACTTAGATTCAGATCAGTGTGCTTACTGTAAGGAAAAAGGACATTGGGCCAGGGAGTGCCCCAAAAGGAAGACAGCAATGTTTGCCACCAGAGACTGAAGGGGCCATGGTTCGGAGCCCCTCCCCGAACCTTGGGTAAAAATTGAAGTGGAGGGGAAATCAGTTGATTTTTTGGTGGACACAGGAGCCCAATTTTCATCATTACTTAAACCTATGGGAAAACTATCTGGAGAGGAAGTTTGGGTACAAGGAGCAAATGGCACAGAGAGACATAAATGGGCAACAGAAAGGACTTTAAATTTGGCCTTGGGAATAGTTAAACATCAATTTTTGGTCCTCCCTAATGCCCCATATAACTTGATGGGAGGAGATCGCCTCCACAAGTTAAGAGCTGGCATTCAGTTCCCGGAAAGAGGCATGACTGTAACCTTGAGACTGTAACCTTATGGCAGCAGTAGATGAATACCTCCTTTACAAGCCAGTCTCAAAACCAGAGGAGACAAAGAGGGGGAGCCTTCTCCAAATCCTACAAGATGAGTTTCCCAAGGTCTGGGCAGAAGGAAAATCCCCTGGCTTGGCCAAGGAACAACCCGCAGTGGTGGTACAATTAAAGGCGACAGCTATGGCTGTTCATGTTCGGCAGTACCCCCTTCTCTGGGAAGCAAAGGAAGGGATCAGAAAACACATTAACCGCCTCTGAGGAGACAGGATCCTAATTCCTTGAAAATCTCCATGGAACACACCTATGCTGTCCGTCAAAAAGGCCGAGACTGGGGAGTACCGACCCGTCCAGGACTTGCGGGAAGTTAATAAACGGGTTGAAGATATCCACCCGACGGTGCCTAACCCCTATACCCTACTCTCCCTCCTGGGCCCCAAAAGAACTGTGTATACCATCTTAGATCTCAAGAATGCATTTTTTCTGCATGTCTTTAGCAAAGGAATTCTCCTTTGCTTTTGAGTGGTCTGACCCACAGGAAGGATTCCAAGGCCAGCTCACCTGGACAAGACTTCTCAAGGGTTCAAGAATTCGACCACTATCTTCATTGAGGCCCTACATGAGGATTTGCGTGAGTACAGAACCTCCAACCCAGGAGTCACTCTGTTACAGTACGTTGATGACTTGCTAGTAGCCACTGAGGACTATGAGTCATGTTTGCAGAAGATGAGAGCTCTCTTACAGACTCGGCAGGAAAAAGGGTATTGGGTGTCAGCAAGGAAAGCACAGCTCTGTCAGAGCATGCCACTTATCTAGGCTTTGATCTCCACGAGGGAGTGCATTCACTGTCTGAGTCCAGGAAACAGGTGATCACCCGATACCCCCACCCCACCACGTCCCAACAAGTGAAGGAGTTTCTTGGGATGGTGGGCTACTGTAGGCTGTGGATACCGTGGATTATGGAGATTGCCCGAACTCTCTACGAACTGCAAAAGGAGGGCTCACTATGATAGAGTGGACAGCTGAGGCAGAAGGAGGATTTCGGGAATTACAAACAGCCTTACTGAGTGCCCCAGCATTGGCCATCCCAGATATTACCAAGCCCTTCCACTTGTATGTGGATGAAAAAGCAGGGGTGGCCAAAGGAGTTTTAACTCAGACTCTGGGGCCTTGGCAAAGGCCAGTAGCCTATCTTAGCGAGAAACTAGATCTAATAGCAGCTGGGTTCCCCCTGTGCCTTTGCATAATTGCTGCCACGGCCCTCCTGGTCAAGGATGCAAGTAAATTGACTTTGGGTCAAAACCTCATCTTGACCACCACCCATGCTATCGAGGGCCTTCTCTGGACTTCACCCAACTGATGGATGATGAATACCTGAGTGACAGGGTCTCAGGCCCTCCTCCTCAACAAACCAAGAGTGACCTTCCAGCCCTCCGGTGGTGCTAAATCCAGCCACACTACTGCCAGGGGAGCTGGCTGACCATCCACATGACTATGGGGAGGTTCTAACCCAAGTCACAGGAATAAGGCTGGATCTCAGAGACATTCCCCTCCCGGATGTGGAGATGACTCTGTTCACAGATGGGAGTAGCTACATGTTCGATGGAAAGAGGTATGTGGGGGCTGCAGTGATTTCTCCTGAGCAGGAACTCTGGACAGCAGCCCTGCCATGTGGAACTTCGGCACAAAAAGCCAAACTGATTGCACTCACTAAGGCACTGTTGATGGCCAAAGGTAAAACCGCCAACATCTATACGGACAGCAGGTATGCCTTTGCTATTCTCCATATACATGGGGCTTTTTATAAAGAAAGCGGCCTATTAACAGCAGAAGGAAAAGGAATTAAAAACAGAGGATAAATATTGGTTCTCCTCCAGGCTATTTGGGACCCAAAAGAGGTGACTGTTATGCATTGCTTGGGACACCGAAAGGGGACTGATCTGATTTCAAAAGGAAACCAATTAGCAGATCGAGCTGCAAAGCAAGTAGCCCGAGAAACAGTGCAAGAGCTGGTTACACTCCCGGCTCTAGCCCTAGCAGAAAAATCGGACTATTCAGAGGAAGATTTAAAGTATTTACAAAAATGGGCTAAATTAGACTACGAAGGGGACTGGGCTAAGACTAAAGCAGGAAAAATAATTCTTCATCGAAGCCTAGGTAAGAAGTTAGTAGACCAGACACATCAGGGTACTCATTTGGGGATACGCAAACTCAAGGACCTTATAGGCAAGTGATTCCAGGTTTCTAAATTAGGGTGTGTGGTTCAGGATGTAGTTGATAGATGTGCTCAATGCCAGGCAGTTAATGTTGGAGGAACTAGAATGGGAAGAGGGAAAAAAGAAAGAGATAAAGAACCAGGAATTTATTGGGAAATAGATTTTACAGAAATGAAACCCAGAAAATATGGGCACAAGTATATGTTGGTTTTTGTAGATACCTTTTCAGGCTGGGTGGAGGCTTTTTCCACCAAACATGAGATGGCAGGAGTGGTGGCCAAAAAGCTACTAGAAATAATTCCTAGGTTTGGGCTGCCTCTTGCAATTGGGTCAGACAATGGCCCTGCATTTGTGAGTTCAGTCTCACAGCATTGGCCAAGGCTGTGGGCACTAATTGGAAACTACATTGTGCCTATCGGCCCCAGAGTTCTGGGCAAGTAGAGAGAATGAACCAGACTTTTAAAGAGACCTTGACAAAACTAATTCTGGAGACTAGCGGTGGATGAGTGGATCTCCTTCCTTTCGCCCTCCTCAGGGCATGATGTACACCCTATTTAAACAAGGTGACCCCATTTGAAATAATGTTTGGGAGACCCCCCACGCTCTGTCCTCAGCTACAGGAGGTTGCCCTAGCAAAAATGACTGATCAGTCTGGACTCCAGTCACTGCAGGCATTACAGTCTGTCTTTAAAAAAGCCAACGCAGGAATCCGAACTGCCCACACTGAGACAGAGACGGAGGTGGAACCACATCCTTACCAACCCAGGGATTTGGTTTGGATACGTCACTGTCAATTGGGGAACTTGGAGCCTCGCTGGAAGGAACCGTTTACTGTTATCTTGACCACCCCCACGGCAGTAAAAGTAGAAGGCATTAGGGCCTGGGTTCATGTGGATCACGTCAAACGAGCCGAGAGTAAGGACGCCGCCCAGAGATAGAAGCTGCAGCCGACAGGCCCTGCTGACCATGGACTAAAGCTAAGACTAAAAAAACTGTGAGTTTATTGTTGCTCCTATCTTTACTTGTTTATGTAAAGTACAGGTGGGAAATTAGATGAACGGAATTAGGAAAAATGAGCCGACTGTGCACTAATGTCATTTGTATAAGAGAAAATTAGAGCGATAAAATGTTAGTCTTACATGCTCAATATAACATAGAACTGGCTGAAAAGTCAAGGATTTGACTAATCTCTAAAGAAAAGGGGGGAATGTAAGGGCCCAATTGGCCAGAGGGAGCCATTTTGTTGCAGTAAACTTAGATTGACCCTATGCAGTGAACTTAGATTGACCCTGCCCCTCCCACAGGAACTTACTTGCAAAACCTAGATACAAGGGCGGGTCACGCCAGGTGAAGACATCCAATCAGTGGGGCGTGCATATATTTACTGAGGTGAGTTTAAATCCCATTGGTCACCTGTGTGTGCGCCGGGGTCAACCACCCCTATAAAGGTTAGTTTGCGAGGCTGAGGAGTAGGAGAGTCATCAGAGCTGTTAGAGCCATCAGAGCTGTCAGAGCCGTGAGAGCCCCGGCCCTGGGCAGCAGCGCCAGGGGAAATGGCCTAGCTGCCAGCAGCCTTGCCACCACCGAGCCACAGACCTGCCGTGAATGGCCTCGCTGCCCCCAGCGGCCTTGCCACCCCAAGCTGTGAGCGGCCTTGTCGCCCCAAGCCTCAGCCCCGCTGCAAGGGACCTCGCCAGAGCGGCATCATTCCGGGGAGCGGCCTCGTCGGCGTGGGACCTTGTTGTTGAGCGGCCTAGTCCGGAGCGACCTCGTCTGGGGAGCTGCCTCATTGGCGAGCAGCCACATCTGGAGCGGTGGCCTCCCCAGAGGGGAGCAGCCTTGTCAGAGTGGAGTCATGGGGAGCAGAGTCTGTGTCATTGGGGTTGTTGTCCTCCTTGTCATCGTCACTGTCATTGTCGCCTCTTCATCTTTGGGAGCGCCCTAGTCTGAGGAGCAGCCTTGTCCAGAGTGGCCTCTTCTTGGGAGTGGCCCTGACTGGGGAGTGGCCTCGCTGGAGTAGCTCCTGTCTGGGGAGCAACCTCATCAGCAGCGGCCTCATCCAAAGTGGCTACATCTTGGGAGCGGCTCTGACCAGGGAGTGACCTAATGTGCAGAGCGGCCTCATCCGGAGTGGCATGTCTGCAGAGCAGCCTCGCCCAGAGCGGCCTCATCCAGAGCAGCCTCATCTGGAGCGGCCTTCTTGGGAGTGACCTTGTTGGGGTCATCATCGTCGTTTCTTCGTAAGAGATGGCCCCTACCAGTTAGTTTGATTTTTGATGGTTGGCACAAAACAAAGCTTTGTTTGATTTTCGCTTTGTGTCATTCCCGTTCCTTTGATCACGGACCCTAACACCTCTCTCTCTGCCTGCCTCTCTGACTACCTGTGATCTCTCTCTGTCAAATAAATAAATAAATAAAATCTTAAAAAAAAAAAACACTACATTAGGGTTAACATGAATGGGGATATTTCTGTGATCTATGATTGGGAATTATGATAGAAAATGGTAGGATGTTATGCCTAGGATATAGTAACTGAGAAGAAACACTTCGCACAACTATATACATGTATATATTATGTAAAACTAACCATATATGTGACTATATATATATATAGGTATATGCTAATTTTTTAGAAAGATTATTTTAGAAAGACAATACGAGTCAGGAGGGGAAGAGGGAGAGAGAGGAGAAAAGCAGACTTCCTGCTGAGCGCAGACCAGACTCACGGCTCCATCTCATGACCCTGAGATCAGGAGGTGAGCTGAAATCTTAGATGCCCAACTGACTGAGCCACCCAGGTGTCCCTATGCCAATTTTTTGAAAGCTGCACCTCTCATTTCGTATTTCTCTTAGTTTTGCTCACCTCAGTGATTTTTTCCAAAGTTTTTATTTATTTATTTCACAGACAGAGATCACAAGTAGGCAGAGAAGCAGGCAGAGAGAGAAGAGGAAGCAGGCGCCCCACCGAGCAGAGAGCCTGACATGTGTCTCGATCCCAGGACCCTGGTATCATGACCTGAGCTGAAGGCAGAGGCTTTAACCCACTGAGCCACCTATGCGCTCCTTACTTTAGTGATTTTATATACGGAAGTTCTCACATACTATAAAATCTGCCATGGAAATGGTGTGGCTAGATTCACAGCACTCTGATCGCCTGAAATCATCTGATCGTCTGGGGATGTCCCCCACCCACCACTTGACAGTGTCACAATGTCTGCAGTTTATTTATGACAGTGACTCTACCAAAACAACAAAGGAATGTTTATGTGTATGTCTATATGTGTGTGTGTCTATGTGCATATGTTCTACATAGGCAGGTGTGGTAGGATATCAGCACCTTAACATTTCTAGAGGTGTCTGTTGTACTATTTTGTTAGTTTTTGCTTAAATTTGCTCAAAATAAAAAGCTGGGAAACAGAAATAAATGTCATCTGGATTTTAAGCACCCCACAAACTTACTGTAAGTGATTTACTAGACTGATTTGACTGGCTAAGGTGGATGATGGCTATTTAATTTTACTTTTAATTTTTTTAAGATTTATTCATTTATTAGAGAGAGACTCTCGTCACCTGTGCAGGGGAGTAGGGGAGAGGGAGAAGGAGAGAATCCAAATAGACTTCCCGCTAAGTGCTGAGCCCAATGTAGGACTTGATCCCATGACCCTGAGGTCACAACCTAAATGGAAACAAAGAGTCAGATGCCCAACCAACAGAGCCACCAGGGTGCCCGTTTATTGGTAATTTTTTAAAGTCCTGGTTAACAGTCTCATATTACTACTTGAGAAATCCTTTATAGATGTATCTGATTCCTTTGTGTTATTTTTCTTTTAGATTTTATTTATTTATTTGACAGACAGAGGTCACAAGCAGGCAGAGAGGTAGGCAGAGAGAGAGGAGGAAGCAGGCTCCCCGCTGAGCAGAGAGCCTGATGTGGGGCTGGATCCCAGGACCTTGGGATCATGACCTGAGCCAAATGCAGAGGCTTAACCCACTGAGCCACCCAGGAACCCCTTCTTTGTGTTATTTCTTAATGTTCTAGAAACAAAATCTAGCTTTTTGCTTAAAACTTAAAAACAGGGGTTCACGGTGTAAGGGCCTGGTTGGCCAGAGGGAGTTATTTTGTGTTTATGTAGTGAACTTAGATTGACCCTGCCCCTCCCAGAGGAACTTACTTGCAAAGCCTAGATACAAGGGCGGGTCAGGCCAGATGAAGACATCCAATCAGTGGGGCGCTCATATATCTACTAGGGTAAATTGAAATTCAATTGGCCACCCATGTGTTACCTAGCAGTTTTTTTCTGTGTGTGGCAGACCTAGCATGACTGCAGTTTTCTCTGTGTATTGCAATCTCATTGGCCACCTGTGTATAGCCCGGCTAAACTAATCTATAAAAGTACGTCTGTGAGGCTGGGAGGGGTCGCCTCTTTGCAAGAGACGGCACTGACCGGTCAGTTTGATTCTTTTTTTTTTTTTTTTTTTAAAGATTTTATTTATTAATTTGACAGAGAGAAATCACAAGTAGACGGAGAGGCAGCCAGAGAGAGAGAGAGAGGGAAACAGGCTCTCTGCCGAGCAGAGAGCCCGATGCGGGACTCGATCCCAGGACTCTGAGATCATGACCTGAGCCGAAGGCAGCGGCTTAACCCACTGAGCCACCCAGGCGCCCGGTCAGTTTGATTCTTGATGCTTGGTGTGAAATAGAGCTTTGCTTGACCTTCACTTTGTATCAGTCTCGCTCCTTTGATTAAGGACCCTAACACATGGATGGACCTAGAGGACATTCTGCTAAGTCAGAGAAAGCTCTACCATATGATTTCACTTATATGTATAATCTATTTTTTTTAATATGTGGTATCTTAAAAATAAACAAAAAGCAGAAATAGACCCATAAAGACAGCAACATGAGCAACATGATGAGGTCAGAATAGGAAACAGGTGAGAATAACCTGGGCCTTGATGACACTGAGCATATCGTGCCCTTACTCTGGGATTCCAATTATATGAGTTAATCTGTTTTGTTACTGGTTGCCTCCAGAATCAACTTTTCTTGTTCCTTGCCACCGAAAGCACCCTTTGTGACTCACCACTGAATACTGAGTAAATTCCAGGTTCCTTTGCAAACCAAAAAAGTATTATCATCATCTGCCCTGTTTTACCTCCCAGTGCCCCCACCCCCACCCTATCTTCCCCTCTTTGCTCTGGCATATCACACCCTGGCCGTGCCATGCGGATTCTCCCATTTTTCACAACCTCTCTGGTGAGCAATTTCTCCTCCTTCCCCACCTGGCAAAATCTTTTTAACTTTTCAAGATTATTCTCAAGCACTCCCTTCTCACCAACACCTGCCTTTCCTGACCTCTCCAGGTTAAAGACACTTTCTCTTCCTTGTGACCTCACTTCCCCCCTGCCCTTCGCCGTCCTTTTTCCTTATCCTTACCTCAGTTTTAGGACCAGCCTCACCCCAAATATTTCAATTTTTACACTGTTCCTCCTTGCCCGCCCCCCACCGCCATCCCCCTTCTCCAGTAGATTCTGAATTCCCTGAGAGCAAAGATCACCTCTTCCTCAGTTCTGTTGCTCCCAGGGGTCATGACAGTGCCCAACAGGGCATGGTCATCAGGTACATACTTGCTGCAGGGGATTTATGTGGAGACCTTGGCAGAAAGCCGAAGAAGCAGCAACAGCGTTCAGACCAACCTGAGGGAAGGAGGCCTGAACGCCAGGATGTGGCTTAAGCATGCAGGTAACACAGGCGCCCGTGCTGGTGGGCATCTGGGTTTCTGTGTTGGAGTAGCATGAAAAGGTGTCTGTGTGGACAGTACCAGAGTCAACAAGTGGTTGAATGCGGGCTTGTGTGAGGGAAGTCTACTGTGTACGGGCATGTGAAAGGGAGTTTGTTCGTGTGACTGGGGGAGACTGTGAGACTGTTTGGAGTGCAGTTCTGAGCACTGAGTCAGAAGTGTGGCAGGAACATATGTAAATTTTTCACATCACTCAAAAGTGTGGTCAGCCTAAGGTCTTCTAAAGCTGTCTTTGCCATGTTGTAAGCCCTGGTGTCCAATTCTCTAATAATTGCATTTCCACTCACCCTGCCTAAATTTCCCACATCCCTTCCAAGTTACCTGAATTTAATGAGGCAAAGTGTCTTAATAAAAGCAGATCATCATCTGTTTTATATATATGTGTAGGACCCCAGTGTATAAAGAAAATAATGAGGAATGAATGGAGACAATCTGAGGGTCTCCCAAGCACTGGATGATTCAGGTGTTTTTGCTTTTGTTGTTTTTGTTCTGAGGAAGATTTCTGGTCCCATCAGAGCAAAGAGGAACCAACAAATAATAGGGGCCTATGGGTCACCCTAACTGAAGCTGGCCTGGGGCATCCCTCTTCCCTGCCCAGTTCTAACAACATCCTAGTCACAGTTGTTACTGATCTGAGGATGGTTTTCTTTGTTTTTAGTGGTAACATGGACCTCATTTTTTTTTTAAGATTTTACTTATTTATTTGACACAGAGAGAGATCACAATAAGGCAGAGAGGCAGGCAGAGAGAGAGGATGAAGCAGGCTCCCTGCTAAGCAGAGAGCCCCATGCGGGACTCGATCCCAGGACCCCGAGACCATGACCTGAGCTGAAGGCAGAGGCTTAACCCACTGCGCTATCCAGACGCCCTGGACCTCATTTTTTAAGATCTTTGCTAAAGTGAAGTCTGAGTAGACGTCTCAACAAACAATAAGAACAGAAAAAATGTAGCCAATGCGCTTATTTCATTCCCTAACTACCCCCATGAAGCTCCATCTTGTAAATGAAGAAACTGAGGTCTAAGATGTGGAGGGACAAGCACAGCGAGTAAGTAACGGAGCTGGGATATCACCTCTGGCGTGTCTGAGGAGGATTCCTAAGGGAACCTCCAAGGAAAGCTGACTATTCTGGTTTTGTTGTGGCTTTTCTGGTGCTGTTGTTGGTCTGGGACACGGCTAGGAAATGCAGGTTTTAGACCATGAGGAGAGACTCCAAGGCACCTGGTGAGGAGAAAAGTGTTTCTTCAGAGGGTGAGCCACCCCTGCAGGACTGAATCACAAAGCTCCCGGAATCCGTGCTGGACTGTGTGCAGAATGGACTGGACTGCATCTGCTCGGGCCGGACTGGCACCACATGGCCCTGAAGGCAGGAGCACCCATCTGTGGTTGGACTTCATGGGTGGCCCCTTTTGAAATCTTCCCAAGTGGGGAGAAGCCTTTGGCATCAGATTATTAGGGCGGGGTGTTTCAACTGTCCCTCAGAACAACGTATTACTTAAAATATAACCCACGGGAAATTTAACTAGTTACCAAGCATGTTTAGATATCGCCTTAAGAAAAACACATACTGGCAACAGGCCTTTGGGGCAGATGACGGTATACGGCCTTGAAGCTGAGCAGCGGGGGACACTTCATTTTTCCGTTATCTCCCCTTTTTCCCCCGGAGAGCACCTGTGGCTAGTTAGACAAGTCCTTTGAATGTGCTTGTTCAATTGTAAACTTTATAGTGCTTGATCAGACATATTTTGCTTTCCTTCTTGTTTATCTACAAGGCATATGACTAACGTTTGGCCTTCTTCAGCTCTTCTGTGGGTTAGTGTTTCTATCTAATTAAAGCAGGACTGAGGAGTTGTTCGGGGCAACAGTCTTTTCTACTGTTGTCCCCTGCTCCCTTTCTCTTGCGGCTGACTTGTTCCTGCCTCATTCTTCTCCCGTGCACCTCCAGGAAGTGGCAGGGTGTATACTCCTTTCTAGTATCTTGGGAAATTTGAGTGCGTTTTCTTTTTTCTGTATTAAATTTTTTTTATTTTGTTTTTTAGGATTTTGGTAAAATATACACATAACGGAGGAGTTACCATTACATTACTATTAAGTAAAAGTTACTGTGAGCGCCTCAACCATTAGACTTAGCCCTTTCTACACCCATCACCCCATTCATGTAGGCCTCTCTCCAGTTTCCCAAACTGAAACTCTGCCCCTATGAAACACTAACTCCCCATCCTCCCTGCCTCCAGCCCCTGGCCATTCTGCTGTCTCTAGGAATGTGACTGCTCTAGCTACCTCACAGAGATGGACTCATGCAGTGTTTTTCCTTGTGAATGGCATTTTTTCTTTGGCATAATGTCCTCATGGTACATCCATTCAGTCGCATGACTCAGAATTTCCTCCCTTTTTTTTTTAATAAATAAATCTTCTTTTTTTAAGATTTTATTTATTTATTTGTCAGTGTGAGTACAGGCAGACAGAGTGGCAGGCAGAGGTAGAGGGAGAAGCAGGCTCCCGCTGAGCAAGAAGCCCGATGTGGGACTCGATTCCAGGACGCTGGGATCATGACCTGAGCCGAAGGCAGCAGCTTAACCAACTGAGCCACCCAGGCATCCCGAATTTTCTCCCTTTTTAAGGCTGAATAATATTCCACTCTGTGTGTACCCATTGGGATTATCTGCTCATCTCTTGATGTACAGTTGCTTCTGCCTTTTTGCTACTTTAAGTAATGCTGCTGTGACACAGGTATACAGACATCTCTTGGAGACTTTGTTTTCAATTCTTTTAGGTATCCACCCAGAAATGGAGCTGCTAGATCAATTCGGTGCTCTTTTTTTTTTTTTTTTTTTTGAGATTCTATTTATTGATTTGAACATGAGAGAGAGAACAGAAATGCAAGCATGACTGGTGGAAGGGGCAGAGGCAGAAGGAGAAGCAGGCTCCCCGCTGACCAGGGAGTGTGTTGTGGGACTTGATCCCAGGACCCCAGGATCATGACCTTAGCCAAAGGCAGAAACTTAACTGACTAAGCCACCCAGGTACCCCCAGTGCATTTTTTTTATGATTTTTTTAACATGTTATTTACTTGAGAGAGATCACAAGTAGTCAGAGACGCAGGCAGAGAGGGGGGGAAAACAAGCTCCCCGCTGAGCTCCAGAGAAGCTCCAGGACCCTGAGATCATGACCTGGGCCAAAGACAGAGACTTAACCCACAGAGACACCCAGGCATCCCGAATTTTTTAATGCAAGTTTCTTTCTTTCTTTCCTTTTTTTTTTTTTTTTTTTTAGTTAATTTGTTTGTTTTTAGTAGTCTCTAAACCCAATATCCCAACCCCAATGAATGCTCTTCCGACTGAGCCAGCCAGGTACACCTGGATCAGTGCATTTTTAATAGAGATGTGTTTCCTAGTAAACAGACTGTCCTGGCCACAGCTACATCGTCCGGTCAGCTTTGTTCCCTGCCTTTGCTTCACCTAACCCATACCTCTTGTTCCTCAGCCTTCATCCCCACACCCTGACGCGCTTCACTGGGACTACTAGCTACTGCTAACATTATTTAAGGGAGAAGCTGATAATGCTAAGAAATCACTGGATCAGGGCAGGGCACCTGATCTAAAATGAGCCAGTGAGCTTCTTTCCTAGGAATCTGGAATTTATTTTATCTTATTTTAGTTTATGTTCTTTTTAGTTTATTTTACTTTATTTTCATTCCAGTAGAATTAATATACAGTGTGTTAGTTTCAGGTGCACAATATAGGGATTCAGCTATTCTGTACATCACTGGTGATGATCACAACAAGCGCATTACTCAATCCCCTTCACCTATTTTACCCACCCTACCCCACCCCCCAGTAAGCAGCAGTTTGTTTTCTATAGTTAAGAATCTGTTTCTTGGTTTGTCTCTCTTTCTTTTCCTTTGAGCATTTGTTTCACTTCTTAAATTCCACATTTGAGTGAGAACATAGGGTATTTGTCTTTCCCTGACTGACTTATTTTGCTTCGCATTATACTCTCTAGCTCCACGCATATCATTGCAAATGGCAAGATTTCATTCTTTTTTATGGTTGGTTAATATTCCATTGTGTATATATATTGCCTCTTCTTTATCCCTTAATCAAGTGATGGACACTTGGGCTCTTTCCATCATTTGGTTGCTATAAATAATGCTGCTATAAACAGAGGTGCATGTAACCCTTTTGAATTCGTGGCTTTGTATTTGGGGGGTAATTGCCCCAGTAGTGTGATTGCTGGATCTTAGGGTAGTTCTATTTTTAAATTTTTGAGAAACTTCCATACTGTTTTCCAGAGTGGCTGTACCAGTTTTCATTCTAGCCAATACTTATTTTTCCATGCATATTTTTATGTTAGTCATTATGAAAGGTGTGAGGTGATGTCTCATTGTAGTTTTGTTTTGCATATCCCTGATGATTAGTGATGTCAAGCATATTTTTTAAAACGATTTTATTTTTATTTATTTGACAGACAGAGATAACAAATAGGCAGAGATGTAGGCGGGGGGGGAGGGGAACAGGCTCCCTGGTGAGCAGAGAGCCCTATGTGGGGCTCGATCCCAGGACCCTGGGCAAGGAACCTGCTTGATTCTCTTTCCTTGTTGCTCCCCTCCCTATGCTTTCTTTCCCTCTCAAAGGAAAGAAAAACAAACAAACAAACAAACAAAAACCAGGGGTTTGACCTACTGAAGTATTGGCAGTGACCCCATAATGATTCATCACCCCAGCCCTAAGAATGCTGCACCAGGCCAGAGTTCCCAGGGACCATGGTGTGCTTCCCAGATGATCAAGGATGAGCCTGTATCACTCGAGGACTGAGACAGGCACCTAGGACAGGCCTGAGAGAGCAAGCAGAGACACAACCCTTCCCTTCATCAAGTTCACAGGGGGTTTTACTGTTCCCCGGCAGGCAGACTATGAAATCCAGATGTATGGCTATTGTAGCAGATGAAAACATTTTGTCCATCTTCTTTCTTTTTGCTACCTGATCTTGCTTTGAGGCAATCCCACCCCACCATGAAGTGTGGTCTTAGGGCAGGTGGCAAACAGAGCCAGGAAGGCCCCTCCTCTGTTTCTACCTCTGTGGCAGCCAGGCATGGCGTATGGCTCACACTCTGTACCCAAGGGCTTTGACTCCAAAGCACGGGCCCCGAGGACAGGGCGGTGGGTGGGGGTGGTGGGGGACATCCATCACCATCGCCACTGTGCTGTGCTCCTGTCCAAGGCACATCTGGACACATAGCATTTCCCTAAGTCCTGGAGAGCCTGCTAACACGGTCTGATGTCTGTTTCCCATGCTTAAGGTCAGCTTCTGTCCTTTGCAACCAAGATTTCTGGTGGATACCAATGTGCATATTTAAGCAGTGTCCTTGAGTGCTGTGTATCACCCACCCCATCTCAGAGCATCCTCCTTATGGGTTACATTTACACCAGAGGACTTGGGATAAGTCTTCACAGGCTGTCCCAAAGTTAATCTACATTAACACTTGGCCACAACAAGGAAGAAAAAACAAAGAGTTGCACATCACATAAGGAAGCAAGTTGTGCCTGGCATGGGGCAGGGCCAGGCTCACAACATCTTCCTGTTCAACTCAAAGAAACAGGGAAGTGCTCTGAAGCATTGTTCCCACACTGCCAGGCAGAGCTTTTTGTCAAGGTGCACAGCAATAGTTTGCTTTCCTAAATACAGAGAGTCATCCAGTGCAGGGTTGGCAAAGAAGAACCCCAGGGTCAAGTCTGGCAGATATCCTGTTTCTGTGAGTAGAGTTTTATTGGATCATAGCCACACCTCTTTACTTAGCTGTTGCCCCTGACTGCCCTCCTGCTGTAACAGCAGAGCTGAGTCCTTGGGAGTATAGCTTGTGAAGGAGAAAAATTTACTATCTGGCTCTTGATAGTAAAGAGCCAGATCCTTCACAGAAAAGGATCACCAGCTCCCAACCAAGGGCAGAAATCCCTAAAATAACCAAGAGAAAGGTTGTATTTCTGAGTGTCCAGTTTCTAGGTTGTTCACAATTTCTTCCTGTGCACTTTTTTAAAGATTTTATTTATTTATTGAGAGAGAGAGAGAACAAGCTGTAGGAGGGGCAGAGAGAGAGGGATAAGCAGACTCCCCACTGAGCAGGGAGTACGAAGTAGGGTCTTGATCCCAGGACCTGAGATCATGACCTGAGCTGAAGGTGGATGCTTCGTGGAATATTACTCAGCCACAGAAAAGAATGATATCTTACCATTTGCAACAACATGGGTGGAATATGAGTATTATGTTAAGTAAAATATGCTGGAGAAAGACAAATACTATATTTCACTCCTATCTGAAATCTAAAATAAATAAATAAATAAAACCAAATCAAAACCCAAGAAACCCAAACCAACAAAATTAATCTCAAAGATACAGAGAATCGATTAGTGGTTACCAGAGGAGAAGGGGGCATGGTGTGAAGGAAGCCAACTGTATGGTGATGCTTGGTAACTAGACTTGTAATGGTGATCACACTGTAGTGTATACAGATGTTGAATTATAGAGATGCATGTCTGGACCTTACACACACACAGAGATCTATATACATAGATTATATGTATATATGTATATAAGTGAACAGGCGGACGTCTTAGGGATGTCACACATTGTTTCTAGTCCCTTTGGCCATCTGTCTCCTTTGGAGAAATGTCAGGTTTCCTACACATTTAAAAAAAATTTTTTTTTACTTAATTGCAGGTATTTATTTAAAATATCTGAGCTAGAAGATTCTATACTTTTCAGAATGTTCTCCATCTGCTCATAAATTTTAGTCTGTTCATCCAAGTGAAAAAGAATTCTAGAATATAACACAAGAAGATTTTCCTAAGAAGATATTCAAACAAAAACTTACAGTTTGGCCTTGGTTCCTTGACCAATAATAAATTGCATTGTTGTTTTTTTTAATTTTTTAAAAAACATATAATATATTTTTATCCCCAGGGGTACAGGTCTGTGAATCACCAGGTTTACACACTTCAAGCACTTACCATAGCACATATCCTCCCCAATGTCCATAACCCCACCCCCCTTCTTCCAACGCCTCTCCCCCCAGCAACCCTCAGTTTGTTTTGTGAGATTAAGAGTCACTTATGGTTTGTCTCCCTCCGAATCCCATCTTGTTTCATTTATTCTTTGCCTACCCCCTTAACTCTCCATGTTGCATCTCCACTTCCTCATATCAAGGAGATCATATGATAATTGTCTTTCTCCAATTGACTTATTTCACTAAACATGATACCCTCTAGTTCCATCCACGTCGTCACAAATGGCAAGATTTCATTTCTTTTGATGGCTGCATAGTATTCCACTGTAGATATACACCACATCTTCTTTATCCATTCATCTGTTGATGTACATCTAGGTTCTTTCCATAGTTTGGCTATTGTGGACATTGCTACTATAAACATTCGGCTGCATGTGCCCCTCCAGATCATTACAGTTGTATCTTTAGGGTAAATACCCAGTAGTGCAATTGCTGGGTTATAGGGTAGTTCTATTTTCAACTTTTTGAGGAGCCTCCATGCTGTTTTCCAGAGTGGTTGCACCAGCTTGCATTCCCACCAACAGTGTAGGAGGGTTCCCCTCTCTCCACATCCTCACCAGCATCTGTCATTTCCTGACTTGTTACTTTTAGCCATTCTGACTGGTGTGAGGTGACATCTCTTTGTGGTTTTGATTTGTATTTCCCTGATGCCCAGTGATGTGGAGCACTTTTTCATGTGTCTGTTGGCCATCTGGATGTCTTCTTTGCAGAAACGTCTGTTCATGTCTTCTGCCCATTTCTTGATTGGATTATTTGTTCTTTGCGTGTTGAGTTTGCTAAGTTCTTTATAAATTTTGGACACTAGACCTTCATCTGATATGTTGTTTGCAAATATCTTCTCCCATTCTGCCCGTTGTCTTTTGGTTTTGTTAACTGTTTCCTTTGCTGTGCAAAAGCTTTTGATCTTGATGAAATCCCAATAGTTCATTTTTGCCCTTGCTTCCCTTGCCCTTGGCGATGTTCCTAGGAAGATGTAGCTGGGGCTGAGGCCGAAGAGGTTGCCGCCTGTGTTCTCCTCAAGGATTTTGATGGATTCCTTTCTCACATTGAGGTCCTTCATCCATTTTGAGTCTATTTTCGTGTGTGGTGTAAGGAAATGGTCCAATTTCATTTTTCTGCATGTGGCTGTCCAATTTTCCCAACACCAGTTATTAAAGAGGCTGTCATTTTATCCACTGGACATTCTTTCCTGCTTTGTCAAAATTAGTTGACCAAAGAGTTGAGGGTCTATTTCTGGGCTCTCTATTCTATTCCATTGATCTATGTGTCTGTTTTTGTGCCAGTATCATGCTGTCTTGATGATGACAGCTTTGTAATAGAGCTTGAAGTCCGGAATAGTGATGCCACCAACTTTGGCTTTCTTTTTCTACATTCCTCTGTCTATTCAAGGTCTTTTCTGGTTCCATATAAATGTTAGGATTATTTGTTCCATTTCTTGGAAAAAATCGGTGGGATTTTGATAGGAATTGCATTAAATGTGTAGATTGCTTTAGGTATAGACATTTTCACAATATTTGTTCTTCCAATCCAGGAGCATGGAACATGTTTCCATTTCTTTGTGTCTTCCTCAATTTCTTTCATGAGTACTTTATAGTTTTCTGAATATAGATTCTTAGCCTCTTTGGTTAGGTTTATTCCTAGGTATCTTATAGTTTGGGGTGCAATTGTAAATGGGATTGACTCTTTAATTTCTTTCTTCTGTCTTGCTGGTGTAGAGAAATGCAACTGATTTCTGTGCATGGATTTTATATCCTGACACTTTACTGAATTCCTGTACAAGTTCTAGCAGTTTTGGAGTGAGTCTTTTGGGTTTTCCACATATAGTATCATATCATCTGCGAAGAGTGATAGTTTGACTTCTTCTTTGCCAATTTGGATGCCTTTAATTTCCTTTTGTTGTCTGATTGCTGAGGCTAGGACTTCTAGTACTATGTTGAATAGCAGTGGTGATAATGGACATCCCTGCTGTGCTCCTGACCTTAGCGGAAAGGCTTTCAGATTTTCTCCACTGAGAATGATATTTGCGGTGGGGTTTTCATAAATGGCTTTGATAATATTGAGGTATGTGCCCTCTATCCCTACACTTTGAAGAGTTTTGATCAGGGAGAGATGCTGTACTTTGTCGAATGCTTTTTCAGCATCTATTGAGAGTATCATATGGCTCTTGTTCTTTCTTTTATTAATGTGTTGTATCACATTGATTAATGTACTGTTGAATCCTAGTTGAATTCGCTAGTACTTTGGTGAGAATTTTTTGCATCTGTGTTCATCAAGGATATTGGTCTATAGTTCTCTTTTTTGGTGGGATCCTTGTCTGGTTTTGAGATCAAGGTGATGCTGGCCTCATAAAATGAGTTTGGAAGTTTTCCTTCCATTTCTATTTTTTGGAACAGTGTCAGGAGAATAGGAATTAGTTCTTCTTTAAATATTTAGTAGAATTCCCCTGGGAAGCCGTCTGGCCCTGGGCTTTTGTTTGTTTGGAGATTTTTGATGACCGTTTCAATCTCCTTACTGGTTATGGGTCTGTTCAGGTTTTCTATTTCTTCCTGGTTCAGTTGTGGTAGTTTATATGTCTCTAGGAATGCATCCATTTCTTCCAGATTGTCAAATTTGTTTGCGTAGACTTGCTCATAGTATGTTCTTATCATTGTTTGTATTTCTTTGGTGTTAGTTGTGATCTCTCCTCTCTCATTCATGATTTTATTTATTTGGGTCCTTTCTCTTTTCTTTTTGCTATGTCTGGCCAGGGGTTTATCAATCTTATTAATTCTTTCAAGGAACGAGCTCTTAGTTTCACTGATTTGCTCTATTGATTTTTTGGTTTCTCTTTCATTAATTTCTGCTCTGATCTTTATGATTTCTCTTCTCCTGCTGGGTTTAGGGTTTCTTTCTTGTTCTTTCTCCAGCTCCTTTAGGTTTAGGGTTAGGTTGTGTACTTGAGATCTTCCTTGTTTCTTGAGAAAGGCTTGTACCGCTATATATTTTCCTCTCAGGACTGCCTTTGCTGTGTCCCACAGATTTTGAACATTGTGTTTTCATTATAATTTGTTTCCATGAATTTTTTCAATTCTTCTTTAATTTCCTGGTTGACCCATTCATTCTTTAAAAGGATGCTGTTTAGTCTCCATGTGTTTGGGTTCTCTCCAAATTTCCTCTTGTGATTGAGTTCTAGCTTCAGAGCATTGTGGTCTGAAAATATGCAGGGAATGATCCCAATCTTTTGATACCAGTTGAGACCTGATTTAGGACCCAGGATGTGATCTATTCTGGAGAATGTGCCATGTGCACTAGAGAAGAATGTGTATTCTGTTGCTTTGGGATGAAATGTTGTGAATATATCTGTGATGTCCATCTGGTCCAGTGTGTCATATAAGGCCTTTATTTCCTTGTTGATCTTTTGCTTGGATGATCTGTCCATTTCAGGGAGGGGAGTGTTAAAGTCTCCTACTATTATTATATTATTATTGATGTGTTTCTTTGATTTTGTTATTAATTGGTTTATATAGTTGGTTGCTCCCACGTTAGGGGCATAGATATTTAAAATTGTTAGATCTTCTTGTTGGACAGATCCTTTGAGTATGATATAGTGTCCTTCCTCATCTCTTACTATAGACTTTGGCTTAAAATCTAATTGATCTGATATAACAATTGCTACTCCAGCTTTCTTCTGATGTCCATTAGCATGGTACATTGTTTTTCACCCCCTCACTTTAAATCTGGAGGTGTCTTCGGGTCTAAAATGAGTTTCCTGTAGGCAACATATAGATGGGTTTTGTTTTTTATCCATTCTGATACCCTGTGTCTTTTGATGGAGGCATTTAGCCCATTAATATTCAGGGTAACTATTGAGAGATGTGAATTTAGTGCCATTGTATTGCCTGTAAGGTGATTGTTACTGTACATTGTCTCTGTTCCTTTCTGATCTACTACTTTTAGGCTCTCTCTTTGCTTAGAAGACCCCTTTCAATATTTCCTGTAGAGCTGGTTTGGTGTTTGCAAATTCTTTCAGTTTTTGTTTGTCATGGAAGCTTTTTATCTCTCCTATTTTCAATGATAGCCTAGCTGGATATTCTTGGCTGCATGTTTTCCTCATTTAGTGCTCTGAATATATCATGCCAGCTCTTTCTGGCCTGCCAGGTCTCTGTGGATAAGTCTGCTGCCAATTTAATATTTTTACCATTGTATGTTGCAGACTCCTTTTCCCGGGCTGCTTTCAGAATTTTCTCTTTGTCACTAAGACTTGTAAATTTTACTATTAGGTGATGGGGTGTGGACCTATTCTTGTTGATTTTGAGGGGGGGTTCTCTGTACCTCCTGGATTTTGATGCTTGTTCCCTTTGCCATATTAGGGAAATTCTCTCCAATAATTCTCTCCAATATACCTTCTGCTCCCCTCTCTCTTTCTTCTTCTTCTGGAATCCCAATTATTCTAATGTTGTTTCGTCTTATGGTGTCACTTATCTCTCGAATTCTCCCCTCGTGGTCCAGTAGCTGTTTGTCCCTCTTTTGCTCAGCTTCTTTATTCTATGTCATTTGGTCTTCTATATCGTTAATTCTTTCTTCTGCCTCATTTATCCTAGCAGTGAGAGCCTCCATTTTTGATTGCACCTCATTAATAGCTTTTTGATTTCAACTTGGTTAGATTTTACTTCTTTAATTTCTCCAGAAAGGGCTTTTGTATCTCCGAGAGGGTTTCTCTAATATCTTCCATGCCTTTTTTGAGCCCCGCTAGAACCTTGAGAATCATCATTCTGAACTTAGATCTGACATATTACCAATGTCTGTATTGATCAGGTCCCTAACCTTCGGTATTGCCTCTTGTTTTTTTGTTGTTGTTGTTGTGAATTTTTCCGCCTTGTCATTTTGTCCAGATAAGAGTATATGAAGGAGCAAGTAAAATACTAAAAGGGTGGCAAAGACCCCAGGAAAATACTCTTTAACGAAATCAGAAGAGATCCCAAATCATGAGGTGGGGGGGATAAAGGGGATAAAAAGAGCTTCAGAAAAAAAAAAAAGAAACAATTAAAAAAAGAAAACTAATAAAGAGAAATATAAAAAAGAAAATATATATATATATATTAGATAAACTAGTTTAAAAATGTTAAAAAAGAAAAGGGTAAAAGTTAAAAAAATTAGCAGCAGAAGAAAAAAGAAATTGAAAAAAAATTAAATTAACTGCAAGACTAAAGAACCATGGGGAGAAAGCCATGAGTTCTGTGCTTTGCTTTCACCTCTGGAATTCTGCTGCTCTCCTTGGTATTGAACCTGCACTCCTTGGTAGGTGAACTTGGTCCTGGCTGGATTTCTTGTTAATCTTCTGGGGGAGGGGCCTGTTGTGATGATTCTCAAGTATCTTTGCCCCAGGCGGAATTGCACTGCCCTTACCAGGGGCTGGGCTGAGTAATCTGCTCAGGTTTGCTTTCAGGAGCTTTTGTTCCCTGAATGCTTTCCGTAGAGTTCTGGAGGACGGGAATGAAAATGGCGGCCTTCCAGTCTCCGGCCCAGAGGAGCCAAGAGCTTGAGGCCCCACTCCTCAGTGTGCCCTCAGAGAATAGCACCCAATTACTCCCTTCTCCCTGGCCTCTGGCCGCGGTCCGAGATCACCAAGCCTGCGACCGGTTCAAGATAACCCCAAGCTGAGAGCTCACTCCTCGGCTCTGTCTCTGTAGCCGGCTTCCCCGTTCTAATACCTGCAAGCGCTGCGACACTCAGACACCCCCGATCATTCTGTGACCTTGCAGGACCTGAGGCCACGCTGACCCCGCGTGGGCTTCACCCCAGTTTAGCCTCTGGAGTGATGTCCCTCAGCAGAACAGACTTTTGAAAGTCCTGATTTAGTGCTCCATTGCCCCGCAGCTTGCCGGGAGCCGGTCCCTCCTTCCGCGGTCTATCTTCCTGTCACTTTGGATTCACTTCTCCGCCAGTCTGACCTTTCAGAAAGTGGTTGATTTTCTGTTTCTAGAATTGCTGTTCTTCTCTTGAATCTCCTGTTGGATTTGTAGGTGTTTGCAATCTTTATATGAGCTAGCTAGCTGATCTCCTGCTACCTGATATAGTCCCAGCCTGCTACTTCTCCACCATCTTGACTCCTCCCCCTCCCTACACATTTTTTAATCAGGTTGTTTGTCTTTTTGTTGTTGAGTTGTATGAGTTCCTTACATATTTTGGATATTAACCCATTATCAGATATACAGTTTGCAAATGTTGCCTCCCATTTGGTAGGTTGCCTTTTCTTGTTGATGGCTGATGGTTTTCTTTGATGGGCAGAAGCTTTTTGGTTTGATGGAGTCCCATTTGTTTACTTTTGCTTTTGTTTCCCTTGCCTTTAGAGTCATGTCCACAAAGATGTCAGTAAAGCACATGTCAAGGAGTTTACTGCCTGGGTTTTCTCCTGGGAATTTTATGGTTTCAGGTCTTACATTCAAGTCTTGATTCATTTTGAGTTCATTTGTGTGTGTGGTGTAAGACAGTGTTCCAGTTTCATTCTTTTGCATGCGGCTCTCCAGTTTTCCCAGCACCAGTTGTTGAAGAAACTATCTTTTTTCCATTCTATGTTCTTGGTTTTCTTGGTTCTTTCGTCATCATTGATGAATTGTTTATACATGTGTGGGTTTTTTCTAGGCTCTCAATCTGTTCCATTCATCTGTGTGTTTGTATTAGTACCAATAACATACTCTTTGACTATAGCTTTGTGATGTAGTTTGAAATCAGGGAGGGTGATACCTTCCCTTTTTATCCTTAAGATTGCTCTGGTGGTTTGGGGGATCTTTTGTGATTCCATACAAATTTTAGAATTATTTCTTCAACTCTGTGAAATATGCCATTGGAATTTTGATAAGCATTGCACTGAATCAGTAGATTACTTTGGGTAGTGTGGACATTTTAACAATATTCATTCTTCTCATCCATGAGCACAAAGTATCTATCCCTTTATTTGTGTGTTCACAAATAGAAGAGGATCCTTTCTATTCGCTTGGTATGCACTTTGAGTACCTCCTATAGTCCTTTGAGGTTAGTCTCCAGGCAAATAAAACCCTCTCCCAGGGTAAATCCCCGTTCCACCCACTGTGAAACCAGCTGTTCCTCATTCTGCCCAGATGCCCCGATAGTCCCCTTCCAGCTCTTCATTTTGCTGCTGACCTTCACTCCCACCTTTTCCAGGTGGGTCCACACAGACAAAACGATCCATCCTAACTCATCCCAGTGCTGTCTTTGTTCCACATCTAGTCCCATTACACGGAACGGATGATTGGGTATTTGTGAATGAATGAATGGACAAGAGGAACACAGATAAAATGGGCGATGAATTGTTTCCTGATTGATACATTGGCATGCGCTCAAAAATGCATAAGGGAAGTAACAAATTGTGCTATCTGGTTTTCCTATTGAAGTTTATTTTTTCTAATTTATTTTATATTTGAAATTAATTTGAAAAGGCTTTTTGGTGGAACAGGGCTCCATACATACTGTTTGCACAGGCTTTCCTCATGTACATTTTATGTCCAATTATTCTGTAATGCAGTTTCCTTAAGCCCTGTCAGGGATAGTCTTGCCTTCTTCCATTTCTAGCTGGACCTGAGCTTAAATAGGCTGCCCTTACAAAGAAACTGACAAAAATAATGAAACTCGATTTAGGAAAACCTGTGCTTAGCAGATTAACAAGAAAGGGACTCTTGTTATTTCTGAGCAAATTGTTGTTTTTAAAAATCAAGACTATGTCTCTTTGCTGCCCCAACTTGTGTACAAATCTGGCACTGAATAAAATAAAACCCCCCTCCATGAGACTCCAAGGTGGCTCAGTGGATTAAGCCTGTGCCTTAGACTCAGGTCTTGATCACAGGGTCCTGGGATTGAGCTCCTTGTCGGGATCCCTGCTCATGGGACTCTCTGCCTCTCCCTCCGCCCCTCCCTACTGCTTATGCATGTGTGTGTGTGTCTGTGTGCATGTGTAGGTCTCTCTCAAAAAAAAAAAAAATAAAATCTTCAGAATAAAATAAATTCTCCCAGTTCATGCCCACTAGAAACCTAAACTATCTAAAATTGTCCCTGTAGTTTGAAAGACTTTAGGTTTCGTTCATAACTGTGGAGGATTTTCAGCTGCCTTACCCAATAAAAAATAGCAGACGAAGCCACCTTAGTCTTCCTTCTTCAGGAACAGAGAAAAACAACTTGGAAAGATCTGGTCTTTTTTTTTTTAAGGAGGCTGCCTGGGTTGGAGAAGTCATGCAAGGAATCCTGTGTCAGAGCACAAGCATCTCCCTTATTTCTACTCCACAATGCCCTTCATTACATGTGCCTGTGTTAGATGGTGTTCTAGATCTGAGAAATCTCTCATGCCATGAAGTCAGGGGGTGGTGGGTTTTCCAGAAGAGGGATGCAAGAGTCCACGTATCCTGAGTTTCAAAGGATACCTTTCTGCTTTGGCAAAGAGCTAACTGAATCAAAGAAACTGATTGAACACACTTAAATTAGATAGGAAACACATTTATTAGCTGCAACCCTCAGTTTTCCTGAAACCAGTAATCAGCCACTGTTACATATCTTCCTCCATGAAAGCAACAGGTCTGCATGCAGAACTAACCACATACCAGCAAGTACCTTATCCTCGTGTCATGATTTGGAGAACAAGCAATAGAAAAGATTAGGATAGCTTGTTAAGAAAACATTTTCCCCAGGCACCTTGATTTGCTCTGTTTTCTCTCAAAGAGCTCAAGCCAATGGCTATCTCATAGGTTGATCCTCTTTCCTTTCACCAGCCGCACTCGAAATCTAAGCACATCCTGGAAATAAAACCAAGCACAGTCAGTTGATGGAACACAGGGATCTGTTCAACATGAGACGAAGTAGATTTCTAGCATCTACCAACAGTTAAATGGAAAAACTCTGCACAGTAGTCCTATCAACTGGTAAATAAACCATATTCTAAGACTTCAAATAATGTACTTGCCCACATCTAGAATAGTGTTGACCAAACTAAGAGAGCAAGTCCCCAGAAGGTCAGCCTGTGTTATTTGGCACTGCTGTTGACCACAGGTGTCTTCAACTGGATGAACACAGTGTTTGGTCACAACAGTCCATACGGCCCCTTGTCCTGCGTTCCTTTAGACACTGCTCCATTTACAGTGATCTAATCCTACGTGCAAATGATGTCATGAGTTACGGCTTGATTTTTCTTTTTCCTTTGTCTTTTTTCTTATAATTTTTTTATTTTTTTAATAAACATATAATGTGGGGCGCCTGGGTGGCTCAGTGGGTTAAGCCGCTGCCTTCAGCTCAGGTCATGATCTCAGGGTCCTGGGATCGAGCCCAGCATCGGGCTCTCTGCTCAGCAGGGAGCCTGCTTCCTCCTCTCTCTCTGCCTGCCTCTCTGCCAGCTCGTCATCTCTCTCTGCAAATAAATAAATAAAAACTTAAAAAAAAATAAATAAACAAATATATAATGTATTTTTATCCCCAGGGGTACAATTCTGTGAATCGCCAGGTTTACACACTTCACAGCACTCACCATAACACATATCCTCTCCAATGTCCGTAACCCCACCCCCCTCTCCCTCCCCCATTCCCCCCAGCAACCCTCTGTTTCTTTTGTGAGATTAAGAGTCACTTATAGGGGCGCCTAGGTGGCTCAGTGGGTTAAGCCTCTGCCTTCAGCACAGGTCATGATCTCAGGTCATGGGATGGAGCCCAACATTGGGCTCTCTGCTCAGTGGGGAGCCTGCCTCTCCCTCTCTCTCTGCCTGCCTCTCTGCCTACTTGTGATCTCTCTCTGTCAAATAAATAAATAAAATCTTTAAAAAAAAAAAAAGAGTCACATATAGTTTGTCTCCCTCCCGATCCCATCTTTTTTCATTTCTTCTTTTCCTACCCCACCAAACCCCCCACATTGCATCTCCACTTCCTCATATCAGGGAGATCATATGATAATTGTCTTTCTCCGAATGACTTATTTCGCTAAGCATAATACCCTCTAGTTCCATCCACGTCGTCACAAATGGCAAGATTTCATTTCTTTTGATGGCTGCATAGTATTCCATTGTAGATATACACCACATCTTCTTTATCCATTCATCTGATGATGCACATCTAGGTTCTTTCCATAGTTTGGCTATTGTGGACATTGCTACTATAAACATTCGGCTGCACGTGTCCCTCCGGATCACTACATTTGTATTTTTAGGGTAAATACCCAGTAGTGCAATTGCTGGGTTATAGGGTAGTTCTATTTTCAACTTTTTGAGGAACCTCCATGCTGTTTTCCAGAGTGGTTACACCAGCTTGCATTCCCACCAACAGTGTAGGAGGGTTCCCCTCTCTCCGCATCCTCACCAGCATCTGTCATTTCCTGACTTGTTACTTTTAGCCATTCTGACTGGTGTGAGGTGACATCTCTTTGTGGTTTTGATTTGTATTTCCCTGATGCCCAGTGATGTGGAGCACTTTTTCATGTGTCTGTTGGCCACCTGGATGTCTTCTTTGCAGAAACGTCTGTTCATGTCTTCTGCCCATTTCTTGATTGGATTATTTGTTCTTTGGGTGTTGAGTTTGCTAAGTTCTTTATAAATTTTGGACACTAGACCTTCATCTGATATGTTGTTTGCAAATATCTTCTCCCATTCTGTCCGTTGTCTTTTGGTTTTGTTAACTGTTTCCTTTGCTGTGCAAAAGCTTTTGATCTTGATGAAATCCCAATAGTTCATTTTTGCCCTTGCTTCCCTTGCCCTTGGCGATGTTCCTAGGAAGATGTAGCTGGGGCTGAGGCCGAAGAGGTTGCCGCCTGTGTTCTCCTCAAGGATTTTGATGGATTCCTTTCTCACATTGAGGTCCTTCATCCATTTTGAGTCTATTTTCGTGTGTGGTGTAAGGAAATGGTCCAATTTCATTTTTCTGCATGTGGCTTTCCAATTTTCCCAACACCAGTTATTAAAGAGGCTGTCTTTTTTTCCATTGGACATTATTTCCTGCTTTGTCAAAGATTAGTTGACCATAGAGTTGAGGGCTTTTTTATTTCTGGGCTCTCTATTCTATTCCATTGATCTATGTGTCTGTTTTTGTGCCAGTACCATGCTGTCTTGATGATGACAGCTTTGTAATAGAGCTTGAAGTCCGGAATAGTGATGCCACCAACTTTGGCTTTCTTTTTCAACATTCCTCTGGCTCAGGTGGAAAAAATGGTTTTGGAATTGGACCTTATCCAAAATGTACCTCTGTCACTTACATCACTCAGGCCAACCTCTTGGACTTTTCACTTTCTCCCTAAGAGCGCGGAGTGAGGGATTTCTGGGTGGCTCAGTCAGTTAAGTGTCTGATGCAGGTCGTGATCTCAAGGCGCTGGGCTCGCTCAGGGAGGAGTCTGCTGGAGATTCCCTGCCTTTCCCTCCTCTCTCCCCCTGCTTGTATGCATTCTCTCTCACTCAAATAAATAAAGAGATCTTTTTTTTAAAAAAGTGAGAATGACTGATCCACAGGGATTTGGTGAAGAAAGTAAGACTAGAGATATGAAAGAGCTCTTATAACTCACAAAGAACTATGTAGCAGAAATTAATATCATTATTCTAAGTAAAGCTGAGGAACTATATCTGCAAGACTAACATTTTCAAATAAATACAGATGGGTCACTTGGGTGGCTTAGTCCGTTAAGCATCGGTCTTTGGCTCAGGTCATGATCTCAAGGTTCTGGGATCCAGCCCCTCTGTAAGCTCCCCACTCAGCAGGGAGTCTGCCTCTCCCTCTCCCTTTGCCTGCCGCCCTTCCTGCTCGCTCGCTCGCTCTCTCTCTCTCTCTCAGATAAATGAAATAAATACACAAGGCAATGACTCACCACAACCTGACAGACCACAAACACAATATATGCATTTTTTTCTGCTTTAAAATTCAGAGTGTTGCATGGAAGCCCCACTTGACAAAAAGTGATGCATTTTAAGCACTGGCCCAAGGGAGGAGGACAGAGGGTCTACCATCTACGGTGTGAAATGAGAGCCTTTGCAGATGTGCGATAGAGTCATAGATGCTAAAGGTAGAAGGGGCAAAGGAGAAGTCAGATTCTTAAGCTGAGAAGGAGTTTCAGAAGATGACTCCTAATGGCACGGTAGCTTAGTGCTGGTGTATGGTACTCTTCAAAGTACTGGAAGGCCCAGAGTTATCATGATGCTTGGTCTCCTTGGGGGTCTCCCCCATAGGAAATGCATGCATTTATAATAAATGCTAATAAAAACATAGGATCAGCTTTTTGGTTCAGCGGCTAAAATGGACTTCATTTACAAAGTAAATATGTTTATTTTAGCTTTGACTACAGTTTGTCTGGTGACCATCATCATCAGCTTTGAATGTTCTAGTTACAAAGAATTTACAAGTGATGTGTATTAAGTAGAAAGGATACGAAATAATGTCTCTATCCCCCACAGATAAGCATCAGTGGTTTCTGAAGTCCGCTCCACGAAACTCCAGATGCCAACTGACCCAAACAAAACCTGCTTAGGAATGGCTTTCTGGGAGTCTCCTTGGATTTGTAGATACGTCAATACTCTGCTCTATACAAATAAAGGAGGCCTATGGGTGAGAGCCCAAGCCTCTAACTTTCCTTCTGTGCATTCAAGAAGGTAGCCTTCATCCTTCACTTGCTCTCCTCCAGATCTGTTTTCTGTTTCCACCTGTCCATCCTGGAACAGAATAGCCTGCGTACCACAGGGTGGCCAAAGTCATAAAAAAGCATGGGGTGCTCAGATGCCCCAGCTAGGGAAGTGCGTACAAGCTGAAATTCCACTATAATTCTTAGTGGGTCTCAGCAATGCTTCTGCAAGGCGCTCTAAACAAAGCATGTTATACTCAAATTACAACAGGTATGAGAGTTGTTAAGCATCTGAAGAAAAGAAGACAAAAAAGTCTTAACCTGTCATCTCAAAAAAAATATACCTGCAGACTGATGTCATCTGGAATTCCATATAATTTTTTTCCTATCCGTGAAATATCCCTCTCAGCGACTTCTTGACTGGTGCCTTTCACATCAATGTAGTGGCAGTCTGCACCGGCGAAATGGCAGGAAATTGCCTGTGTAGAGTGACATGGTTAATGCTGGGGAAAAAAACCATTCCATTAACACCAGCAACCAAACAGGGAGACTTCTTTTAGGAAATCAGCAATTTCACTCAGCGTTTGATTTCTAGAATGTTTCATGCTGTCCTGTATTAGTCTCTTCAGGGTTCAGTATCTCTTTTCCCCCAGGTACAGTTTAAGTCTGACTGAGAAATACAAGAGGTTTTTAGCTTCCTGCGATCCTTGTTTTGAAAAAGGGTGGGGAACATAATGATATGAGTAAGAGGACTTTTAACTTTTCAACATGTCAATTTTCTAGTGTGTGGATGTCCTCAAGTCCTAAACAGGAATGTGTTCCAGGGTTCTTCACCATTTTCATAGTCAGGAAAGTTAGTTACTCAGTTGAGTTTGTGGTGGGTTGTCATTTCAATGGCTACGTATCATGAAAACAAACAAACAACAACCCACAAAAATACCTTGCAAAGGACAATAATATACACACCACCCCTCTGAAATAAAATGGACACTTTGAGTCCAATAGCATCATATACCATCCCCATCTTCTTTCTGTCTGAAGGTAAGATGGAGGTTACTTGGTTCTCTCCATTCTTGAAAAACTTACAAGCTAATCTAAACTTAAAACTCACTTTCCTAGTTTCAGGTTAGTTCTCTTGAGGCAACTGCCTACTGAAGGGACTGCCCGCTTTGCCCAGAACACTGAATTTCTATGCAGTGGAGTCACAAACTCCATTTCCCACAGAAGCCCCCAGACCATGCCAAGGAGGAGTGACACCTGAGGCCAAAGAGGAAAAGGGCACACCCATGTACATGTGTTTTTGGTTTATTTTTAAGGGTTCATACTTTCCCAAACATTTAACTAGCTGAAACACTATTGAAAAATTGCAAAGTTGGGGCATTAGCTTTCATAATACTTGGGTTGTTTTACGTTATATAACTTTTATTTTCATACAATAATCATGTCATACACAACTTTTTAACATGGATTCTTGCAATATGTAGTTATCCTATCTCAGTTTATGATCCTGATCATGAAGCATGTGTTATAACTTTCTGACTCATGTAAACTCTCAGATTATTGTCTTGGCTTCGCTTTTTTATATACACACATAGACATAAATTTCCATTTTTCATTCCAAGCTGAATTTTGGGGCTTAGGATACATGATAAAAGGCCCAAATTAGGAGCACCTGGGTGGCTCAGTTGGTTAAGTGTCTATGTTCAGCTTGGGTCATGATCCCAGGGTCCTGGGATTGAGCCCCATATCAGGCTCCCTGCTCAGTGGGGAGCGTGCTTCTCCCTCTCCAGCTCCCCCTTTGCTTGTGTTCCCTCTCTTGTTATCTCTCTCTGTCATAAATAAATAAAATATTTTATAAAAAAGGCCCAAATTAGTGAAACTCAGGAACACTCATATTATTTATTCATATTATTTATGTCACTGTGCCTATACCCCCTGCTTGCACACTTCTGAGGGCCATGCTGGTGGAGAGTCCAATCTAGTCTTCATTTGAAATGCTGGCATTGTGCACATCATGGATATTTTTTTCTTTTCTTATTTTTTTTTATTGTTATGTTAGTCACCATAGAGTACATCATTACTTTTTGATGTAGTGTTCCATGATTCATTGTTTGCATATAATACTCAGTGCTCCAGGCAATCTGTGCCCTCCTTAATACCCATCACCAGGCTCACCCATCCCCCCACCACCCCCCCCCCCCCCCCCCCCGCCCTTTAAAACCTTCATTTGGTTTTCTGGAGTCCCTAGTCTCTCATGGTTCATCTCTCTCTCTGATTTCTCTCCCTTCATTTTTCCCTTCCTTCTCCTAATGTCTCCATGCTATCCCTTGTGTTCCATAAATAAGTGAAACCATATGATAATTGACTTTCTCTGTTTGACTTATTTCACTCCACATAATCTCCAGTCCCATCCATGTTGATGCAAATGGTGGGTATTCATCCTTTCTGATGGCTGAGTAATATTCCATTGTGTATATGGACCACATCTTCTTTTTCCATATATCTGTTGGAGGCCATCTTGGCCCTTTCCACATTTTGTCAATTGTGGAAATTGCTGATAGGAACATTGGGGTGCATGTGGCCCTTCTTCTCAGAGGCCATCTTGGCCCTTTCCACATTTTGTCAATTGTGGAAATTGCTGATAGGAACATTGGGGTGCATGTGGCCCTTCTTCTCACTGCATCTGTATCTTTGGGGTAAATATGGAGTAGTGCAATTGCTGAGTCATAGGGTAGCTCTATTTTTAATTTTTTGGGGAACCTCCACACTTTTTCCCAAAGAGGTTGCACTCATCTGCATTCCTACCAGCAGTGTAAGAGTGTTCCCCTTTCTCCACAACTTCTCCAACATTTGTTGTTTCTTGCTTTGTCGATTTTTGCCATTCTAACTGGTGTAAGGTTCTGGAGGATTCAGAGATACCGCCTTACATCATGGATATTTTTTCAATTAGTTTCGATTATCTAAATACTTCCCTAAAATTTCATTGAAATTGAATGCTGAGGGGTTAGGTTTTTTCTTTTCTTTTTTTTTTTTTTTACACCTTTCCCCCACCCCCATTTAATTTTGATCCAGAAGAGTGTCTTCTTGCCTCACCTTCATCATAGCCCTGTCAACCTGATAGAAATATTAATGAATAGAAGATGAAACCGGGAAACTAACCCTTGACCTCAGGGAGACAGTGGTAGTTGGTGTGAAAAACTGGAAGGTTTCACTCAGCCCCCCATAATCCCCAATATTTAGTATGGAGAGCCATGTTATATGGAGAAATGGACGTCCACAGTATTGTCAGATCTACTGAATTTTTGAGAAGTGAGAAATCTGGGACTATGAGAAATTTTGTCAGTTTTAAATCATTAGGTGTTTAAAACATTCTGAAGCGAAAAACAAATTGTGGGACTCAGGGATGGAAAATAGGGCTGCCTGTGAAATCTGAGGTCTGGGCAGCCAATTCAAAACGTTTGCATAGAGTTGATAATGATTTTCCAAATAACAAAGCTCTTATAAACCTTCCTCTTATGTGGCTACTATGAGCTATATACATTCCAGATTTTATGATTTTTATATGCCAGCCATTGTTTCTGCCTCCAAAAGCACAGGCTGTGGGCTCCCAAGTATGATGTTCTTCTGAAGCAATTCTATGAATGCTCATAATTCATTATCAGCAGGATTATGATCCTGAGCTCACCTGGCTTCTTACTGATATGAACCTAAAAGCAAGAGGTAGCAAATAGATTTCCTGGTAAATAAACCAGACTAAACGCCAGTTTAGTTCAATGTCATAAATTTCATAGTTTCACATGTCTTGACATTTTTGTTTCTAATGTATTCATCTTTGGAAAGTACAGTGATGGGAATGCATACCTTCCGGTATCCTTGAGTTCTGTTCCAACCAGATCCATGGATGAGCAAAGGATGAAAGAAAACAGTGTCTCCCTTCTCCATCACAAGATGCACTCGGGGGCAGTTTTCATCATAGTCCTGAATCCCGTAGAACATTATGTTAACTCCGCCCTAGATCACATAAGAGAACCAAGACTATATTTGAGGAATCCAATGATTAAGAATTTTGTCAACGACTCATTAGAAAAAGCAAAGGTTTCCTAAGTTCTGCCAAGAGAAAGACATAAAAAGATTCTTCAAAGCAACTGTAAATATACAAAAACTTCTCAGACATCTGGTTGTAAAAATCATGGATTTGGGGGCCCAAATGAAGAATATGAAATTTCCACTTATCCTTCATTACCGAATTATAAATGAAGATCTAGACCAACTTTGCATTTTGCAGTTAACATGGGAGATCCCCTTTCCAGCATGAATCTGTAATCACACTATCCCCACATGATATTCTTCTCCCCCGTAACTTTGCCTAAATCATTCTTCTATTATTCAGGAGTGCCTCTGGGAAGCAAACTGTATTCTCAGGCCAGAAGAGAGAAAATGTTCAAGTCTCCTCAGCTCAGAAAGCACTCATGTCACAACCAGAGTAAAGAAAGAATAGTAAATTACAACACTGCTTTTTTAGAACTACTTCCAGTGTTAGCTATTGCTTTAAGTAATGGTTATGGGGGGAGCACAGTATCCCAGTCCCCTTCATAGGACTGTCCCACATTCTTCTGGGGGAAGGATTCTTTCCTGCTGGACTGTGTTGGGCCTTTCATCCAGTGCACTTCTCTCCTGGCTAGGTGGACATGTAACCTATGCAAAGTCAATCTGAACTCCCACTGTCATCACTTTGTATCTGAACAGAGGATTGATCAAAGGCATTGGTCATGGTCAAGGTTCAACTGCCCCCACCAAGTGCCCCATACTGACTTCCCACTGACACACTCTTACTTTCCTGCTTACCAGAGACAGCCAGCCTTTCCATGGACTCAGCATGTGCCTGCAACCCTCCAAGACACACACTCTTTGGATTAAGTCAGCCACAGCCCACTTCTGTTGCCTGCAACAAACTTTGTTGCCTGCAACTGCCATAAACCTCAACTCAGTTTTTCCTCAACAGTTTATGAATCTCACAATTTCAGATTTTTGTATCAGAATCCAGACTCAAAGGTTTTCACTTGGCACTAATCCTCAGTGTAAGAATTCCAACTAATTGAGACAAGTCCTGAAAGCCATATTCTTTACTTGCTACAAAAAACCCACATGCATTCTTCCCACCTGAACAACACATGCTCTTCTGGGGTTTTCAGACTTCATTGTCTGAGGCCTACAACACGCATAGTTTCCTCTCTGGTTTCTCTGCCTCTGGACTCCACACCACAGTAGCTCCTGCTCTAGATTTCAAGATTATCGTTCTTGAAGAGACGATTTGATCTTACCATTTGTGGGCTCAAAACCATTCAATAGTTCAATCAATAAACCGTACAACAGGCAGGCAGTGGAATACTACTCATCCTTCCCCAGAGCCTTTGCTGGTCTCTCTAACAGGAAGGAAATGATTCCTCCCTCGTCTTTATCCTGAGATTTAGCAATCAGTGGATAAGAATTACTTAGCAGCTGATACATGCATCTGGTGTTGTGGGTGTTTAATCTGACCTCTGCAATGAAGCTTGATGATTTTAGATCCTATACAGTGCCTACCAGAGTTTCCCACACTGGACAGCTTTCCAAAACTTGTTGAAAGAAAAATGATTATTCTACCTGAAATCTTTGAATTTTCCCTGATCCTGGTTGTAAAATCTAAAACAATGTTTGGTAAGAAAGGAAATTCCATCTCATTGTTAAAGTTCTGTATGGAATCTGATCTAAAATTAAAACGATAGGGCACGTGGGTGGCTCAGTGGTTTAAGCTTCTGACTTTGGCTCAGGTCATGGTCTCAGGGTCCTGGGATCAAGCCCCACATTGGGCTCTCTGCACAGTGGGTAGCCAGCTTCCCCCTCTCTCTCTGCATGCCTCTGCCTACTTGTGACCTCTCTCTCTTTCTGTCAAATAAATAAATAAAATCTTTAAAAATAAATAAAAATAAAATCAAAACAATAAATATTCTGGTTAAGATTTATCTTCTAGTGGCACCTTGGTGGCTCAGAGAGTCAGGTATCAGACTCTGGATTTTGGGATCAGGTTATGATCTCAGGGTCACAAAATCAAGCTGCATGTTGAGTTAGTGCTCACCAGAGTCTACATGTCTGTGTTCCTCCCCCTCTGCCTCTCTCGGCCCAAGCCACCTCTCACAAGTATCACGAGCAAATATCATGAGTTGCCTCCCTTTATCCCTGTCTCTCTCTGTGTTTGACTCAAATAAATAAATGAATAGGGACGCCTGGGTGGTTCAGTTAGTTAAGCAGCTGCCTTCGACTCAGGTCATGATCCCAGGGTCCTGGGATGGAGTCCCACATCGGGCTCCTTGCTCGGCAGGGAGCCTGCTTCTTCCTCTGCCTCTGCCTGCCTCTCTGTCTGCCTGTGCTCGCTCTCTCTCCCTCTTCTCTGAAAAATAAATAAATAAAATCTTTTAAAATAAATAAATAAATAAATAAAATCCTTAAAAAGAAAAGGAGGGAGGAAGGAAGTGATGGAAGGAAGGAAGGAAGGAAGGAAAAAGAAAAGGAAGGAAGGAAGGGATTTATACCTCCCACTTGGGATAACCATGTGGCTTCAGGTCACCTTTGTGACTGCCCGGGAGCACACACAGGCAGCCATTGTTCCGGTCGATGTGCTCCATGGCTGTCCAAGCACCAACTATGTTATTGCTGGGCCTGATGGGGAAATAGTGCAGATCCTGGTGCAAGGGGTGGCGGGATGTCTTCTTGCCTGAAACAGAACCTGCTGTTAAACCACACTTGAACCTCAGAATTCATCTCCTCTGCCTGAAAACCAGATCGGTGTCTATCCCTCCAAAACCCAAAGAAGTGAAACCACACTACAGACAATCACCCTGGAGAGATAAGCACCAAATTGGAATATCAAATCGACAGGGTGACTCCAGATCCTACACTTTTTTCCTGGGTTTCTGACAGCCAGGGATTCACACCATTCTCTAGCAACTCATAACATGCTATGATCTCTATTGTGTTTCATTCCACTGTAACTCTGGTTTGGGCACGGAGCCTAGTACTCAAAGAAAAGTTTGGTCAACTGAAGAGAGTAACCAAATTTGAAGTTCCCTGCTAGCCCTCTAAGTGGCTGATACAAACACTATCGAGTAACTAAATTAATAAAAGGCTTCCAAGAAGTTCTTCACAGAACTAAGAGCACTTGGTGAACAGTCATTATGTAGAATCAGAGATCACAGAACCACATTTACATGATTCCCTGTTTTGCACTCTGAACTTGGTACTGTTCCCCTATGCCCAACCCCAATGTCTCTAAGCAAGACATCCAGGGTAGGAGAGATTTCATGGTGCCACACTACAGGCTAGTCACATAAAACTCTCCTGGCCTCAAAAGTGGAAAACAATAAAGCATTCTGAAGGACCAATTTATTACTGCTAGTAGAGTAGAATTTCTCAGCACGGACCAAGAGCTATTGGCTAAAAATAATGCAGATTCTTGGGGGTGCCTGGGTAGCTCAGTCAGTTAAGCATCTCTTAATTTCAGCTCAGGTCTTGATCTCAGGATTATGAGTTCAAGTCCCTGGTTGGGCTCCATGCTGGGCATGTAGCCTACTTACAAAAAAAAATTTTTTTAGTGCAATTTCCTGGGTTTTCGCTTCAGAATCAGTTTCTCTGGGAGTGAGATCTTAGGAGCTACATTTTAGCAAGCACAAGACATTTTAAGTCAAGTGATGTATGTGATTTATAAGAAAGCTTTAATTTTGATAATAATAATGTCTTCAATCAGGAAAACAGAATTTACACCATCATTGGTAAAAATAGTTAACAAAGTATAGGGATGAGAATTATAATAATAGGAGCCTATAGTATATGAACAGTCATGTTTATTAAACCAAACTTTTGAGCAGCAAGCCAGTCAGTCTTCCAGAAATCCGATAATAACCCTATAGTTAACATCTGAAATCGCTCTTCTACCTCACTATTGTTATGATGTATGCTATTTTAAGACAAATAAAAGAACATATATATTTAGTTATCCAAATTTAGCAGTTACACACACAGCTAGAGTTAGAACACCTTAAACTCTCTTTTCCTTTTTTGGGGGGCAGGGGCAGCTTCTCCGTAACAAATAAGAGCTCTTTACCAGAATCTGGAGGTTTGTTTATCAGCATTGTATGCACGGCCATAATATCCGGTCCAGTAAAGCACTCCACATATTTCAGAATCTAAGGGAAAAGAAGAAAAAGAGTTTGGCGAGAAATATGCACAGAAGTGGCACAAAGTACAATTATCTGTACAAGAGCCAAGATGCCTTCATTCAGCACTTGGTAGGAGCGCCTGGGTCGCTCAGTCAGTGAAGCTTCCAACTCTTGATTTCTGCTCAGGTCATGATTGCACAGTCACAGGATCAAGCCCTGCACTGGGCCCTCTGTTCAGTGGGGAGTCGACTTGAGATTCTCTCCCTCTGCCCCTCCCCTCCAAATAAACAAACAAACAAATATATATATTTTTAAAAACCGCTTAGTATTTCACAACATTGCAAACAAAGCTTGAAGGCAGGAAAAGGTTGTAACAGCAAGTCTGCAACACTCTGAATTAAACAGGCTTTTCCAAGCCAGTTGGAACTCTAACCACTTTTTCTACAAGGGAGGCATGTGGGGAAGCCTGTGTGGCTCAGTGTGTTAAAGCCTCTGCCTTCGGTTCAGGTCATGATCCCAGGGTCGTGGGATCAAGCCCCGCATCGGGCTTTCTGCTCAGCGGAAAGCCTGCTTCTCTTCCTCTCTCTGCCTGCCTCTCTGCCTACTTGTCATCACTGCCTGTTAAATAAATAAATAAATAAATAAATAAATAAATAAATAAATAAAATTCTAAAAAAAAAACAGAGAGAGAGGCATGTGTTTCTCTGAGGTATCAACTAGGAAGGGCAGAGATAAACCTTCTTTCAACTGGAACTGTCCATAGTTGCCCAGCAAGCAGGCAGCTTCCTCTTCACCCCCACCAAGACTCTTCATAAGGAGGGACCATGAGGGGGGCCTGGCTGGCTCAGTAGGTAGAGCATGCAACTCTTGAGCTGGGGTTTGTGAGTTCAAGCCCCACGGTGAGCATAGAGCCTACTTAAGAAAAAAACAAGGGACCATGAGAGGCCCCAACATGTGCAACGGCCATGCGTAGCCCAGAGGAAAAGAGAAGGGCAACTGGGGTGCTACCTCTTTACCTCTAACCCACCGAGGGAGGGGTACATGCAGAAAGGAGTCGGCGGTGTATGCCGACTACCTGCAGGGGGCTTTATGCATCAGCCCACCTAAACCACACAGCGATTCCTGAAAAGTAATGCCTCCATGGATGAATAATCCTTTAAAGTGAACACCCCACGCAGATAAGCCCAAAACTAATAAACTGCCCTAGTTTGCAGAGCCAATTCAATGAAAAACATGGTATTGAATCTCCAATTCTGTCTGACTCCAAAAAAATGAAGCATGTTCTACTGCTTTCTCATTGTTTGATCCTGTGTAGAAGGAATACTGGCAACTTGAACAGGAAATGCTTAAAATGAAACCAAAATCCTAGAAGTCAGGCCTCCTACTTGTTTGTTCATAAAGCGTGGCAACTTTTGCAATTTCCTTAGGCCGGTATTTTCTTTCTTTCCTTTTTAAATAATCCCTAATCCCACCATGGGGCTCAAACTCAGGACCTTGAGATCAAGGATCTCATGGTCCCACAACTAAGCCAGCCAGGTGCCTCTGACCAGTATTTTCTAAATCTCAGTGACCCTCAAGAGCCATTTTACCATTTCTATCATACTTTACAGAGGTGCCCAATATAGTTAGCCAACAATTTTTCCAAACTAACTTACATCTTATCCTGATTAATAATATTCCTGAGGTCCTAGGTTGGATGTGCTGGGTATTTTTTCCAATACACATTAAAATAAATACCTAATTACTAAAAGCAGGACCCAACTCCTAAAAATCATTGCATGTACCAGCAATTGCATGGTTCAGATTTTAGAGCGGTGGGAAACCTGGATGTCCCGGTTGTGCTAACTCTACCCTGTGCTGCCACTAACGTCAAGATTTTCCTCCTTGGTGGATGCACACAGCTTCCATTTCCATAGCAGGACTTGAGGTTGGGAAGTCATATCCCCTCCTGTCCCCCACCCAAGGGGCTGGACTTCATAGCTGGCTTACCTGTACACAGTTTTTTATGAGGCAAATTTTCTTTATTTTTAAAATTATTTTAAATGTGGTTTTTTAAAGATTTTATTTCTTTGTCAGAGAGAGCAAGAAAGAAAGCAGTAGGTAGAGGGAGAAGAGGGCTCCCTACTGAGCAAGGAGCCTGATGTAGGACTCCATCCCAGGACCCAGGGATCCTGAACTGAGCCCAAGGTAGATGCTTAACCAACTAAGCAACCCAGGTTCCCATTTAAAAAAAAATTTTTTTTAAGTTATAATTAACCTCCACAACCAGCCTGTTCAAACTCACAACCCAGAGATCAAGAGCCACATGCTTGGGCAACTTGGGTGGCTCAGTCAGTTAAGCAATTGAGCCTTGGTTTCAGCTCAGGCCATGAAGCCAGGGTCCAGAGATCCACCTTATGTCAGGTTCTGTGCTCAGCAGGAAGTATGCTTGAGATTTTCTCTCTCCCTCTCACCCTCTCCCTCTCTCTAAAGTAAACACATAAATCTTAAAGGAAAAAAAAAGTAGCATGCTCTACCAATGGAGCCAGCCAGGTGCCCCCATGGGCAAATTCTCTAATAGCACTTGCGGTTATAATTTCTAGCATGTACTATATGCAATGTGTCCTTTAAAGCCATTCTAAATAAATTGTTCATTATCTGTGCTACATTTATGCAATGGGATGTTACGCAATAATTTAAAAGCATGATATAGATTAATCTATAAGTCATATAAAGGATGTGTAAGATCTACTATAAGTGTAGAAACTACACTTGTAAAGTGGACAACCAGTATGTTCCAATGTGACACAAAAGGTGGGGGTAGACAGATGCACCTGCATAGCCATGAGAGACTTCTACTTGAAGACACCAGAAAGCTTGGTGTGAGTGGGGCTGGAGGGTGGGAGACTTTCCTTTTCATCTTATGCCCTTCTGTACCATGTGGATGTCTTTGTAAGTCTGAACTACTCAAAGAATATTGATTTTTTAAAAAATGAGTTTAAATCTGAACACAAACTTAAACCTCTACTGACCAGTTCATTAGACAAAAAGAAACAATAAATGGATGTCCAGTGAATAGGATCTGCAGTGTCCCTCCTGTTGATATGCCCATATCCACAGTGAGAGAGGCTCCGTCTCTAAGGCAGAATTCCTGCCCTTCGCAACCAAGAATAATGACCAGACTCCAGAAGAGGGTTCTCCATCTGCCCACGACTAACATTTGGAGCTCGATAAGTCATCATTTGGGGAGGCGACTATTCTGCACTGGAACTATTCTGTAGTTCTGGGACTATTCTGTAGGATCTCTGGGCTCCATTAGCAGCTCACCCACACACCATGCCCACCTCTACCCTGACAGAAGCACACGGTCCCCACCGTGTGCCAACCCAACATGCTCCAGGCACCGCCAAATGTCCGCCTCCATTTGAGAACCACTGATCACCAGCCACAAAACAGAGGGGCCAGATAAAGTGTAAGCAATTCTAGAGGCAAGCACGCAGGTACGTTATTCACTTAAAAAGAAAACGCAGAAAGTTCTCAAACCTCAGGGAGAGTGCAGTATCTGAAGAGTTCCTCATCTTCTTGGAAATCTTGGATCTTTGAAACCATCTTTTCACCTGGAGTAAATTGTGATTTTGCAATGCTTACATCTCTCATTATCATCATTCCCTGTGGTTTCACCTCCCCTTTGCAGATTCTTTCAAACTCGTTCCTAGAAAATTAAATTGGCAGATGATGTCATGACTGCAGGCTCCAGGCACCTGTCTGGCCAGTTCTGTGGAAAGAGTCTCAGAGATAGAGCAGGGGGGTGTCTCTGCACCAGACTGACCTCCAGGTCAGGCTGAGTAGTTCTGAGGATGGAGAGAGAAAATGACCAGCGCAGCAGCCCCTGTCTCCTCACTGTGAGGCCGGAGCTCACTGTGGGGACTCCCCTATTCCTTAGCCTAACAGAACAGTGAGGAACCGTCTGTGATGTGGTGTACCTGAGTAATAACGGCAAATAACTTCTCTCACGCTTACCATGGGCCAGGCCCCGTTCAAAGGCATCTGTGTGTACTTCACCTTATCCAGACCTCACAACAACACTGGGGCATAAATACAATTAACATCCCCATTGTACAGGTGTGAAAACAGGAGTAGAAAGTACGTTGCTCCAGGACACACAACAGGAAGTAGTCTGGCTAAGATGAAAGGCAGCCAGTCTGGCTCCAGAGCTCATGTCCCTAACCGCTTCCCAATAAGCCAATCACCGAAAAATACCTGAACACACACGCTAATCCTACTCACATTCCCACTGCAAACACAACATAGTTTTGTACAACAACGAAGGGTTACTGTACCGAAAGCGTTCAATATCAGCATCAGACACCAAATTTCTAATGACGAGAAACCCATTTTCTTCATAAAACTTTCTCTGTTCTAGGCTTAGAACATTATTATCCCGAGTATACCTAAAGGAGAAAAAGGAATTACAAATAAGTATAAGTGAAAAATCACCATCCAACAACATGTATCCAGAGCCTGAGAAATGTTCATACTCTTCCACCAAGCATTTCTACTTTTTATTTACTCTAAGAAAATAATCTGAATTTTTTTAAACAAGTCTAGAGTGGAGGGTTTATCTATTTTTTTTTTTTTTTAAGTAATCTCTATACCCAATGTGGGGCTCGAACTCACAAACCAGACATCAAGAGTCACATGCTCTTCTCACTGAGTCATGCAGGCCCCTAATCTGAACATTTTTTAAAGGTTTAAATCTAAAATGTTAACTACTACTGTTACCAAAAAATAGAAGAATAATGAATTATATCTGCTCAATGGGTTAGGACTCAGGCCTTAGAAATGAAGAGCTTGGGGCCCCTGGGTGGCTCAGTCAGTTAAGCGTGGACTGGTTATTTCAGCTCAGGTCATGATCTCATAGGTCTGAGATCGAGCCCCCAAATGGTCTATGAGCTCAGTGGGGAGACCGCTTGAGAGTCTCTCCCTCAGCCTCTCCCCCAACTTGCAATGTGTGCACTTTCTCTCTTAAATAAATAAATCTTCTAAGAAAATGAAGAACACAAAATGGCATGTACAGACTTACTATAACAAAATACACTTAGATTTGTGTAAAGCCAAGACACAGGGTACCTGGGTGGCTCGAGCATATACCTTTGGCTCAGGTCATGATCCCAGGGTCTTGGGATCGAGTCCCACATCAGACTCCCCGCTCATCAGTGAATCTGCTTTTCCCTCTGCCCCTCCCCCCTGCTCCTGATCACTCATGCGTGCCCGGTCACTCTCTCTCTCTCTCTCTCAAATAAATAAATAAGATCCTAAAAAGGGTACTTGAAAAAAATGCAAATAAATTTTTAAAACACAGTTTTTAAGTGATTGCTTCTATGTAATGGAATTGTGAATGATTTTTCTTAATTCCTTTTCTTCTCTTTCAAATTTGTTCGATAATGACTACGTATGGTTGTTCAGGTAGGAGACAAATTCAATACATTTTATACTTTAAATTGTCTAGATCATATCTTCTCAGAAGAAATCAAAGTGACAAAATCCAAGTAATTGCATAGCATATGCACAAACTCAGATCACCCAGTCCATTCTTCCAGATTAGAAATGTGGCTCTATGAGAATACTCCATGGAGATCGATATCTTCCCCTACAAAAGTAATTTAAGATAAACCAAAGACGCTAGCTAATACAGCAACAGGACCACAAGCCATAGGCTAACTTAAATGAGGTATAACATGTCTGAATTTGAACAAAATCAGATTATACACCTCTGATATTTTTCCTCTTTCTGAACTTTAAAATACATATAAAATTACAGTCATCTTCAAATTTTCATAATTTGAGTTCTAATTAGAACTTGTCCTGGCAACAAATGATTTGTATAATGAATTTTTTTTAAGAATTTATTTATTCGGGGCGCCTGGGTGGCTCAGTTATTAAGCGTCTCCCTCGGCTCAGGTCACGATACCAGAGTCCTGGGATCGATCCCCGCATCTGGTTCCCTGCTTGGTGGGAAGCCTGCTTCTCCCTCTCCCACTGCTTGTGTTCCCTATCTGGCTCTGTCTCTCTCTGTCAAAAAAAAAAAAAAAAAAAAAAAAAAATCTTAAAAAAAAAAAGAATTTATTTATTCTCTGTAGAGATAGGGAGAGAAAGAGAGGGCAGGGGCAGAGTCAGGGGCAGAAGGAGAGGGTGACGCAGATTTCCTGCTGAGCACAGAGCCTGACCCATGACTGATCGATCCCACAGCCCATGAGATCATGACCTAAGCCAAAATCAAGAGTTGGATGCTTAACCCAGTAGCCACCTAGGTGCCCCTGTGTAATGAATTTTCACCAGACAACATGAGATGTGTTTTATATCTTAATTACCACTAGGAAATGCTTTATACACATTGTATGGTTACTAATGACAATTCGATCTACTTACTGGAATTGTGGAGGATGGAAACTGTCAGGAGAAACAGCTCCTGAAGTGGAGTGAGCTACCTAGGTAGTGAATTAAGGCAAATAAAATGAAATTGAGGAGTCAACTTTTTCTCGAAACAACAGTCTACCCTGAATTAGCTCTCACCAGGGAAGACTGGGTTACACACATAGCTGCGGACAGGCACGCGCGGTTGCTTACATTGTCTCATTTCACAGAGCCCAGAGGAGGGGCTGGAAGTCCCAAGACCTTTATCACTATCCCTGCTGCCCAGAGCAGGAGAATGAGACTCACAGGGCTCAGTAACTGGGTCCCAGATCATCCAGCAGAAAATGCCTCAGGCCAGACTCGACCCATACTCTTGACTTCATAGCTTCCACTGATTTCTTCCACTTATTATTCCTTCCACTAAACTGCCAAACAAATAAAAATTGTAAGGTTCAAATCTAGCAGTAAGAAGAAATGTGCTCTTCCAAAGAGAAATTGAATTTAGTGGGAATCCATTCTGAAATTCAAGAAACTGTTTGGCTTGTTACTCTTCAAAAAAAAAAAAAAAATCGATTAAATAACAGTGGCTAGGCTCTAGGGAACATATGATCCACATAGTTTAGCATAATTCTAACTATCTTAAAGAGCTAGAAATTGTTTCTAGTTTTCTATCCAGAGAACGATAGGAAATTTACTTAGCCTCTTCTAATTTTTTCATTGTTTCTTTAGCTTAAAGAGTGAGTATAAGAATGTCATTACTCATAAACATGTTATTTTTGTCTTGTCTTTATGTAACTGGGGACAGTATAATCCTTTGTTTTCCTAGACAAAGACTTAATGACCTCTGTCAGCTACTAGGAAGATGTGGTGGCCAGAAGGCAGTATTTCAGTCCGCAATTCTTCTCCTTCCGTTGTAGGTTCTGGTGGTGCTGACTGCTTTCCTCGGAGAGTTTTTTCAATGATGTGGAAATGTTTCATGTCCTTACCATATAATGTTAGTAAACATGAAAAAATGGGTCCAAAAAGCTATTTATACAGGATGGCTGTAATTATGTAAATGCACAGGAAAGGAACACACCAAAACATTGACTGATAATGAGCCGTGAGAGTTGGAATTATAGGTCATATTTGTTTTCTTCTTGATGCATCTCTGCATTTTAAAAATGCATTGTGTTTTATGTTTTAAAACCCCTGCCTTATGCCAGAACCCACATCTCTCTAGAACCAGTTAAGGCTGGGAAGAGACGGCCACGTGATTTGCAGGATTGTTTTTAAGCCCCAACCACACGCAGGTTCACTGACTGTTTCGGCAGAGTTGTCCAATACCAGAGCCCCTGACCTCGTCTGTCTATTTAAATTGAAGAGAATGAAGGGGCGCCTGGGTGGCTCAGTGGGTTAAAGTCTCTGCCTTCATCTCAGGTCGTGATCCCAGGGTCCTGGGATCGAGACCCGAGTTGGGGCTCTATGTTCAGCATGGAGCCTACTTTGCCCTCTCTCTCTCTCTCCCTGCTTGCCTACCTGCCTACTTGTGATCTCTGTCTGTCAAATAAATAAATGAAATCTTTAAAAAGAAAAAGGAGAATGAAAAGGAAAACTGCCCCTAGCCATATTTCAAATGCTCAATAGCCACATGGGGCTCCTATTGCTGGATAGTGCTGGTGTAGAACATCTCCACCATGGCAGAAGGTTGATAGAATAGTGCTCTTCTAGTCAACACAGATGAAACGAAGCTCTAACCTCAACACTATTAGAGAAGAACAAGCAGGATCCGAATATTTTTTAAAAATTATTGTTATTTTTAAAGTAGGCTCACTCCCCAGCATGGAGTCCAATGCTGGGCTTGAACTCACAACCCGAGATCAAGAGCTGAGTCAGAATCAAGAGAGGTCTCAGGGACTGAGCTACCCAGGCACCCCAGAATTTTCATAGTAGTCACAGACTGGACCTGGAAACCTTCATTCTGGTTCCAGTTATCTCCAGTCCCCACACGTTGGTGGTTCTCACCGGTGGGCATGTATCAGAAACAAGTGAGAACAGATTGCTGGGCCCCACTCCGGAGTATGGGGAGTCCACATGAGCCTGGGAATCCGCATGTCTAACAAGTTTCCAGGGGAAGTTGTTGCTGGTCCTGGGAACACACTTTGTCAACCCCTGGTTTCGGTAATTAAATGTCTTTGGTAATTCGGTAATTAAATGTCTCCTGGCCTCGGTTTCTGTGTTTTCACTGGTCAAATGAGATTACATAATTGCCTTGATCTGCGACGGCATTTTAGGTGGGCAGTGGTTCTGCTACATCGTGGCCGGAAGTGAAAGTAAAATAAAAGTAAAAAGAGACATTCGTAGAAGCATTTTTAGGAAGGAGTTCATGATCCTGCTCACAGCAAAACACAGCCTAACACCATCACAGTGTCCTCTTCGCCCCCAAAGTACCGCCTGAAAGAGAACACTTAATCGGAGCAGGAGAAACAAGTCCATAAAGCATCTGACGTCCGTGTCCCGTAGTGACATTTTCCGGGATCCGACACGGGTGGCGCACACATCGCCTCCGAGAGTAACTCCGAAAGAACAACCGGGAGACATCGTATCCACTCCTGCGGGGCTCAGGGACACCCTGGCGGAGCAGCTCGCACAGCTCTCCTCAAGGAAAGAAGAGCCCGAGGGTGCGGGCCGGTGCCTCCCTCCCTCCCCGCGCCCCAGTGCGCTGCAGCCTGAGTGTCCACCGGCCCGCCCACCCCCGGTGCTCCAGGCAGCCCTGCGCCCCAGTTTAGGAGCCACTGGGACTGGGCTTCGCGCGCCTCGGACTCTGGGCGGTCGGATGACGCGCGGCCAAGTGCAGAAAACGCCACACTAGCTGAGAGCAGGCCCTCAGGAAGAACTGCCATTCTCCCGGGCAAGGCAGGAAAACAGGCCCTAGGAGGGCCGCGAAGCCTGGGGCGGCGCCACAGCAGCCCCTGAGGCCGGCACTGTCACGCGGCCGCCCAGCGAGCAGGCCGGGCCCCCGGCTGGGAGCTTGGGGCTACCCGCACTGGGAACCCTCCTGCCCCGGCTCCCCTGCCTGCCTCCCCGCCCCTGGGCGCCCGGAACAGCTGACACCAACGCCGGGACGCGGGCGCGCAGGAAGGGGCAGAGTCCGCTGGGCGGCTGAGCCCTGGAGGCCACCACACTTGCAGCCCGAGCCCCGCGCTCCGCAAAGGATACACCGACGCCGGCCGAGCGCTGGCCGAGGTGTCCCAGCACGACGCGCAGGCGGGTGCCTGCATGGGACTGGTTCATGGCTCCCGCGAGGAGACGAGTCAGCCGGGCCTCAGTCTTCACTCGGGGCGGCGGGCGGGGCCGAAGGGCCAGGCCGAGCGCTCGGAACTCCGGGAATTCCGCCTTGTGCGGGGGTGCACGGGGCCTCAGGGTCCACGCACTGGGCCACCGACCGGAGCGGACCTCCTGTCCGCGCTTGCAGCCCCTCCACGATCACAGAGATCCTGCCGCACAAATCAGGGAAACTGGTTTTGAAGGGCTTAGCAACCCGGTGAAGGTCGCCCAATCAGAAATGAGCCAAACATGACCCACCTTCCCAAACTGTCAGTCTAGGTTATCGCACGTGTCTGTCTCTCTGCTGCTGAAGTAGAAATTCAAATGTTCAGCCCTGGAAGTAACGTGCTGTTCAAAAAATGCGTTTAATTTGTTGGGAATCCAGTGTGAAATACTAGAAACATATTGGCTTTCATAGAAAAGGAAAAAAAGGTACATGAAATAAATGACTTTGTGGAATGCGTCTGATCCACATAGCCTAATATAATCTTAAATTTTCTTAAAAATTACAAGTCTAGGGACGCCTGGGTGGCTCAGTGGGTTAAAGCCTCTGCCTTCGGCTCAGGTCATGATCTCAGGGTCCTGGGATAGAGCCCTGCATCGGGCTCTCTGCTCAGCAGGGAGCCTGCTTCCTCCTCTCTCTGCCTGGCTCTCTGCCTACTTGTGAGCTCGCTCTGTCAAATAAAATCTTAAAAAAATATATTATTCGAATAATCTCTACACCCAACATGGTGGTCTAGTATATGACCCCAGCGTGAGGAGGTAGGCATTCCACCAACCATGCCAGCCAGACGCTCCTCCCTTCTTCCCTTCCTTTCTCCTCCCTTCCCTTCTCTCTCTCCCCCTCCCTCCCTTCTTTCCTTCCTTTCCTCCATCTTCCCTCCCTTCCCTACCCCTTCTTCCTTCTTTCGCTCATTTTTTCTCTTTTCTTTCTTTTCTCTTTCTTTCTTTCTTTCCTTCCTTCTTTCTTTCTTTCTTTTTCTTTCTTTCTCTGTCTCTGTCTCTTTTTCTTCTTTTTCCAACAGTGTACATACTTCAGGGACAAGTATACAGGATTCCGGCCATCATCATCAAGGTCATAAACATCCATCACCTCTCAAAGTTCCCTCCCACACTCTTGCCCTCATTATTTCGTGTGTGGTGTGTGTGTGTGTGTGTGTGTGTGTGTGTGTGTGTGTGTGGTAAGGACACAGCCATAAGATCTACTCCCTTAGCAAATTTTCAGTAGATAATGCAGCATTGCAAGCTACGGACGCTATACTGTATTGTAGATCTCCAGAACCATTTACCTGGCATACCTGAAACTTGGTAGCCTTAAACCATCCCCTCTCCGCTCTCCCCTCCCTTCACCCCTGGTAACCACCATTTTCTCTGCTTCTGTGAGTTTGACTCTTAAATTCCTCCTGTAAGTGGTAGCGGGTAGTATTAATCCTGTGACTGGCTTATTTTGCTTAGCATTGTGCCCTCAAGCTCCTTCCATGTTGTCACAATGTCATTTGTTGTCACAAATGGCAGGATGTCCTTCCTAATTAGGGTTGAATCATACCCCATTGTGTGTGTCTACCGTATTTTCTTTATCCTTTCACGTGATGACAGACGCTTAGGTTGCTGGCATATCTTGGCTCTTGTGAAAACTGTTGCAATGAACGTAGAGGTGCAGATATCTCTTTGAAATCTAAGTTCAGTTCCTTTGGAACTGGAATCCAGTGGGATTCCTGGATCATATGATAGTTCTATTTTTAATTTTTTGAGGACCTTCCATACTGTTGTCCATAATGGCTCTAAGAACTAGAAATTCTTTCTGAAATATCTTCCCCATCTAGTCTCTGCAGGTGACTGACACAGCATCTCACTGTTTCTTTCCTCTCCCTCATTTTTCTCATTATTTCTTTGTCTTAAAGAGTAACTTCCAGAATGTCTCACTTTATAAACATGTTTTTTTTTTTTTTTTGAGATTTTATTTATTTATTTATTTGAGAGAGAGAGATAGAGAAAGCAGGGGAGGAGCAGAGGGAGAGGAACTGGCAGACTCCGTGCTGAGTGCTGAGCCAGAGGCCAGGCTGGATCTCAACACCCTAAGATCCCCAGCTGAGCTGAAATCAAGAGCCAGCCGCTTCACGCATTGAGCCACCTGGATGCCCCTAAACATGGTCTAGTTTCTGAAGGGATGTCTTTAGGTAATGTGGTAAAACTGCCATACTCACGGAGAAAAGCAGGCCAGGACTCAGAAATTAGTTTATTAGCTGCTGCCTATTTCCTCTGAGGCCGGGTGGACAGTCATCAGCATCCAGAGCAAGGCCAGCCCTTTGGCCTTCATCTTTGGGTTCTCTATCCTTTATCCATGATTCCTCCCCACCCAGACTCTCAGATTTTTTTAGGTTGACAGAAATATCCTGGGCCTTTCCCCCTTAGTTCTTCACCTCATCACCCACAAATGGATCATCCCAGGGCTGGAGCCTGATCCTGAACTCGGTGACTGGGTTGGAGGCGCTTATGTTTATCATAGTTTAAAGTGAAGTATCTGGCCTTTGGTAGGTACAGCAAAGAGATTCTCCATCTTTCTGCTCCTGAGAAAAAGGGCTCCTGGACGGGCATGGGTGAATCTGTGATCCTTACCGCCCTCGCCTGGTGGAAAGTGGGCACTGCAAATGTAAATTCAATTCAGGCCAACCCAGATTATTTCAAGGTCAAGGCATTTACCCACACAGGCCCTGAAAGTTTTGGACTTCCCTGACCAATGGGAAAGACAGTGAGATGAGACTACCTACACCTGTAGTTTTAATGTTCCCCCCAAATACCTCGTTTTATAAGTGTGTGAAAATCCCAGCCGCTCTACTGTGAGCTGGTTTAAGTGGATGGTTGTTCAGAGAGACGAAGGAAATCTTTGAATGCTTCCAATTATTGTCTGCCTCTTTTAAATTAAAGGATGATGGGTTTAAAATGTCTCATTGAAGATCCCATGGGGGAATTAGAACAATAATTTCTCCATAGGTAATTTGATAAATGTTCCCAGTTTTAAAAACAGTGATTTGGATTATTTGGAAATTCCTTAAGTACACGTCTTTAATAATTGTGCTATTAAAATAAAAATATCTGAGAACATTTGAAATGGAACAGTAAAGGAAACCAACATTATCACAAGAATGATCATTTCTTTCTCCTTCAGCATTTGGTATTTATTCTTATTGCAGTTGGACTTTTGAAGATCACTTCAAAATCACCTTCAAGCAAAATCCTCTTCAAGCAATGTGCTTGGTTTCCCCAAACACTGAAAGTAACCTTGAAGACAAATACTGAAACACAACGATTTTCAAAACCATCTGAGGAATACTTCTCCCCAGATGTGTAAGAAGTTAAAGAAAATGATTTTTTAACAATAGCCATATTTGAGCAGCTAAAAACAAATGAGCGTGACCAAAGAAACTTGAATTAAATTGTTTAAGAGTTGTGCACACCTATGACCATTTTTAAAAGATTTTATTTTTAAGTAATCTCTACACCCAGCTCAGGCCAGAGCTCACATCCTGGAGACCAAGCGTTTCATGGTCCACCAACTGAGCCAGCCAGGTGCCCCAAAACTCTTTCGTTATATGAAGGAGAAATTGCAATCAATCCCAGATTCAAACATGCCATTCTTTCCTGAGAAGAAGAGACGATCGTATCCCAGTAATTAGCAGCAAGGTTTAAAGTTGGTCAGATTCATTCGTGCATCAAACAGAAGCCAGCATCTTGGCCATTCCCTGCAGCTCTCCCTATCCTGGACGGTCTCAGCTACGGGAGCAGTTCAGAGCTCCCAGTGAAGGCCAGCCCATCCCTTGGGCAGTGACCCCTATTTCCTGTCTTGACGATTCCATTGTTCAAGCGATTCTCCTTTCTTTTCGACCCTATTGGATCCCCTCTTCCACCATTAGCAAAGAAGCCTGCAGCTAGAACTGCATCTCTTGGAGGCTCCCTGGTGATACCATTTCCTCCAGCTCTCACTCACACATTTCTCCATTCTTTCTGCAGCAAAGCTTGAAAAAATTGGATATATTCCCTGTCTCCACTTTTTCTCCTCTCCTTTTCTTTGGAAGCCAGTCAATCTTCCATTCCACCCAAAGTGCCAGTCAAAGTTGACCAGCGATTACCATGTGGTGCACCCAAAGGTGGATTCTCATTTTGAAGCTTGTAAGACCCCAAGCATCACAGGACCCAGCAAAACACATGTGCAACTTCCCTCTCTGTTCCTTCTCAGCCTCCTTCACTGGGTCTCCCTCACCCCCAGGCTTCTTTGATGGCTCTTTCTATACACACAGGTTTCCCCAGTAATCTCCATCTTGTGACTTTAATTTCCTCCTGTGAACTGATGATCCCCAAATTTGGCCTGAACTCTCCAGAGGATTCCAGACCCTGCTTCCACATCGTCTAACAGACATCTCAAAACAGAATTCCTGAACCTCTCCCCTCAAAACCCATGCCCACCCACAAAAAAAAATAATAAAGTATGTTTATGGCCTAACCCCCAAAAAGGGTGAAAGTGACCTTGTTTGGAAAAAGTGTCCTTGTGGGTATGATTAAGGATCTCAAGATGAGATCATCCTGGATTATTTGGGTGAGCCTTCAAACCCAAAAAAAAAAAAAATCTCTCCAGGTGATGACATCTGACTACCCCCACTCCCTTTCTGCTGAGCACCACTGATCTCTGGTATTTTGTGATGAAACTGAGAGAGGGAGGAAAGAAACAAAAACATTGGAGGAAAGGAAGGGAAAAAAAAAAAACACACACACGTACCCAGGCACACACTCCACTCATTTCCATTCCTTTAGACCCGAATTATAATTTCAGAATCTGTCCCATAAAGATCATTGTCTTCTCACATGAAAATAATTTAAGAATAACAGGACAAATCTAATTCTAGGAGCACAAATCTAATTAAGCTATGTGTTGTAGCTATGAGACAAGCTTTCTATAAATCATTTCCACACAAAGAGACACAAGTGTATTTTCTCTGAGCCTGTTTCCGGTATCAGCCATAATTAAAACTAATCTGAGGGACTGACAGGGTGTGCACTGCCCAGATTCGTGATCTTTCAGCATGAACTTGAACCTCAAAGATACATATGTATGAATCCAGCAGAAGAGGAAAAGATAAAATTACCACTTACAGACTTGTTCGGGTTGAGACATGTCAAGAGGCCTGAGGTAAATTACCTAGCATGAAGGGAGCAAAAATCAACCCACAAACCTTCGCACACTCCTTGAGCACCTCACTTGTGCAGGGCTGTCTGCAAAGTAGAGGAAAATAGTGAACAGCCACCCTTCCTGTGAGCAGAGCGTTCACGGCTTAGCTGGCGAGAAAGACAGTAAATTCTCGCAAGGGCAGGCAAGCTGCAGGCAGAACTTCTCCCCAAGGCATGTGTGCAGCCAGAGGAGAGGGAGACAGGCACCAGGAGACTCTGCTGGGGGGAAGCAGTGTTAATGGTCCCGATTTCAAGTTGCCCAAGAATGAAGAGACCTGTCAGTCCTGCTGGAAGGTTCCGCCTTCCATGGCCCCTTGTGTGTATATTCCAGCTCGGCATTTATAATCTTCATATATGTACATATGTTTGGGGCATCTGGGTGGCTCAGTCAGTTAAGCATCTGCCTTTGGCTTAGGTCCTGATCCTGGGGTCCCAGTGGGGAGTCGGCTTCTCCCTCTGCCTCTTCCCCTCCACCCGCTTGTATTTTCTCTCACTTACTCTCAAATGAATAAATAAAACTTTAAAATATATATATATTTTAAAATATGTGTGTGTGTGTGTGTGTGTATTTAAGGTCTGATGTTTTGTGATCAAATGTAATACATAGGCACTGTAGAAAAATTGAAACTAGAGAAAGAATTTTTCAAAACTAAAATTCACTCATGCTCCTGCTCTCCAGGAGAAAACTTGTTTTAAAATCCCATGTATTTTTCTCCATTCATATACAGTTGGAACAAGGAGCCTGACAAGGGACTGGATCCCAAGACACTGGGATCAAGCCCTGGGCTGAAGGTAGATGCTTAACTGCCAGGCATCCTAAATAGCTACTTCTAAAATCCTCAGATCTTGGGGCACCAGCCTGGCTCAGTCTAAGCAGCATGTGACTCTTTGTCTCAGGGTCATGAGTTCAAGCCCCATGGGGTGTAGAGTTTACTTACATAAACTTCAAAAAAAAAAAATCCTCAAATCTTACTAGCTAGGGTATGGATGTACAATAACAAGGTTTTCAACATTCCAAGGATTAGCACTGAACACAACTTAAGGTGAAGGGACTGGAGACATTTGGGAATATCTTCAGTATTTATCTATATTTCAGCAACTGAGTATCCTGCGGTCATACAATGGAAAACTAGAGGGGCGCCAGGGTGGCTGAGTGGGTTAAAGCCTCTGCCGTGGGCTCAGGACGTGATCCCAGGGTGCTGGGATCGAGCCCCGAATCAGGTTCTCTGCTCAGCGTGGAGCCTGCTTCCCTTCCTGTCTCTCTGCCTGCCTCTCTGACTACCTGTGATCTCTCTCTGTCAAATAAATAAATAAATAGAATCTTAAAAAAAAAAAAAACTACATTAGGGTTAACATGAATGGGGATATTTCTGTGATCTATGATTGGGAATTAAGATAGAAAATGATAGGAAGTTATGTCTAGGATATAGTAACTGAGAAGAAACACTTTGCACAACTATATATGTATATATTATGTAAAACTAACTATATATGTGACTATATATATATATATAGAAATATATAAGTATATGCCAATTTTTTAAAACGATTATTTTAGAGAGACAGAGAACATGAGTGGGGGAGGGGAAGAGAGAGAGAGGAGAAAAGCAGACTTCCTGCTGAGCGCGGACCAGACTCACGGCTCCATCTCATGACCCTGAGATCAGGAGCCGAGCTGAACTTTTAGTAGAAGCCCAACCGACTGAGCCACCCAGGTGTCCCTATACCAATTGTTTTAAAGCTGCACCTCTCATTTGGTATTTCTCTTAGTTTAGCTCACCTCAGTGATTTTTTTTTAAAGATTTTATTTATTTATTTGACAGACAGATCACAAGCAGGCAGAGAAGCAGGCAGAGAGAGAGGAGGAAGCAGGCACCCCACGGAGCAGAGAGCCCGACACGGGGCTCGATCCCAGGACCCTGGGATCATGACCTGAGCCGAAGGCAGAGGTTTTAACCCACTGAGCCATCCAGGCGCTCCTTACCTCCGTGATTTTATATCCAGAAGTTCTCACATACTATAAAATCTGCCATGGAAATGCTGTGGCTAGATTCACAGCACTCTGATTGCCTGAAATCATCTGATCGTCTGGGGATGTCCCCCACCCGTCACTTGGCAGTGTCACAACGTCTGCAGTTTACTTATGACAGTGACTCTACCAAAACAAAGGAATGTTTATGTGTATGTCCATATGTGTGCGTGTCTGTGTGCATATGTTCTACATAGGCAGGTGTGGTAGGATATCAGCACCTTAACATTTCTAGAGGTGTCTATTGTACTATTTTGTTAGTTTTTGCTTAAACTTGCTCAAAATAAAAGTTGGGAAACAGAAATAAATGTCATCTGGATTTTAAGCACCCCACAAACTTACTATAAATGGATATACTAGACTGATTTGACTCGCTAAGGTGGATGATGGCTATTTAATTTTACTTTTACATTTTCTTAAGATTTATACATTTATTAGAGAGAGACTCTCATGCACCCGTAGAGTGGAGTAGGGAAGGGGGAGAAGGAGAGAATCCAAAATAGACTTCCCGCTAAGTGCTGAGCCCAATGTGGGACTTGATCCCATGACCCTGAGGTCACGACCTAAATGGAAACCAAGAGTCATATGCCCAACCAACAGAGCCACCAGGGTGCCCCTTTACTGATAACTTTTTAAAGTCCTGGTTAACAGTCTCATTCTAATACTTGAGAAATCCTTTATAGATGTATCTGATCTGTGTGTGTGTGTGTGTGTGTGTGTGTGTGTGTGTGTGTGTGTGTGTTTGTTTATTTATTTATTTGACAGAGAGAGATCACAAGTAGGCAGAGAGGCAGTCAGAGAGAGAGGAGGAAGCAGGCTCCCTACTGAGCAGAAAGCCTGATGTGGGGCTCGATCCCAGGACCCTGGGATCATTACCCGAGGTGAACACAGAGGCTTTAACCACTGAGCCACCCAGGCACCCCTTCTTTGTGTTATTTCTTAATGTGCTAGAAACAGAATCTAGCTTTTTACTTAAAACTTAAAAACAGGAGTTCATGGAGGGACCTAGAGGGTATTCTGCTAAGTCAGAGAAAGCTGTACCCTCTTATTTCACTTATATGTATAATCTATTTTTTTAAATATGTGGGAATCTTAAAAACAAACAAAAAGCAGAAATAGACCCATAAAGACAGAGAGCTGACAGTTGCCAGAGGGGAGACTAGTGCAGGGATGGGCAAAGTGGGTGAAGGACAATTGGGAGGGGGGGTACAAGCGTCCAGTGGTGGAAAAGTAAGATACCAGGAGGAATGGAACAGCAGAGGGAATAGAGTCATTATTTTAATAGTGGTGACAGATGGTAGCTGTACTCGTGGGGAGCACAGCATGAGCATGGTAGGGTTCGACTACTATAATTTTCTTAATTATTTAGATGGACCAAAGTGGGGCCATGCTCCAGGAACCACTATATATCATTCTTCTCTACTAACCAGGCAAAATATAAGACATTATACTAACTCACTATTTCATAGGTCTCAATGAACCTCTAGACTCATTTGCTTTTGTTCTTGAAATACAGATTAAAAATATGTTGGCTATTCTGCAACCAGATCGCTAGTACGGGGAATTTTCTCTTTCCTTCCATAAAGTTTTGGCAGGCTTCATTATATGCCAGCCTCCCAAGCAGGAGCTTCCCTCCACAAGCAACAGGACTGGGAAGGACAATCAGAAACCACTAGAAACACCCACTGTGTACCAAGTCAGAGATCAAATATTGATGAACCTAAAAATAGGAAATACAAGAAACCCTACAGAGAACACACCTGGGGACTATCCCCCGCGATGTCCACGGACCTGCCCAAAGCAACCGGGAGGCTTGGATTCTGCAACTCTTGAGCAGATCTAGACATCCATGGGCACCCTGTCCCACCAATGGTTTCACTTGAGGAAGACCAAGCGAGACTATGGTTCACTAGGTTGAGCCACGTTTAGGTTCGAGACACGGAGACTCAACCAGAGGCAAAATGCTATTCCCACACTTCACTTTAAGGAATTGGTTTTTGAATCTGTTGGCTTTCCTTGTGTACCTTGGCAGGTTCAAAAATTGCAATTGTTCATGTGTTGACTTCTCATGAGAAAAGGTACAACTTACGGTTGAAAATAAATTATATTATCTGTGCCACCAATATCTCATCTAGAGAAAAACGTTCATCTGAGCATGTGAAATGAGCAGCTCAGGGACGTAGGTAGAGAGAAATCCAGATCTATGTACACACACACATGCAAACACATGACAGTTAATTATCTGAAGCATCATTATTTGTGCTTGCTTTACTACTTCTGAAAATATAGTAGTAGTAGAATAGTATAGCTATTCTGTCTCTCTTTATGCAGAACTGTAAAACTTAGAATTCAGATTTAACTCTTTTAAAGGCAATGCTAAATTCAGATTGAAACTGCTGGCTCATTCATCTAAAATCATAACTTAAATACTCTCATTTATTTATCTTAAGGCATGCTTGGGAGACTAGAGTACTAATTCAAAAAATATTGCCCCAAAAGTACATATTGCTTACACAGTATTTTAGAGTCTCTTCCTGGAAAAAAAATACCGGACAGTCCCTGTTTCCACACAGCCTGTGCAAATAACAAGCTAAGCTTGGATATTCTTGGGAAGTCACTCCTGTGGCCCGAAGGATGATTGAGCTCACCAGGCCCCCGCCTTTTCAGACTGTATGTAAAAAATTCGGTGCATTTTAACAAGTTGTATTTTTGGATGCAGCTATGCCATAGGATTTAAAGAAAATAAATCACTATACGGAGATCAATGTGAAGTTTGAAAGTACTAGCAGGAAGCCAAATAATTGTCTATTAACTACTCACCAAATTTTAAGATACCTTACACAGATATTGCTAGAAGTCAAAGACACATCACTGGATTCAAGAAGCTTCCAAAATAACATGGGGTTTTTTGTGTGTTTTGTTGGGCCCAGATGTCAATCCCCAGAGTGGTCAAAATGGGCAAGAACACTTCCAGGACAAGTGTACTGTGACAGCAGCTCCACTGTCCGTCCCTCCTTGGCCTCTCCTGGCCCTTGGTACCTAACTTCAGTACGCTCGGCCACGTGGGGTGTGTCCCCACGTCAGATTCCCTAGACCACCCGAGCTCGGACTCTGCACATCTGTGGCGTGACTGGAGAATGTGCCTGGGACAAGCAGCCCCAGCTGATGCTAAGGGAGGTGATCTGGAATGCTCTCTGGGAAATCCCGCTTTAGAGACCTGTTCTTCCTCCTCAGGATCACACGAATTATCCAGACCACCATGTACCCAGCATTTTCTAAATACTAATCTTCATGAAGATGGTTTCCTCAGGTGCATAATCTGCTTAGCTCCCTTCCTCTCAGCAGGCTTGCCACCGAGGAAATCAGCATTCAAGACACGATCAACATTAAAAAGAATTCAGTTAGTCATCACTAGTGAAAGAAAAAAAAAAAGCCCAACAGTCTGTTCACCTTACTCAGAGGTTTCCAACACATTTTATTTTTGTCGACCACTGGTCTTTAGCTTTTGAGGACCAACATCTGTATAAATCCCTAGAAAACGTCCAACGAATGTCCGTTCCGAAGCAGCCTTTTGGGTGCCGCACACCGTACTTATGGCTTGAGTTCCAGCTACACTTGCAAAAAGGCTGCCCTCTGGCTCCTGACGGAGGGCGCATCCCAAGGGAAGCCTCTTCGGGGGCGTCCTCTCCGCAGGGGTGGCTTCCTTTGGCAAGAAGATCTGTCGTCACGGCTTTGGTGCCCGGGCGCAGGAGGCATCAGAGACTCGCAGGGCCGGCGGCTGCTTCCCTCAGGCGGACACTCGAGGAGTCAGCGCGCTGCTTACTAACCGCGATCCCTCCTTATGGTTTAGTGGGTTAAAATAGAAGGAAGCCTCTGTTTTTAAGTAACACAGATAAACACCTTTTTAGATCGTCTATTTGTTCTAGCACTACAAAATTTAATTCAAGAAAATATAGGTCCCATGAAAGACTTAAAAGTTTTATAAAACTAAAATCTAGTTTTCCCCAATAAATTGTACTTTTAGCCAAAACCCTCCCAACGCTTCTCAAATGATACTAAAGGGGGCATCTGATTATACAAGAGCAATAAAAAAAATTAAATATTTATTTGAATAACAAGTTTCAGTTCGAGCTGCGACGTTGGCAATGCAGATTTTTAACACAGATCACAAAAAGCGTGCACAAAAACGTACTGGCGCCAAGGACAAAATAATGCTAAGATTTCGGCTAAAGAACTGCTGAGTTCAGGAAAACAAAAGGCCTGAAATCACTATACAAAATATAAAATGTAGTAACCACTACCATCCACAGAACAGTCTTTATTATTGATTATATTTCAAAATTATTTGTGTAGTTAATTATAGACTGAATTGTAAAGGAGTATTATTATACATAAACCCCCTTCCGGAAGGCCGATTCCTTGTTGCACGAGCGAACATCTAATTACACTGCAGTAAGGATCCTTGCTTGCTGTCCATAAAGAAAACAGTTAATAGTATTACTGTAAATATTAGGAAGGCTACAAAAAAAGAAACTAGCTTTCTTTTTTTGTCTTCAAAGTGCTTTCCATGCAGAGTTAAGCACTTGCCTTGCTGAACTGAATACACTACTGGGGAAATGTCTTGGGTCAAAAGAGACACTCTTGAATGAGGAGACCGGGCTTTACAAAGCAAGGACTAGAAGGAACCATGCAACCCTCTCACTCATGGGATACCAATGTGTCACTTACCAATTCCATCTTTTCAGAATACCATCCAAGACACTTACAAAAGACCAGACCGAGAATGATAAATACGCACAAAATGGAAAGACACCAACTGCTATCTGACACCACGACGGGCATGTCTGTGCTACGGGAAAGCACCTTTAAAAAGAGCCTATGCGGCAAGAGATAAGTGTCTAAAGATTCAAAATGAATCAACAGTATTGGATAACAATATAATTCTCAACTCAGAAGCTGCCTCAAGATTAGGTGCATCTTCAGTTAATGTAACAGGAAAAAAAGGCGATGGATTTTATTTTATTAATTGCATCCACTCACAAATCGACCTAAGGTCACCAGATGTGTAGACACAATGAGATTTTTTTGTGGCCGTTTATAGTCTTTAATTGAAACGATGAAAAAGGAAATAGATCTATTTAAAAACAAAACCAAAGAGCTACTTGGGTTGAGATTAAGAGGTGGCCCCCGGGGTGGGGTTCACGTTCTGAGTGGCCACCTGCGGTGCGACTTCGATGATCCGGGGCTTGTCTATGATTCTGGCCGTGCGGTTGCCCTTCTCCACGATCCCAATAATCCATGCTTGGTGGCCTTCCCCGTATTTGGGAGACTTGATCTCTGCGCAGAACCGGGCGGCTTGCTCTCGCGGTAAACAGATGAGGAGGCCTCCTGGCAAAGGGAAAAAGAGAGAGAAAGGATCATCGTCTACTGGGATGCCCTGTTGGTGGTTTCTGGGCCGCTGGCTTTCCAGGGCACATCCACCCCCACCGCCGGCTGGCCACCAACCTGTTTCTGCCTCTAAGTGAGCCACCCTTTTCAGTCAACAGACTTTCCGCTGATGACACGGTAGAGCAATGTGCGGCTTCTTGGTGAACAGCTTACTCTCTTAGAGGAACACACGCAGTGAACCTTAAACTCTGAAAATGACCTCGTGAATCCCTGAACATCGTGCACGAGTTAGGGGTCTGAGGGCTCAGTAACACACGTGGTAGCTACTTTCTTCTTCCCACACTCAAAGTACTTAAAACTGAAAAAGAACTTTTCTTTTTTGACTTGATTTTCTACGTGGATTCCTCCTTTTATAAAAAAAGACTTTTCTGTATTTTTTTTTTTAACTTAAAAGTTAAGATCATGAAGAGGTGTATCTCTCAAAGTACCAAAGGTCCTGTCACTGGCTCTGTTGCCTCCCAAAGAGAAAAAGCATAAAATATGTTACAAAAGCCTTCACCACAATGTCGCTAGCTAGGACAGAAAATTTTATGTATTCATAAGTAGAAATAATACAATCAGGAAAAAATATAGATCTATACTTATCAAAAAGTAGAAACTTCTCATTTTTGAGTAAAGGAAACAAAAGGAATTTGATGGTACTATTTGTTTGTTCATTCAACACTTATTCCAGGCCCACTAGGTGGCGGACACTGTTCTAGCCAGATGCGGAACCAATAGTTCCCACTGCCTGCCTGGAATTTTCTTACTAGAAACTGGATTTTGGTTTGTTGTTGTTCTAAGGACAGGAAACTGCAGGCTCCTGGACAGAGGCCGTGGGAAGCCTATAGGCAAAGCGCAGGCCTGCCTAGCTGGCGGGTGGGCAGAGCTCTGTGGTCTCGCCTCTGGCTGTACCCCCAGAAGCCCACTGAGGCACTGATAGAATTCCTGCGCACCGGGCCCACCCTAGACTGCCAAAGTCAGGTTTCCTGGGGGTCAGGTGTAGGCACTGGTATTTTTAAATCCCCAGATGATTTCACTGCTTTGTTAGGGCAGGGAAACTATGAAGTTCGAAAGAAAAGAGAAATATGAAAAATCGAAAAGAGTGGGAGGATATCCAGAGCGAAATACAAGAGTCCAGGTAAAGGGCACTCTGGAGACATCACATACTACCTCATTCTTAAAATAGCAATTTTGGACATTTTCTTCAAGGAAAAAAATAGCATGTTCAATGTAACCTATAGGGAATCACAGTTCATTCAAATGCTAAGTGTCCTAGGAAAGCCGAGGAAGGACTCATTTCCCCATATTCTCCCTCCCTCCTGTCCTGTCACCAAAAAAGCCACGGAGTTTCATGCCGCCGGATCACACACAGACGGGCAGGAGTCGGGTGACCTACAGCCCCCGGGGAAGCTGAGGACATTCGTGTGAAGAAGGCCTAGGTTATCTGCCAGCACTGACCTCACACACAGTGGGGTCGTGCTCATGTACTTGGCTTCCTCCTTGTCAGGGGACTTTCCGTTAGCCTCGCTAGTTTAATCCTCAGATCTGGGCCCAGGATCCTTGTACCTGATGTCTCCGGGCAAGTCCCGTGCATGAGGCCAAACATGTTTCCACAGGCCTTGCTCACAGCAGCCATCTTGGCCAGGACAGGAAGGTTGTGGATCACGAAGGACACCTCGTTCCTCTGCTGCTTGGCCAGGTTCTGCGCATGACCCAAAATTCCAAAGCCCGTGATATCAGTGGCAGCGTGGGCATTGAATGTGTGCATGAGCCCGGCAGCTAAGAGAAAACAGAGGAGCCATTTATTATCTGCTGACATAAATGAAGATGGACAAAAAAGCCGCCTTTCCTCAACTCAAAATTTTGCACACTTTGATCTCAAAATTGCAAATTTGTCGGGGTGGTGGCATACTGGAATAATGAAAATGTAATTTCTAAAACAAAACAAAAAAAAGATCAGAGTGAAGTTTTGAAAGCAGATTTTTTTTTTTTTTAAGATTTTACTTATTTGAGATAAAGCAAGAGAAAGAGAGAGAGCATGAGCCATGGGGAGAGGCAGAAGGAAAAGCAGGCTCTCCTGAGCAGAAGGCCCGACGTGGGGCTCAATCCCAGGACCCTGAGAACATGACCTGAGTTAAGGCAGATGCTTAACCAACTGAGCTACCAAGGCGCCCTGAAAGCTTGTTTCTTATTCTACAAGAACCATTTAGAACTATCAGCAGCTTCAATCAACAGTAATTTTCCAGTAAACAACCAAAAAAAAAAATCTGTCCAGAAGAATCAGATCTAAGCCATTCTAAAATCAAAGAACAAGACTTTTTAAGACCGACGTAATTCAAAGCACTATTATAAGTGACTTGCCTACAAGGTTAATTTTCTAATTTAAAAAAATAGTTCTCTAGTTTTAGGTTTAAAGAAAATTGAGCAGGATTACCCGAGGTTCCCGTATAGTCCTGCCTTCTTCTCCCATTATTATTGTTATTATTTTTTTTTAAAGATTTTATTTATTTATTTGACAGAAAGAAAGATCAGAGTAGGCAGAGGGGCAAGAGCTCGATCCAAAGACCCTGAGATCATGACCTGAGCCAAAGGCAGACGCTTAACCCACTGAGCCACCCAGGTGCCCTGCCCCTTCTCCCATGATTAACATCTACATCTGTTACAAGGGATCCAAGCCATTACTGATGCATTATTAAGTGAAGCTCATAGTTTACATAGACACCCACTCTTGATGCTGTACAATCTCCGGGTGCTGACAAGTGTACGATGTGTCCCCATGATTGCAGTATCATATAGACTAATTTCACTACCCTAAGAATCCTGTGCTCTGCCTACTCAACCCACCCCTCTCCCCAACTCTTGGCAACCACTCATCTTCCAACTGTCTCCATAGTAGTGTCTTTTCCAAAATACCAGAACTGGAATCAGAATATTTTCTCTTTTCAGATTGGCTTTTTTCACTCAGAACGATGCGTTTAAGTTTCCTCCACATCTTTTATGGCTTGATAGCTCATTTCTTTTTAGAACTGAGTACTATTCTATTGTCTGGATGGACCTGTTTACTTACCCATTCACCTGCTGAAGGACTTCTTGGTTGCTTCCAAGTCTTGGCAAATATGAATAAAGCTAGGACAAACATCCGTGTGCAGGTTTCTGGTCGGAGAGGTTTCAATTCAGGTTGGTAAATACCAAGGAGAACAACTGCTGGATCATATTAGTGTTTATTGTATGACTATGTGGGGTATAAGGACTTTCTCCCAGTCTGTGGCTGGTCTCCTTTCTTAGCGTCTTTCACTGAGAAGTATTTTTATAAAGTCCAATTTCTCAATTTTTTCTTTAATGGATCGTGCTTTCGGTGCTATATCTAAAAAAGTCATCACTAAACCTAAGGTCACCTGCATCTTCTCCGAGGTTACCTTCTAGAAATTTAACAGTTTGGGTCTATGATCCATTTTGAGTTAATTTTTATGAGAAGTGTAAGGTCACTGACTTGAATTTCTGCCTGCGAATGTCCACTTGTTCTGAGCCATTCGTTGAAAGGATGATCCATTCTCCATTGAACCACCTTTCCTCTGTCAAAGATCAAACTACGATTTTTATGGGTCCATCTCTGGACTGTGTATTCTGTTCCACTGATACATCTATTATTCTCTGACCAGTATCACACTGTGGTGATGACTGTAGCTTACACCGTCTTGGAACTGCTCTTTGGTGTCGGTCCTCCAAATGTTCTTCAACACTGTGTTGGCTGTTCTGAGTCTTTCCCCTCTGTATATAAACTCAGAATCAGGGGCGCCTGGGTGGCTCAGTGGGTTAAGCCTTCAGCTCAGGTCATGATACCAGGGTCCTGGGATCAAGGTTCGCATTGGGCTCCTTGTTCAGCAGGGAGCCTGCTTCTCCCTCTGCCCCTCCTCAATCTCTCAATCTCTCTCTCTCAAATAAATAAGTTCTTTAAAAAAAAAAAAAACCCTCAGAATCAGTAATAACTGGCTAGGATTCTGAAGGGGACCACACTGAATCCATACACCAAGTTGGGAAGAAGTGACATCTTGACAATATTGAGTCTTTCTATCCCTGTGCCTCGAAAACTTCTCCATTATTTACATCCTCTTTGACTTCTGCCATCAGTTTTACAGATTTTCTTCACATGGAGCACATACTTTGTTAGATTCATATTGAATTATTTCATTTTGGGGGAGTAAATGAAAGTCTAAATTTTAAAAAATTAAATATCTCTTTCTCATGAAATAAAATACATCCTATGTTTACAGGAGTACCCTGGAGGAAATGCGGTTTTTTGGCAAATATTCTCTTTGTAGTCCAACATTCTCAACCAGAGGTGGAGAGAAGAATTGACATTTTCTGGTCCATCGTGGTAGTTAGGCAACCAGACATCCCATTCTGTTAATGCATTTGCCCCAGGGCAGTGGGGTAAGAAGCCAAGACCTGCACTTCAGAAGCTCTTCCTGGTGTCATCTTGGGAGAGCTTAGAGGCCCAGAGGATACAAGAGGACACACGCGGACTCCTAGTCAGTAACAGGGATTCCATTTTTAAGGTACTCATCACCACCCTGTCCCTGCAAAGGGAACTACTGCTGCTAATATTTCCTATGGACATTTTAATGAAACACAGAAGCAGAGAAGAACAGTACAACAAACTCCTGTGTACCCAACAAAACCCAGCTTCATCCACTACCACCTTTCCACTAGGGTTCCCTCTCTTCTGGACTACTTGTTCCGGGATGGGAGTAGGGTGGGTGGATCACTTTATTTTATTTATTTTTTATTTGACACAGAGAGATCACAAGTAGGCAGAGAGTCAGGCAGAGAGAGGGGGAAGCAGGCTCCCCACTGAGCAGAGAGCCCAATATGGGGCTCGATCCCAGGACCCTGAGATCATGACCTGAGCCGAAGGCAGAGTTTTAACCCACTGAGCCACTCAGGCGCCCAAAGGGGTGGATCACTTTAAAGCAAACCCTAGTCCTACCACTTCTCCTGTAAATATTTTGATATGTAGCTCTTAAGGAGTTACGTATCAAATAGATCTTAACCATAATACCACTGTTATTCCAATGCAATTAATATTGTATGTAACAGATCTCTCTTAAACCTCTGAATTTTTAAGCTTCCCCTTTTCTCCCCCATGACCTCTGTTTGTTATGGAAATGGAGTCCCTAGAAGTTCCTGCATTCTGGATTTGGCTGTCCTCCCTGATGAGATAGATTCAAGTTCTTTTTTTCTGGCAAGACTACTTCGTTGGCGGGGATAAGGAGCACTTGTCACCTCCACCTGAACCTTTCACCTAATGGTTTTAGCAGCTGTTAATGCTTGTTGAGATTCCTTAAATCAAAGCGGGCAGCAAAGGTGGCAAGTGTGTGATTCAATCATTCCTCCTGCATTTATGAGAAGTGACTATTCTAAAGAGTTTAAAAAGCAATTGTTTGGATTTCCTGAAGTACAGCCCATACAAGAAAGGTGAAATGTGTGACTGATTCCTTTAATTTATTTTCAGGATGCACTGGTGTTCTAGCAACTTCCAAAGGTGGTGGCCCAAAATGTTAATTACTGCTATGGTTTCACTGATGTTTAGGGATGTGCTTCCGCTGGCTTCAGTCACTCTCCTTGCTGATGTCCACACGGCCCTCCTCCCCGTTTGATTGGCGGGAGCCTCCTCGAGTTCTGGTGCGGTGACATGACCCCATCAGTTGACACCTCCATTACTTTCAGGCACAGGAGGTCCCAGGCTTATCTTCTGTACTTCCTTTCCCAGAGCTGGAATCAGCTGTTTCCCCAGGGAGTGCTGGCACTTTTTCGTGGGAAATGTTAATTTTCGGATTAGAATCTGGGCACTACAAGTTCATTACTACTGGCTTATTATCACTTCCAGGCTTGGAGATAAACATATTTGGGGGGAAAAAATAGTCCTGAGTTCATACTGATGATTCCAAAGTAAAGATTATAGTTTTTAACAACTTAGCTTCTTCAGTCTTCTTTTTATTCTTAAAATCTTTGTTGCAAATTGTATTAACTTATTTGCTTTCAGGGGCGCCTGAGTGGCTCAGTCAGTTGAGTATCTGCTTTTGACTCAGGTCATGATCCTGGGGTCCTAGGATCAAACCCTGTTGGGCTCCCTGCTCAGTGGGGGAGTTTGCTTCTCCCTCTCCCCCGCCCCTCTCACCTGCTGATTCTCTCTCTCTCAAAATAAATCAATAGTCTCACAAACGCAGGCCCGGTGAATACAATGAGATTTCTTTGTGGGATTTTGTCCCAAGGATACACATTGAAAATATCGGGCTCAAAGTGACTTGAAATAATTTTTCCCCGTGTGGTTTTGCCACTAATTTAATATGTTAGGCAGCTTTTAAAAAAATTTGGTTTAGAACTGTAAGCAATGTTATTTTTTACATAATTTTTAACCATAGAAAACATTCATTCTGAAGGCAAACTACAAAAAGTTCTACTTCCTCTTACATGGAACTATTTAAAAAAATTTTTTTTTAAATTTATTTATTTAACAGAGAGAGAGAGAAAGAGAGAGAGAGAGATCACACGTAGGCAGAGAGGCAGGCAGACAACGAGGGAAGCAGGCTCCCTGCTGAGCAGAGAGCCTGATGTGGGGCTTGATCCCAGGACCCTGAGATCATGACCTGAGCTGAAGGCAGATGCTTAACCCACTGAGCCCCCCACGTGCCCCTACGTGGAACTATTTTTATTCGTGATTCATTTTCCCATTGTTCTTTGTGAAAGTATAAAATACATATTATTAACATAAGAATGCACAAAATGTAGCCTACCATATATGTTCTTCTGTCCCTTTCTTGTTTGATTATATCTTAGAGCATCCAGGAATAAAGAACCTGCTTTCCTTTTAATGGCTGTATAGTATTCCACAGTGAACATGTAGACTAGACAACTCTGTAACCTACGGGTGGATATGTAGATCGTTCCCCTTTTTTGCTATTATAATTAGTGCTTCAATGCATAGTCTTATAGACCTGCCATTTCATATTTTGGCCACTGCAGCTTTGAGGCAGAGTTATATAAGTAGGACTGCTTAGGTCAAAATAAATGTACACATAATTTGCTACATATGATCAAATACTCCCTCATAAGCTTCTGCCATGTTGTCACTACCAGCTGTGCATAAAAAGTAAGGACAGGGAATCTTAAATGCTCAAATACAAGGAAACTGAAAATTCCTACAAATAAAAATTAATCCATTACAAATCCCTTACTGTTAAATGACTTAACTTAAAGAATCAGAAAAGGGAAAAAGACTCCTTGTACAGTTTAAATTGCACAGGAATAGAAAGAAAAAGCCTTGGTGGTAAGTGAAGAGAGCATCGGGGGACAAAGAATTAAACAATTACGATGTCACTTTGGAACAGGGCCAAAGAAATATTCCTGGAATGCAGAAAACAAACTATGGAAAAATTTGATGCCCCAAAAAACTATTCAGGAGTGGGCAAAAGGTAAATTATGGTGTACCTCTCTGGTAGACCATCCAGGCATTAAAAATTGTGTTCCAGGATTATATAATGTGAAAAAAAGAACTCAAAAAGCAGACTCAAATGCAAATAAAATGTACGATAATCACTAGCTGAGAACATGAACAATAAAACATTAAGACAGTAAGCCCCGATCAACCACAGGAAAAAACCCTGGAAGGAAACACAAATATACAGTAAGAGAAGATGTTTTGGAGGGTGAAGACTATGGAAAAAGTTTCTTCTCTCCTTTTTTCATTTTCTAAGAACTTCTATAATCCGCGTGTCATATTATTACAGTAAAAAATATACATACAATAAATGGGAAGAGAAAGCACATTACAGAAATTTTCTAAAAGCAGTGGACCACTGGATGCCATCGTGTGTAGGGCCCCCGGAAACAGTGAGCACCGGCCACAAAAGCCACAGCACCGCTGACCTCTTACACGTAGTATCCCAGAAGCCCTGGCCTAGAAAGTTCTCAGCGGGAACCTGAATGCCCACCAGCAGTAGACCACATAAGTCAGTCACAGAGTGGAAAAGTATACAGCGGAGAAAATGAGTTAAATACAAGTACATATACCAGGAGTAACGCTCCGGAACGAAACAAGAAAAACACATAGGTAGGATTCAAATAAGCAAAAATTTTAAAACTAACTGCTTACAGATACAAGTCTCTGTGATGAAAAGACTTTACAGTGCAGAGAATGAACATGAGATTCAGAGCAGTAGCTGGGTCTCCCCCACCCCCGCCCCAGCAGCAGTCCCGGAGCTGAGTGTGGGAGGGGTAACTCTGGGCTTCCAAGGCCAGACTCTGTTTCTCATACCAGATGGTGCTGCATTGCTGATCCTGAAGCCCTGCACAGATTTTATAAAGTTCTTTTGTATAAACTTGGGATCTCATAAAAAAAATTAACAAGAGGGGAAAGGCAAATATTGGGGGAAAAAAAATGTTCTCACATTTTTAAGAACCTTTAAAACCAGAGTGTCAGTCATCAAGATCTTTTTAGATCTTTTCAGATCTGCTGGTCAACCCTAACATTTCTTCTTCTTTAAAACAACCGAAGACTCCATGATTAAGTATTACATACAAAATGATTTGGAGAATGGTGAAGAACAGAGGGAATAAGACAAAGAAAATCCATTCAAATGCATTTCTTTCTTTTTTTTTAAGAGAAGCAGAGTCAAGCAGACTCCACACCCAGCAAGGAGCCTACTCGGGGCTCGATCCATAACCCTGAGAGACCGTGATCTGAGCTGAAATCAACAGTCAGACTCAACCCTCCGAATCATCCAGACGCCCCACATTCAAATCCATTTCTGGTTGGTGGCTTAGGAAACCCTGAAAAACTAAACGAAGAGTGGTTTTTTTTGTTTTGTTTTGTTTTAGTAGGCTCCATGCCCTGCATGGAGCTCAGTGCAGGGCTTGAACTCACGACCCTGAGATCAAGACCTGAACTGAGATTGAGAGCCCAATGCTCAAACAACTGAGCCACCCAGGTGCCCCAAAGAGTGACTTTTTTCAGGAAAAGATTTCTGAACTTCATTTTTCAAGTTACAAAATAAAATGTCACCCAACCCACATCCTTAAATACAACATGCCAATAATGATGAGAAAGAAAACTGGTTTTTCCAGAAAAAAAAAAAATCATAAAAATTTCCATCACTGAGCTTATCAACATTGATGAAATGTGGTACTGGAGAAAAAGCAGTGTTTATAGTTATACAGTTTTGGGTCTGAGAACAGGATCTGCCCGTATTAATGCATTTCCTCTCGGGCAAAGGGGAGAAAGAAGGTCGAGTTCTCATGATTATGAAAGAAAGGTCTGTGAGGCACCGTAAAGAAAGCTAGCACGTGGTATACGAAGTGAACTCATCGGGTCCACATTTAACGAAGACCTACAGTGAGATCGAGTCCCTCGTTCTTCGAAGCACTGGGGCCACCACAGGGAACAAAACCAGTGGAAATCCCCGCCCTCTGGAAGCTGACATTCTACATGCTGGCTTGCTTCTAAAACATCTGCACAGAAGCTTTTCTAGAAACACTTCCTCTGGCATGTCAGAGGTCAGGCCTTCAAAGACCGAGGAGAAGAGCTTCCTTCTTAATTGCACAATATGCCTGATATTTTCTACATCCATATGAAAGCCAAGAAAGGGGGGAGGGAGCATAAGATGCTTGAACTGTATCAAGTAATTCCCTTGGCAAGCCTTGCTGCTTTCTAGAAGATGAATTGTGGTTCTTGAACTTTCCTGTTTCATTTTAATCTGCTTTTGAAACAGTGTGGTACACCAAAGCACTCACTCATTTACAGTGCATAAAGACTGTGGAATAGCCTCAATCTCTTACTTAACTGTTCAGAGACGATAGATAATAATACTTGAATGTGTCATAAGCGGTAGTCCCATTAAAGCACTGTGGGGCCCTGAGCAAGTTACCGCTCCGTAACCAGACGAGCCCTCCCACCCCAGTACCTGTTCTGTTGAGCCTCGCCATGTTCATCATTGCCTCCTGGTACGCCAACTCGACGTCTTCTTGGGTGACCACTAGTTTGATCTTATTCCATTTTTCAGGCTAGTAACAGGAATAGAGGTTAGGAGGAAAAGGGGGGAAAATGTGATTAATCTTCTAACCACTTGAAGAAAAAGCATACTTGGGGGGGTCATTTTCTGGGGGTTTGTTTACCTAATTTTGTACATAAAGTTAGGTTTCCAACTTCTTGTGACCAGTGTTTTAGATGCCCCCATTGGACGCTGAATCATGCAATCTTTTCTGTTTTCCACCCCCCTCCTGTGGTCCAGTCGTGCAGCTTCCTGGCCACATAAGCCCAGCAGGACACAGGGCTGCAGAGAGAGGCTGCGCAAGTGCCAGGGTGCCTTCTTCCCATGGAAGGGCGCAGATCACTCCGGGAATAGTTCCCAATGTCCTTTGCCGCTCTCCTCTAACAAGCTGATGACCTGCGTTTTCATACAATTATACTTTTACTGACTTTACCTAAATTCTGCATTGAGCCATCCTGATGGACAGACGAGGGCGAAAACAGCTTTGACTACATGTGCCCTGAGGACAGTCTTGGGTAACCACAAAGGAGGTCACAAAGGTCAGGAGAAAATTAGTTTCCTTTTTCCTCAGTCTGATTTCCAAAGACTCTAGCATCATGACACCATCATCCTGCTCCATGAGTGGCCGTCATCCAGGCATCTGGTTTTTTTAATAACACCGAATAATCCACCACCCAATGCAGTCACTGAAGTCCAACCATGTGCTCCTCCCTTAACCCACAGCTCCCCGAATCTCCCCCAGAGCTAACAACTAATTAAATTTTAAATTCATCTTTCTCCTACCATACAAAATGAAGTATTCTCATACATATAGATGCCAAAACAATATATTCTTTGGTTGCTTCTGACCTTTATGAAAGGGCATTACGTATTTATGTAATTTTTGGATCTTTCTCTTTTCAATTCTGAGCATTTAAAAAAACAAACAAACCAAAAAAGTAAAGGTGGTGTCAGGTCGGGGGTAGGAAGAAGGATCCCAAACCCCTCATCTTAGAGGCTCCTCTGCCTCACCTGCTTCCTTGCTAAGAGACTCCGACCTCAGCAGTCGCATGCAGAGTTACTGTGGACTGCTGGCCAGTTATGGCCTTCCGATCTGATTTAGAGATCGAACTTGATGGGGGGTCTCCCCTCCTCACTGGATGGAAGGGAAAAGTAATTCAAGGAAGTGGCTCAGAGATTTTTCTCTACTCTGCCATAACTAGGAAGATATATCTGCTTGATCAATAACATAAAATTATTATTCGTTTTCAACTGTTTCTCAGGAATGGTAGTTCAGATGACAGCGGCAGAAATTAAAAGCACCAAGCTATGTGAGGATAAGCCACAACTGTATTAATTTTTGAATTGTGGCAAGGAGAAGATCCCTAAATGAAGTGTGATCATAGCTCAGCAGAAAAGTGACTCAGGATAAACATCTTCATATTCTAGAGGTTTTCTCTACAAGATAATTATTTATCAAAATGTTTGAGTTACTTATTAGTTTAAAAAGACAACACAACCAAACACCTCATGAATAAAATTAAATTGTCAGCAACGCTGCCTGTATTTATACCCCCAAACACTACACTTTCCATATATTCTCCTATGATTTCTTTTAGTGATGCTTAAGACATGGAGATAAAGCACTCAATATGTGGAACTCTGATTTAATAAAAGACAGCCCCCAGAATCTGTGAAGGACATGGCTGACACTCTAATCCCTGGTGGTGGAGCTGAAGAAGCTCATTTCTGGAAGCCAGAGTGAAGACACGGGGACGATCTAGGTCTGAAACGTGCGAATGCATCTAAGGGGCAACGCTCGCTCCGGAGCAGACACGTCTCGAGAAAGCGTATTCCGGCACGAGCAGACCAAGGAGACACTCGTTCAATCTGAGGAGCAGAGTGAACGCCCTGCTCTCCACACCCATCAACATGCTGTCCACCCCGCCCCCACGGCAGGCGGTCCTCCACTCACAATGTCCAGCCACTGGTGCACGGCCACGGCCACCTGCGTCCCCAGGGGCTTCGTCAGCACTAGCACATCCCCTGGCACCGCATTATCTGGCCTGAAAAGAACAAGTCAGTTCAGTGTAATCAAAGAGGTAACTCACTAGCAATAGAACAGGAGGAAGAAAAGCCTGGTAAAACGGCAGTAGAACCTTCCTTGCGACTTGCCACTGAGGCCACTGCTAGAGCAGAAACACTGAAAGGACTGAAGGGTCTGCAAATTACCTACAGGATCGTCCACACCCCCAAGGAGTGGACGAAGAAGCAGACCACAGCCTTCGAAGGCAAAGGTCTCATTGGGTCACACCTGTGTGCTTCCTTAGTAGGGACCCACCATGGTTCTGGGGCAACAAGCCTTCTGACACCAAGCCCGTTTCTCACTATCACTTGTGAGGTAGAGACGCAGTAGGATGGGGCTCCAATCAGTGAGTCTAATGTTCTGGTGATTTCAGCAAAGTTCGCAAATTCAAACTGACCAACACTAGGTTCCCTAGTTGGCATCCAGACAGACAGGCCAACCCTAAAAACACAAAGTCCGACCCCCCAAGTGAATCCCCTGTCACACTGCATCCTCACTGAGGGTCTTCCTTATGTCAGTTCAAGCTGACCACCCAGCCACTCTTGTCGTCTGACGGGAGAGGACTCAGATACTCACCCACGTTGGGTCACCAAGCCAGGGGCACAGACTTAAAATCAACTGCTAGCTCCCCAGCTCATCCTGTGATCTCTCTATCCACTGTTAGCTTTGAAAAATGTTCACCTGGTAACGGTATCTAAGAAACTCCTCTTCCAAAAACTAGGCCTTAAGACATTAGTGTCTTTCAGGTGTGACTCAGCTGCACTTCAGCGCTGGTAGGTTCTTAGAAGACACAGGTCATGTGCCAGCCACAAACCTGACTATCCACAACTGCCGGGTGATTTTCAAGTTCACGGGCACTACTGGAGGCACATATACTCAGGTGGGCAGGCTCCTTCCTGTCTGACAAACTAAACATAGCACTGCTGACCAAAAAAACCCACTGAAGCTTGTTTTGTTATGTTTTCCTCTCTCATTTTTGCAATGGCTTAAGTTCTTTTTCTACCGAAAAGCTGAAATGTGGGAGGCAGTAGACCCTGGGATCTTCTGTCCTCTCTGTGTGGAAGCTTGAGAACCAGCAACACATAACACAGGAAAACAAAACTCTGGTGTAAGTAAAATGCAAGACCCGTCATGTGAAAGCTATCAGAAAATGTCTCTAAAATGAGCTCCCATCAATTAAAAAATGGGCAAAAGACATGAATATATGAAAAACATGCTCAACTTGCATCACGAAGGAGTAAGGTTTATGCCACCAAACAGAACAAGAGGGTTGCACGGAGTGTTGGTGGGGAGGTGGGGGCCGGGACACTCTTGTCCACTGCGGGCTGAGCCTCTACACAGGCCAGTCTGGAGAGACTGATGACAATCACTCTGCATGTATATCTGACCTAGCTATTCTTTTTGAAGAAGTTCTTACTAAGAGTCAGACACATGCAAAATGATGTACGTATCAGGTTACAATGAAATACCATTTGCAAAGTCAAATAAACTGATTAATCTAGATGTCAATATTAAATTGGCTCAAACGGCTCCCTCGCCCAGTAAGGGAAACCTGGTGATGAGGAGGAGCAGAGGCCCTGGCACTGCAGATCTCTATCTTCTGAACACAAGTCATGTGAACACGGAGCCTGCTAGTACTTAAGTACTCATGCACAAAAAAAGGCGAACGGGTGCCCGGGGGGCTCAGGTGGCCCCATGTCAGGCGCCCTGCTCTGCTCGTGCTCACCTGCCCTCTCCCATAAATAAAATCTTAAAAAAAAAAGGTAAACAAATGGAGTTTCTTCTTTCTTCATAAAATGGGACATTTTCCATTCTTAATAAGACATCAAACATGTGAAGTTAACAACTTACGTAGAGAGAATCCTTAAAAAAAAAAAGAGAGAGAGAGAGAGAGAGACTCTTCCCTGAAGATCTAGAAATGACCAGAAAGCACATGAACAGATCATACGATCGGCTATCAGCTACCAGGGAAATGCCAGTTTCACACAGGGACGCAGATGCCCTCGTGCCCGCGAGGATGGCTATTCTTAAACGCATAGACCGGGGAATGAGGACTAGTGAGGATGTGGACACAGGCATTCTCCTACGCTGCGGTTTTGAATATAAAATGGTGCCACCGTTAGAAACCAGTGTGATGGTGGCTCAAGCTACAGTTACCACGTGACCCGGTAATTTTCAGGTACATCACCATGGGAAATGAAATGTTATGTCCACAAAAACTGGCACATAGAGGTTCACAGCAGCATCATCTGTAACAGGTAGAAACAACCCAAAGGTCCATCAACTGTGAACACATGAACACACGCTGGTCTACCATACCATGGAGTGTCATCCAGCCATAAAAAGGCACAAAGCAGTGACACACGCCACGACACGGAGTCTGGAAACGTCACGCTAACTGAAGGCAGCCAGACCCCAAATACTGAAAGGGCCTAGGATTCCATTTTTCTACTTATCAGAAATGGTGAAAATGGGCAACTTCACAAGGCAGAAAGTAGATCAGTGGTTTCCAGAACACAGGGGGAGCAGGGAGTTGGGAGTGACTGCTTATAGACACAGGGTTTCTTTTTGGGGTGATCTAAATGTTCTGGAATCGGACAGTGGTGATGGGTACACAACCTTGTTAATACTAAAAACCAGAGAAGAATATATTTTAAAAAGCTGAATTTTGTGGGGTGCTTGGCATCTGACTCCGGTTTTGGCTCAGGTCCCGTGTCAGACTCTGTGCTCTGAACGAGTCTGCTTGCCCACCTCCCTCCCCCTCCGCCCCACCCTCTCCTTTCTTTAATAAATAAACAAATAAGCAAACAAAAAAATAAAGGATTTTTTAAAACGTTGAATTTTATGTGATGTGAATTTTGTTATATGAATTGTACTTCGGTTTAAAAAACCCCACGGGGGCACCTGGGTGGCTCAGTTGGTTAAGCGACTGCCTTCGGCTCAGGTCATGATCCTGGAGTCCCAGGATCGAGTCCCACATCGGGCTCCCCGCTCGGCAGGGAGTCTGCTTCTCACGCTGACCTCTCTCCTCTCATGCTCTCTCTCTCTCATTCTCTCTCTCAAATAAATAAATAAAAGCTTTAAATAAATAAAAATTAAAAAAATTAAAAACCCCATAAAATTAAAAAAAATAGGAATAAAGTACTGCTATGTGCCACAAAACGATGACCCTTAAAAATAGCATGCTAGTGTCACGTGACGTGAAAGAAGGCAGAATGGGAGTCGGAGAACGTGGAGTGACAGCGAAGGGGGATGGGCTCCCAGCTGGGGTGACGAAACGTTCTACAATCCTCGCTGGTGACAGGTATGTAACTGTGACACACCACTGATGGGATGTGAATTCATATTTCAATAAATCTTTACAAAATAAGAAAAAGAAAGGCAGAACCAGGCCAGGTGATGGGAAAACAAAATATGCTTACATGATGAATTCGTTGGGCTGGCAGACGGTTGTGGCCACTCCTCCCAGCACGATCCAGGGGTTTAATACCGTCTGGCCGCCAGTCACAGACGTTCCTGCCTCCTCTGCTGCATCTTTAAAACCCTGTATAATTAGGGGCATCACTTTATCCCTTTCCTAGGGTTTAAAAGAACACAAATTAAAAGTCACGTAACTCAGTTCAAAACCCAGAAAAGAGAATCTACGCTTATAGTTATAAAAAAAGGATCATAAAATCCTACAGGGGGTCCTGTGGTTTACAGCCAGGGTGGGGGATCAGAGGAAGAAGCAGGGAGCGCTTACACTGTAGCCATTTTTTATCAGAAGTTGGAAGGCGCTCTAGGTTACAACGTGGATAGAGCCCAGTCATCACGGAATTTAAAACTGGAATTTGATGGCTCCACAGGTCTGCCCACATCTGAGAGCCAACTCTTTCAGGGGTCCTGAAGAATGCCAGGACTAGCTTTGCATGCATCCACACGCCCTCCTCCAAATGTGTGGAAGCGATGACCAGCTCTAATTTCTACGAGGTATGGCAAACCTCTATCTGGGGCACAAAAACAGGTACCTTTTAAAATCTATAGGGAAATCATCCCTGTGTCAAAGGACAAGGGCTGGCAGCAAGGCCTTGGACGCCGCTGTGCGAGCAGGTGACTGCACGGGGCACCCCGCCATGTCACCGATCAGGACCCCATCAGCCAGCGGAGAGGCGCTTGCCCTACGTGGGGCACACCCTGGGTCTGTTAGGGTAGGCCTGGGCCACATCAACTTTAGTAAAGCAAACAAACATGCCTGTCTTGGCTTCAGTCTACCTGGAAGAGAGAAAGGGAAGCAGGTGGTGGAGATGAGAACAAGAATAGGCCAGAGTCTCTATTTTAATTCACCAGTAGCTGCCAAAAAATAAACGGGGAACCCGATGGAAGAGGACAGGCGTGCAGCTGGGCGCCGCGCATTACAGACGGGGGATGAAGGACTAACCGATCCAGTGACACCAGCAAGCCAGCAGACCACTTACCCTGTCGGTCATTTTATTACTGATTCCAAGCAGCATCAGCATATTGTCACATTCCGTGACCCCCATGGCGTACAGGTCACTGAGGACGTTGGCACATGCTATCCTGCCCTGGAAGAGAGAGGAGGCGTGAGAGAGGACAACTAGGGGACTTTCCGTGCGTGCCTACAGAGCACCTCCCTGGACAACTCGGGGACTTTCCAGGGACAGGGTCCCCACTTTCTGTGTCCTTTATCACACAACCATGAGGCCATTCCTTCACTTCTCAGACATTCCTGGGACCACCTCTTCTTTCTTGTGCAGAACACGTAATTTCCGTGTTCCTTCCCATTCGGAATATTGGGGGAAGCCTGCCATTTATTTAGATGCGGGAATGGGGGTGGAGAGCAGAAGCTGGGGCGAGCAAGGCGGGAGCTCATGGGTCTGAGAGGAGAGCTTAGGGAATGAAAAAGTTGGAAAACAAATGTCCTAACAAACTTGGAAACAGCCACGTATCCAGAACAGACTCTAAAAATATGTGGACTTTATTGGTTATAGAGAAGATGGTTTTTATAACACAGGAAGGGAGACATTTCGAAGTTTCTCTTCAAGGCTGTATAAGATAAACAGGAAAAACATCTTGCTTGAGAAATCAAAAAACAGAAGAGAGAAAAAACCATCTAGGCCTGAAGTCAGATTGTTTTCTAAAGCACATAAAAAGCATTTCCAAGAAACTATATTATTTAGTAAGGAGTTTCAATTCAAAAGAAATCTGAAAATAAACTTTTTTTCATCTCTACTGCAGAGTTTTTAAATATAAGTTGTCAGGGGCACCTGGCTGGCTCAGTGGGTGCGGCACATGACTCTTGATCTCGGGGTTGTAAGTTTGAGCCCCATGTTGGGTGTAAAGATTACTTAAAAATAAAATCTTTTTTAAAAAGTAGGGCCCCTGGGTGGTGCAGTCTGTAGAGCGTCTGAGTCTTGATTTCAGCTCCGGTCATGATCTTAGGGTTGGGAGACTGAGCCCCATGTCGGGCTCCGCCCCACTGTGGGCATGAAGACCGCCCGAGATTCCCTCCCTCCCTGTCCTCCCCACCACCTCCTAAATAAATAAGTAATAAATGCAAGTTGTCATTTCTAGACAGTGAAGGAGAAAATGACAAATTATCCTTCTGACACAAGGATAATCAAATTCCCAAGTATGATCACTTCAGCAGCTGGCTTAATGCTCGTTGAGGTTTTCTTATGACTTCCCGGCAGATCGGCAGTGAGCACGGAAGTGACAGGGGCAATGGAGGTTTGGCAGCTTGGAGATGCCTGCCGCTGCCTGGGGAGGCAGCCATGTTGTCCCCTCTCTGATGCTTGTAAGAGACGCTGGCTAGTGGTGCCTGGGTGTCTCAGTCAGTTAAGTGTCTGCCTTCAGTTCAGGTCATGATCCCAGAGCCCTGGGATTGAGTCCTACATCGGGCTCCTCGTTCAGCGGAGAGCCTACTCCCTCTCCCTCTGGCGTTCCCCCTGCTTATGATCTCTCCCTCTCTCTCTCTGTCAAATAAATAAGTAAAATCTAAAAAAAAAAAAAGAAAGAAAGAAAGAAAGAAAGAGAAAGAAAGAGAGAAATGCTGGCTAAAGGCTGAATTCTGGTCCTAGCTGCCTCCACTGTCTGGTCAGGTAGGGCACCAGTCTCTCAGGAGTCCTGCTCCAGAGGAGAGAACAGATGGTCATGCAGAGGCCAGACAGGTTTCTAGTCAACCGTACGTCTGTCACTGGCACCTGAGAAGTGACTTTCCTCTTCCCCATACTTAGTTGTCTCGGGGTCCAAGTCCCTATGCATGTGTGGCTTGAGTCCAATGCCCCTGACACACAGGGAGGTCCTTTTCTTTCTTTCTTTTTTTTAATCTTATTTATTTGACAGACAGAGATCACAAGTAGGTGGAGAGACAGGCAGAGAGAGAAGCAGCAGGCTCCCTGCTGAGTGGAGAGCCCGACGTGAGGCTCGATCCCAGGACCCTGGGATCATGACCTGAGCTGAAGGCAGAGGCTTTAACCCACTGAGCCACCGAGGCGCCCCAGGGAGGACCATTTCTTAACAGCATGATGCTCCCCATCTCTTCACTGGCTCCTTGTCCAGGAGGGTAGAGGGTCAAAGTCAGGCAGACCAGGGGGTTGCTGGCGTAGCCAGGCACTGAGCCATCTGGAACTAGATCTAGGCAGGCCACTGTCAGTAGCCAGGAACTTAACGCCACAGTTCAGATATGCATTCTACACAGTGACCCATGACACCCTGAGGTGCGTAGTGACCAGAGTCAGAATCAATGTCCAATAGCTTAACTGTGGTGAGATGCTAAGCTATTTATTTCTGGAAGGAAACAGGAATCCAGCTACTTAGTGTGATGAAGCCTGAAACACAGGAATGTGGAATTTACAAATGTCAGAGAGAGGAAAAAAGAAGAAAACGCTAAAAACGTCCATCAGCAGACGTGCTGAGGACACAACAGGTGTTGCGCAGGTCCAAGTGTGGCACAGCAACTCCCCGCGCCTGCCTCCACTGCCTTCTGCCAGGTACCGAGTGTGAACAGGGCAAACCTGACGGCTGTGAGGGCGGTAGGATGATGACAGCTGGCACGTGTATGGAAAGCAAAGGCCCCAGGTCCAGCCCCAAACCCAACCAACAAGCAGTTCCAGATGCAAACACACACCCGGACCAAACTCACCATCATGTAAGGGTCATCGACAATAGGATAGATGTAATCCGTGGTTTGAACCAAAGAGAGACCACCATGCCTCAAAGGAATGACGCAAGTATCCATTCCAATGCCTGCAAAGATGAAAGTTGTCAGCATCCAGAAACCAAAAGGAAAAGCCATTTCATTTTATACCATCAGTGCTGGGACCTGGAGCAGTTTCACGCATGACGCTTACAGAGCACTGCGCCCTGCCAATAAGGCAATGTGTTTCCTATTGAGACCGGAACTAAAATAAACGTGAAACAGAACTAGCTTAAGATGGAAAGTGAGAATACGATTTGTTAGTCATAAGACTCAACTTCAATATGGTACAATTTCTAGACTTTAATGGTGCCTCCAATGGACATTTTTCCTTTGTATTACTGCATCATCTGGGCTGGCACCACAGAGAATTTCTTTAAAGACGAGAAAGCATCAGTGGAACTTGGGTTGTCTTAACTACATTGCTTTTTGAGCAGATCTTTAGGCATTATTCTATTTTTCCCAATGGAAAATGTGTAAAAGCTTTCATATATAAGAAATGTTATTATTACTTCTCCATTTTAGTCAAAAATGAAAATGACAAAGGTGGGGAGGGCACCTTGCCAGCTCAGTCTTGTGACTCCTCATCTCAGGGTCGTGAGTTCAAGCCCCATGTTGGGTGTAGACATTAGTTAAAAATAAAGAAATTAGCTTAAGTGAGAGCAAGAGAGGGAGAGAGAGAAAGAGGAAGGAAAGAGAGAAGGACAAAGTCAGAACAGGTATTCATGGTTTCCAATCCAGCTTGGACAGACACTGGT